>NW_027507685.1:193715569-194090569 GCF_037356315.1 Lithobates pipiens
AATGATCCCGGAAACAACAATGATTTAGACCCTTCCAATTTCAGAGCTGTAATTTCCTGGCTGTTACAGCCGGAGAATTAGCTCATTAAACATGACCTGTGCTTGGCTAGCCACTTTGGAGGACAGGGGAGACATCAGAGCCTATTAAACCCCTAATGTCTCCATAAATGATGCCTATCACCTGCCCAGTGCTATCACAAGGCGGCTTGTTAGTTTGTAGTCTTTCTTCACCATTTCACTGCTATACACACTTTTAAATCCTGACATGTTAGGTATCCATTTACTTGACGTAGTATCATCTTTTATATTTTACACCAAAATTGGGTATTATATGATGTTTATGTGCCCTAAAATAAATGTTAGTCTATTTTCCCCGCAAAAAATTGTGTTTCTTAAATGGCTGCGCAAATATCGTGTAACTTTCAGAAAATATATAATTTGGGGGGTTATAAGTAATTTAAACTAAGTTATAACTGAAGGCAAAACTTTTTGTTTAGTTCTGGATAAAGTGGAGAGGGAATAGAACCCCTATATATTTTTTTTCTGGCCCCATTAGGGAGATTTCACCCTCCCTATTTGTCCGGTTTACCGTTATTAGCAAACTTAAAAGAAAATCCTACATTTTGGGTCGTCACCAGGACAGGAATAGAGGGGAAATCTTCCAATGGAGAAACTAGTCCAGGTGACATCCTGGGATTCTTTTGCTTGGGAGGGATTTCCACTCACTTCCTGATGTTATTATGGGACAGGAAGCAAAAGGGAAATATCTCCAATAGGGACACTAGTTCTGGGATTTCCTCACTTTGGAGGGATTTTCGCTCATTTCTTGTGGGGACTATGGGACAAAAAATGAAGGGAAATCTGCCCAATAGGGACACTGTTTCTAGTGACAACTAGGGATTCCCTCGCTTTTGGGGGATTTTCTTTCACTTTCTGTTGTGATTATGGGATTGTAAGCAAATTGAATTCATTGCAACGGGGACACTAATTCTGGGATTTCCTCACTTTGGAGGGATTTACGCACACCTCCTGTTGTGACTATGGGACAGGAAGCAAAGGCAAATCTCCCCAATAGGGACACTAGTTCTGGGATTTTCTCACTTTGGAGTGATTTCCGATCGCTTCATGTTTTGACTATGGGACAGAAATTTAAGAGAAATCTACCCAATAGGGACACCAGTTCTGGTGACAACCAGGATTCTCTCACTTACCGGGGATTTTTTCTCACTTCCTGTTGGGACTATGAGATTTTAAGCGAAACAAAGTCTCTGCAATGGGGACACTAGTTCTGGTGACATCTCGGGATTCTTTCACTTTGGAGGAATGTCCTTTTACTTCCTGTTGGGGCTATGGAACAGAAAGTGAAAGGGAAATATCTCCAATAGTGAGCTTTCTTCTGGGATTTTCTCTCACTTCCTGTTGTGACTATGGAACCGAAATGTTAATGTGAAATCTACCTAATAGGGACATCAGTTCTGTTGACAACCAGGATTTCCTCACTTACCGGAGATTTTCTCTCACTTTCTGTTGGGACTATGGGATTGTAAGTGAAGCGAAATCTCTGCCATGGAGACACTAGTTCTGGTGACATTCCAGGATTCTTTCACTTTGGAAGAATGTTCTTTTACTTCCTGTTGTGGCTATGGAACAGAAAGTGAAGTGACAGGAAGTGAAGGGAAATATTTCCAATAGTGAGCTTTGTTCTGTGATTTTCTATCACTTCCTGTTGTGACTATGGGACACCAATTTAAAGGTAAATCTACCCAATAGGGACACCAGTTCCGATGACAACCAGGATTTCCTCACTTACCGAGGATTTTCTCTCACTTCCTGTTGTGACTATGCAACAGAAAGTGAGGGGAAAGGTTTCCAATGGTGATACTAGTTCTGGGATTTCCTCACTTTGGAGGCATTTATGCTTACTTCTGGTTGTGATTATGGGACAGAAATTTAAGGGAAATCTACCCAAAAGGAACACTAGTTCTAGTGACAACCAGGGATTCCCTTGCTTTCCGAGGATTTTCTCTCAATTCCTGTTGTGACTATGGGATTGTAAGTGAAGCGAAATCTATGCAAAGGGGACACTAGTTCTGGTGACATCCTGGGATTATTTCACTTTGGAGGGATGTCCTCTCACTTCCTGTTGCGATTATACAACAGAAAGCGAAAAGGAAATGTCTCCAATGGGGACACCAATTCTGGGATCTCGCTTTGGAGGGATTTCTGCTCACTTCTTGTTGTGACTATGGGACAGGAAGTAAAAGGGAAATTCCCCCAATGGGGACACCAGTTCTGGTGACAACCAGGGATTCCCTCACTTTGGAGCGATTTCCTCACATTTCTAGTTGTGGCTACAGGACATGAAGTGAAGGGGAAAACTCCCCAATGGGGGACACAAATTGCAAAATAAACTGGACAAGGGACTTAACCCTCCTTACCATATCTAAAATGAAAAATAAAAAAAGTTTTGCCTTCAGTTCTACTTTAATGTAGATTGCAGTATGTATGCTTTTATAGGTCTTGAGAGCAATTAAAGAACTTAGCAAAGGAATGTCTAGTCTACAGTGTACAGATTCTTAATGAAAAACAGGCCGTAAATTAATCTTGCTGAATGTCAGAGCACAATGGTTTCATGGAATGCAGCAATTTGTTTTCCTTTTATAAATGTAACAGCACATTTAGCTGGAGTCCATGGATCTACGGACAGACACATCACATGCAGAGAAAACAATTGGTGCTCTATACATTTTCAGTATTAAGTGTGAACTGAATGAAAACAGCACAGGACATACCAAAAATCAAATACTGGGGTCTTTGTATACTTTTTTGTTTTTAAGTAACACTTCAAAATATAAATATTAATTCTCATCCTCTTTAGAGGGGTCAGCATTATATGGACCTTTAAAGTGAGCATGTCAGTAAATTGGGGTGTGGCCATATTGTTGGCTAAATGGCTGCATCTGTTGAACCATTTTACGCCTATAATCTGTATACCAGCACTATACCCTCTTCTGGTGATGTGTTGGTAAACTTCCACTGTAACTGAGCCAACAGCCATCTCCCTCCATGGCTGGTAGCTCTGAATGCTGGCAGTCAGCGGTGACACTGGTCCTCGCTGACAGAAAGGAACCAATCACAGTTGTTCCCAATCATGAGATCACTATATCTTTTGACATAGTAAACAAATGCAGGCCGGAGGCTTCACTGAAAAAAGCCTTGTAGATGCAACTGCAGCTTGAAGATGACAGCTTACTGTGTTTAATATTGTTTTTGTCAGATACAATTACAATACTAGCCTGGCAGATAACACTGCAGCACAGAGGACAGTGTTCCTTGTTTAACCACTTCAATACAGGGCACTTATACACCTTCCTGCCCAGACCAACTTTCAGCTTTCATCACTGTCGCACTTTGAATGACAATTGTGTGGTCGTACAACACTGTACCCAAACTAAATTTTAATTTTTTTCCCACAAATAGGGCTTTCTTTTGGTGGTATTTGATCACCTCTGGAATTTTATTTTCTGCTAAAATAAAAAAAAGACCAAAAGTTTTTGAAAAAAAAAAAACTTTTTTGGGTTTCAGTTACAAAACTTTGTAAATTTGTGATAAGGCAGCACTGATGGGCACCGATGAGGTGGCACCAATGAAGTGGCAATGATGAGGTGGCGTTGATGGGCACTAATATGTGGCTCAGATGGGTACTGATAGGTGGCACTGATATGCGGAATGGATGTGCACTGATAGGCAGCATGGATGGGTACTGATAGGTGGCACTGATGGATGCCAATCAGTACCAAGCAATAATGCTTGCCAATCAGTGATGCCCATTGTGGGCACTGATTGGCATACCTGGTGGGCATCCCTGGTGGTCTGGTGGCATCCCTGGTTGTCCAGTGTGGGCATCCTCAGACTGACACACCGCAACAATGATCGCCGCGATGCAGCGGCTTAATATCCTGAAGACATCATATGATGTCAGGTCAGGATATTGAAACCACTTTGGCGCCATCGTTTTGCTATATGGCGGGCTGCAAGTGGTTAAAGGAGAAGTATAAAGCTTTTTTGGCTGTACTTCTATGGACCACATGAGTGCAGTTCGTTCTGCACTCCTATGACCCATTTTACAGTCAACAGTGGACTAAAGCTGATGTCACAGAGCCAGTCCAGACCATACAGAATCTGAAAAGATCCCATATAGTCGGGATCCACCCAGATGCCTGGATCGGTAGCTGCCTCAGCCTCTCAGCAAGCTTCTGAGAGCCTGAGCCAGCCTCTTCTGCCCCCTGCACAGCCCAGCATTTCAGTGAGCTCTGAAAGGGGCAGAGCAGAGTGCCGGTGATTGATGATGTTTGATCACTAAGTTGTTAGCCTTAGAGCTGGCGTGGGACAGCTGCAGCATCGGAACGATGCTGCATCCACCTAGGCGAGTATGATTTTTTTATTTTACTGAAACACATACTTCTGTTTTAATAATTTTTCTCGTCAGAAACAATTACAGTGTTAAAAAAAAATGTATTTAAAAAAAAATTAAGCCTTGAAGGTATCACTGCAGCTGAAAGATGACAGTGTTCCTATGTTTAATATTGTTCTTGTCAGATACAATTACAGTGTTTGAAAAAATAAGCCTTCCAAGTGCTACTGCAGACAGGGCACCTGTGTTTAATACTGGTATTGTCAGATAAAATTATAGTGTTAGAAAAACACATTTTAAAAAATGAAGCCTTGCAGGTGTCACTGCAGCTGAAAGATGAGTGTCCCTATGTTTAATATTGTTCCTGTCAGATACAATTACAGCATTAAAAAAATAATAATTTAATTCAAAAACAGAAAATCAGTCTACTTTTTTCAAACTTTTTTTTAGCATTTGTTAGCCTATAATATAAAAAAGAAAAAAAAAAGTTTGTCAATTTCGTTAATGTATGCTGAAGCAGCCAAATTACACCAGGGATTCTAGTGGTGGTTGTCTGAGGGGTTAGACCAAAAAGGCAGATTGGAGACCTATAAAAAGGCCTGAGGTATTCACTGGAATAAAGAGGCGGGAGAGCCCGTATAGTATGCATCTATAATGTAGTTATTTCCTCAATTTTTAGGATTAGAGAGAAATTAAAAGAAAGAAAAAAGGTCTTCCATCTAGTGATGTTGTGGTGACCCAGGCGGGTAGAGACACACAACTATCTAAATGCAGGTAAAGAAGAGGCCCTGCGTCCACACTCTGGGGGGGGTCCCAATCCTGGATCCTCTATCTGCTCTCAGGGGGGTATTCTATTATTAGGATGGAAAGAAGTCAAAAGCCCATCGGTGAACTGAATGATGGTGAAGCCCAGTGTGTGTCTAAGGATGGGTCGGAGTCATCAAGATGGATAAACATCAATTAGCTTTAATTTCACTTTTGGTGAAGTAAAGCCATTTGATATTCGTCACATTTGAGGACTCCAACCCAAAGTGGTGTCCTTGGACATACCATATCTCTGGGTCTTGTGCCATTTGGTTCATGGACAGGCTTTTGATCTCCACTCATCCTACCTGTAAATTAACCTTGACTTCTAGGCACCAATGACCTCTGGTCGTGAAAGGCTTAACAGGACCTAGTGACTTCACTAAGGCATAAGAAATTCTATGGCAGGAGGTGATTGTATTTCTTTGAACTTGTAAACTGGGTTGCTTAAAACATTGCCTTCATTCACAAAAATGATTCTGATTCTTAAGGCATACAGTTTAAACTTTCGTAGAGAGCTGATATAGCACTTTATGAAAAAGGTTTAATGGGTTTCACGATTCTTAATTTCACAAATGTTCCATATAACTGCACATCTTGAAACGTACACAAAATAAATATCTGTACAACTGAGAGGGAACACACTTTTTTGGCATATGTAATTCTAAATAATTTACTACCCCAGATAATTTTCTTTGTTGGACGTTTGGCTTGTTTTTTTTGCCACAGAAATGTCACCATGCTAAAGTCAAAGCTCATGCATTATTAAGACAAATTGAAGAGTCAGCCATTGGACTTCACATGAAAAAAATAAACCGAATTTAAAAATTCTGATCTATAGAACGATCCCGAGCACAACACAGGACTAAAAAATGGTTTGCGGCTTTACTAATACTCAACATTTTTTTAGGCATGGTTATTGATGAGAATGGATTCTGAATTTTGGATGAAGTTAAATTAAAACTGTATTTCATTAATTCAAATGGCTAAATCCAAGTTTCAGTGTTATTTTTGGCAGTTTGGACTTCCAAAAAGTCTTCTGGAAGAAAGAAATGAAAAAAATAAAATAAAAAGAAATAAGGCTGTTATATGTGCCTCTCCTGTTCCTGTTCCATTCCACCCTTAACTTGACTGCCAGTCCCATCAGGTTCCACCCTCCCATCTTACTTTTAATTTTTAAAGGACATGGCTCAGGATGGTTTTTGGCTCACTGGTCTCCACAGGCAGGGATGCCAGGAGCCTTACAATTTATTCTGCACAAATTTGCATCGTTGGCTGCTCTGTAATACACCTTTTTTTCAGAGCCAAATTTGGCTCTGATGAAGATGGACTGCCCCTCGAAACATGTAAGTCATAGGTTAAGCGTTGTTGCTCTGGTGACATTTGCTTCATGTTTATTAATATGCTGGTTGACACAATCCATTTGTGAATATATTACTTATTTTTAATAATTTATAAACCGTGTATTAAGATAATGCGCAAGGCTGGTGCGTCCTCTTTTTGCTGTTTTGTGATGTTGCACATGTAAGAACAACCACGGCACAGTGGTGTAGTGGTTAGCACTCTCACCTAACAGCAAGAAGGGTCACTGGTTTGCATCCCAACCATGACACTATCTGCCTGGAGTTTGCATGTTCTCTCTGTGCCTGCGTGGGTTTCCTCCCACAATACAAAGCCATGCAGGTTGGTTAATTGGCTTCTGTCCAAAATTGGCCCTAGTATATGAATGGGGACCTTGGATTGTGGGCTCCTTGAGGGTAGGGACCCATGTGAGTGTGCAATGTACAGGGATAGGGACAATTGTAGACACTCACTCAGGTTGAACTGGATGGACTGGTGTCTTTATTCAACCTTACTAACTAACTACTATGAACCACAGTTTTAAGAGGGTAACAAGGCTGATGGCGCTAATCTTATAAACTGGATGAGAAGATACACTATCAGGTCTCAAACACCATGGTCGAGCTCAGGAGGTTGTGTTTGCAGTTCAACTTTAATAATGTAAATATCAGATACAATTGCAGTATTGAAAAATTAATTATATATCTATACATTTATGCACATTTTTTTTTACAAGCTTCATATCTAATTTGTCAGCTTATAGTAATGTAGGAAGTTTAGCGTTTAAGCAATGCCCTTAATTTGAACTTTAAGTGTTACTAAACCCAGGACCCTGCAGTCACTATATCTGTTCTCCACACAGTACACAGAACATGAAAATTCAATTATTTTAGTAAATATAAACTGCTAAATACCTTTTCTCATCAGCAGTATATAGCAGTCTTGCGACTTCTATCATTGTCTGGTTAAAGCTTGTACGAGGAGTTTTCTTTCTCCCATGATTGCCCTATGAGGATGCAGGACCCTTTATCTGCAGAGTGCTGATTGAGTGCATGTGATCAGCACAGGGCCAAAGAAAAAAAAACTAGCAGTACCCCCAAACTGAGCATGTGCAGAATGTCACCTACCTTCTGTGCTATCCAGAGATAGATAGTTTGGGGACTATGAAAGAAGGGGAGCATCAGAGGAGACCGGAAGTATAACAAGCATGCTTTACTGCAGGGGTTGACAAATTTTCTTGGAATCTAGGAGCCAGCTTAAAAAGTTAGGAGCCAGGTCCGTGACGGCGATCCGGACCTGTCCCTGGCCTGACATGGAGACGAGTGAGGGGAAGATAGCAGCGCCATCGCCGCCCCCCCCCCCCCCCCCCCCCGTCTCCAAGTCATTGCCCATAGCTCTTAGAGGGACATTTTATTTATTTTTTTCAAATGACAATTTTTTTTCAATTGCATTTTAGTGTAAATATGAGATCCGAGGTCTCTCTGACCCCAGATCTCATATTTAAGGAGGACCTGTCATGCTTTTTCTATTACAAGGGATTTTTACATTCCTTGTAATAAGAATAAAAGTGACACAACATTTTTTTTAGAAAGAACAGTGGAAAAAAAAAAAAAGTTAAAATAAGCAGAAAAAATAATAATTTTTAAACGCGCCCTGTCCTGCCCGCATATAAAATCGGTGTTCGAACCACACATAGGAGGTAGCGCCGAGATCGGTAGAGCGAGAGCAATAATTCTAGCCCCAGACCTCCTCTGTAACTCAAAACGTGCAACCTGTAGAATTTTTTTAAACGTCGCCTATGGAGATTTTAAAGGGTAAAAGTTTGTCGCCATTCCATGAGCGGGTGCAATTTTGAAGCGTGACATGTTGGGTATCAATTTACTCGGCGTAACATTATCTTTCACAATATAAAAAAAAATTGGGCTAACTTTACTGTTGTCTTATTTTTTTATTAACTAAATTATTTTTCCCAACAAAAGTGTGCTTGTAAGTCCGCTGCACAAATACGGTGTGACAGACAGTATTGCAACAACCACCATTTTATTCTCTAGGGTGTTAGAATAAAAAATATATATAATGTTTAGGGGGTTCTAAATAAAGGGAAGAAGATGCAGGTAATATAAAACAGGCAGAGGAAACTTTGCAGAGGAAATTAGCATTGCTGGTTTGTCATACCAACAACGACCACAAGAGGGCGCCAGATTCCATAAGGAATCATAGGACCGCAGAAGGCCTCAAAGCCGCGGCCTAAATTTTCGGCCGCCGGCGGAACGGCCCGACGCGATCACGCTGGGGGGGTCCACAGAGACAGGATACCCCCAGCTGTGCTGCCCCAGGCGCGAGGTCGCTATTTCTAGTCGCCAATGCGACCTGGCGACCGGGTTTTGTCGAGCCCTGCCCTAAACATACAGCCAGAGCTACAATGGAATGGTTTAGATCAAAGCATATTCATGTGTTAGAATGGCCCAGTCAAAGTCCAGACCTAAATCCAATTGAGAATCTGTGGCAAAATTTTTAAATTGCTGTTCACAGACAGGGCAATCTGACAGAGCTTGAGCTATTTTGCAAAGAAGAATGGACAGCAATGTTTCTCTCTAAATGTGCAAAGCTGATAGAGACATCCCCAAAAAGATCTGCAGCTGTAATTGCAGCAAAAGGGGGTACTATGAAGTATTTACTCAGGCGGCTGAATACAAATGCACGCCATACTTTTCACATATTTATTTGTAAAAAAAAAAAAACGAAAACCATTTATCATTTTCCTTCCACTTCTGTGCCACTTTGTGTTGGTCTATCACATAAAATCCCAATAAAATACATTTATGTTTTTGGTTGCAACATGACAAAATGTAGACAATTTCAAGGGGTATGAATACTTTTTAAGGCACTGTATCCCGTTATCCTAGTAGCAATTAGTAAATTTTCTAGATACAGTCGTTTATAGTAAAGCGCATTGTGGGGGTTTTTGAATACATTGAGATTTTGATGTAATCTGCATTATTTGAACTACATAACAACGGGGATTATAGTGGTCAAATATAATTAAATAAGTATTATAATAATATACTTATACTTATAATAATAAGTATTTAACCACTTCAGTCCCAGAAAGATTTACCCACTTCCTGACCAGGCCATTTTTTGTGATATAACACTGACAATTATTTAACTGACAGTCACGCGGTTGTGCAACGCTGTACCCAAAGAAGCGGATTTATTTCTTTTTTACTAGTAATGGTGGCGATCATTGATCTTTAGTGGGACTGTGACATTGCGGCAGACAGATCGGACACCTGATATTTTTTTTTAACTTTTTTGGGAACCAGTGACATTATTACTGTGGATCAGTGCTAAAAATATGCATAATATATTGTACTAATGACACTGGCAGGGAAGGGGGTTAACATCAGGGGCGATCAAGGCGTTAAAATGTGTTCCCAGTTTGTGTTTTCTACCTGTATGGGGGACTGTGTGACTGCACACAGATCCTGCATAGCAGAAAGACATGATCTGTGTGATCTCCCCTGTTTACACAGGCAGATCCCCATTCCGTCACTGTGGGGAACGATCACGGGTGGCCGGCTGACATGGAGTCCACCGGCCCGCTGATTGGCTACCCCGTTGGTAGCCAAAAAGTGAGATCCCAAGCCATAGTACATTTACGGCAATTCGCGGGATTGAGCCACCTTGCCGCAGTATAATGACGGCTGCTGGTCGACAAGTGGTTAACTTCATTGTAATGCTGTAATATGCAAGGGTGAGATGACCCGATGATTCAACCTTCACGATGGCTGCCTGTAAACAAGTCAGGGCTCTCAAATCATGAAGCTTGTCAATAGGTTCACTACCTTGAAGAGGTCACGTGATCAGGCAGGGACGCAACGCATCAGGCGGTGCTGGTTACGTCACTCCCGGTGTCTCCTATACCTGGGAGAAGCGGTGACGAGCTCTCAGTGTAAAACCTTCCATTGTGATCTAACAGGATGTTTGAAGTGTGAGTGGGCATTTTTATATATGTTTTAATAAAGATGCAATTTATTATTTTAAGCGATATTGCGCAATGAAACTATCTTTTATGCTCTAAACAATTACTATGGAGTGATCACGACGGTGGTGGCTATTGAATCACTAATCATAAATTATTGCTTTTGGAGCAGGTCTGTGCAGATGAGAGTCTAGTGTGTGTGTGTATATATATATATATATATATATATATATATATATATATATATATATATATACACACACACACACAATATATATACACACAATAATAAATATATATATATATATATATATATATATATATATATATATACACACACATACACACACACACACATTTCTGACTAATGGATCAATGTTTATCAGTCACGGGACTTTATATGAGATATGTTGCTGTAAACAAATAATCTGAAATGTGTATAAATATAATTGAGGCTTTTATTTATCCAAAACGCATTTCCATGGTCTAGAAATGCATGATACAGTTTACAACATACCGTATTTATCGGCATATAACACGCACAGGTGTATAACACGCACATTCATTTTAAGAGGGAAGTTTCAGGAAAAAAATAAAATTTTTGTATTGGTGTATAACACGCACATGCTATTTGCACCCGATTTTCATGATGAAAAAGTGAGTGTTATACGCCAATAAATACAGACTATATTATATATATATATATATATAAAAATTAGCTGACATCTTAATAAACATACCCCAAGAACATTCAATAAAAATGAAATAGTCATACAGACACACAAATAGGTAGATGTTGAATGAAATAGATTGAAACCGAACTGTCTTGCCATCCAAAGGTTCAAAACTCTACGCGTTTCATGAATTACATTCACTTATCAGGAGTATGGATGCAAAAACGTATCACTGTAAGTACAGAAAAATGTGTATATAGATAACTTGAGAAAATGCATAAATAGTGCCCTTCAAAAAAGGGAAGAAATTATCAGAGATCTGGATTATGTTACTTACAGGTAGGCTCATGTTTCACGTCGGCTCCCCTGGGGACGATAGAAAAGGAAGTTTGGGCTTCCATCCTTTTCTATGGTCCCCAGGGGAGCCAACGCAACATGAGCTTACCTGTAAGTAACATAATCCAAATCTCAGATCATTTCTTCCCTTTTTTGAAGGGCACTATTTATACATTTTCACAATTATCTATATACCTCACTTTTCCTGATGAGTGAACGTAACCCACGAAACGCGTAGAGTTTTGACCCTTAGGCTGCCCAAACTGTTTGGTTTCAATCCATTTCATTCAACATCTATGTGTGTGTGTGTGTGTGTGTGTGTGTGTGTGTGTGTGTTATATATATATATATATATATATACACATGCACACATACATACACACACACGTTGTAAACTGTATCATGCATCTCTAGACAACGGAACTGTGTTTTGCAAAATAAAAGTTTCAATTATATGTATACACACTTGTTTACAGCAACATATCTCATCTAAAGTCCCACTGATTTTCTTTTATATACAATGGTTTTGTTGCTGCGGCTGTGTCAGGTCATATCTTTTTCCCACATTTTGTTATAGATCAGTGCTGCTAAGTCGATCACTATTGTTGGTTTTGTATGTACAACAATTCACAGGTTAAACAAGTGCACCCCCAGCTTTACTTACCTGAGCCCTGGAACTTGTCCTGGCGGGGGACGCGGTGTCTCCCTGCCCGGGGTTCTCGGCTCTTGATTGGATAAATTGATAGAAGCGGAGCCATTGGCTCCCACTGCTGTCAATTAAATCCAATGACGTGGGCGCAGGGGCCGAGTCATACATTTGGTGTCTGTGGACGCCAAATGCTGGACTCAGGAGAGTGCCCGCAAGGTAACTCCCTCAGGGAAGCACTTCTTCTAGGGGGTTATCTGAAGTGGGGAGGAACCACGAGAGCATCGGGGGGGGGCCCAGAAGACGATAATCGGGGGCCACTCTGTGCAAAAACGAGCTGCACAGTGAAGGCAAGTATGACATTTTTTTTTTTTTTTTAAACAACAAAGAACCCTTACAATCATTTTAACCACTCGACCGCTGCATGCCCATATACACAATGGCAGTGGTGGGCAAATGGGCGTACCTGTATGTCCCCTTTAATTGGTGGGGCTAGCCAGCGCTTGCGCACTACCGCATGATCGCGAACTCAATGTTCCGCCAGTCATGGAGCCGCAAAACGGGGAGATGTAAACAAGGCATTTTCCCCGTTCTGCCTTGTGACAAGACAGAGATCTACTGCTTCCTGTCATCGGGAGAAGTGATCGCTGTCATGTGAGTGGAAGCCCATCCCCCCCCACAGTTAGAATCACTCACTAGAACACACCTAACCCCTTTACTGCCAGTGTCATTTACACAGTAATCAGTGCATTTTTATAGAACTGATCACTGTATAAATGCCAATGGTCCCAAAATAGTGTCAAAAGTGTCCGATGTGTCCACCATAATGTCGCAGTCATGATAAAAATTGCAGATCGTCAACATTACTAATAAAAAAAATCCCCTATTTTGGAGACGCTATAATTTTTGTGAAAACCAATCAATATATGCTTATTGCATTTTTTTAAACCAAAAATATGTAGAAGAATATCTGCCTAAACTGAGAAAAAAATAAAGTTTATATATATATATACATACACACACTTTTGGGTGATATTTATTATAGCAAAAAGTTAAAAAAATTGTTTTTTTTTTTTTCAAACTTGTCGCTCTTTTTTTGTTTATAGTACAAAAAACGCAGAGGTGATCAAATGCCACCAAACGAAAGCTCTATTTGTGGGGGGAAAAGGGACGTCAATTTTTGTTTGGGAGCCACGTCGCACGACCGCGCAATTGTCAGTTAAAGCGACGCAGTGCCGAATCGCAAAAAGTGCTCTGGTCAGGAAGGGGGTAAAATCTTCCGGGGCTGAAGTGATTAATATTGTACTGTCTGCCATTATGTTGTCAAGCACTATGTAAACTGTTGGCGCTATATAAATCCTGTAGAACAGGGGTTGACAAATTTGCTTGGAATCTAGGAGCCAGCTTAAAAAGTTAGGAGCCAGGTCCGTGACGGCGATCCGGACCTGTCCCTGGCCTGACATGGAGACGAGTGAGGGGAAGATAGCAGCGCCGCCGTCGCCGCCCCCCCCCGTCTCCAAGTCATTGCCCATAGCTCTTAGAGGGACATTTTATTTATTTTTTTCAAATGACAATTTTTTTTCAATTGCATTTTAGTGTAAATATGAGATCCGAGGTCTCTCTGACCCCAGATCTCATATTTAAGAGGACCTGTCATGCTTTTTCTATTACAAGGGATTTTTACATTCCTTGTAATAAGAATAAAAGTGACACAACATTTTTTTTAAAAAGAACAGTGGAAAAAAAAAAAAGTTAAAATAAGCAGAAAAAATAATAATTTTTAAACGCGCCCTGTCCTGCCCGCATATAAAATCGGTGTTCGAACCACACATAGGAGGTAGCGCCGAGATCGGTAGAGCGAGAGCAATAATTCTAGCCCCAGACCTCCTCTGTAACTCAAAACGTGCAACCTGTAGAATTTTTTTAAACGTAGCCTATGGAGATTTTAAAGGGTAAAAGTTTGTCGCCATTCCATGAGCGGGTGCAATTTTGAAGCGTGACATGTTGGGTATCAATTTACTCGGCGTAACATTATCTTTCACAATATAAAAAAAAATTGGGCTAACTTTACTGTTGTCTTATTTTTTTATTAACTAAATTATTTTTCCCAACAAAAGTGTGCTTGTAAGTCCGCTGCACAAATACGGTGTGACAGACAGTATTGCAACAACCACCATTTTATTCTCTAGGGTGTTAGAATAAAAAATATATATAATGTTTAGGGGGTTCTAAATAAAGGGAAGAAGATGCAGGTAATATAAAACAGGCAGAGGAAACTTTGCAGAGGAAATTAGCATTGCTGGTTTGTCATACCAACAACGACCACAAGAGGGCGCCAGATTCCATAAGGAATCATAGGACCGCAGAAGGCCTCAAAGCCGCGGCCTAAATTTTCGGCCGCCGGCGGAACGGCCCGACGCGATCACGCTGGGGGGGTCCACAGAGACAGGATACCCCCAGCTGTGCTGCCCCAGGCGCGAGGTCGCTATTTCTAGTCGCCAATGCGACCTGGCGACCGGGTTTTGTCGAGCCCTGCTTTACTGCATGTACAGACTGATTTTACTGTTGTGGGTTTAGTAATGGGAACTAAACCCATCAATTTAATGGTTTTCCAAAACCGTTACATTCAAGGCATGACTTAAATAATTAATTTTACAGTTACTAGTGCGCTTATGTTAATATGCTCCATGGAACGGTCAATGGCTGGTGTCGAAACTGATCACATGTGCAGCGCTATGGCAACTGCACTTCAGAGGTTAAGATGGCAGCTTCCTTGGCTGTAAAGAATAGGAAGGTTTTTGCTTTAAGGTATTAAAGCTGCAAGCTTTAGGGACCTATTAGGTTCCTTCTTCAGGCATTAAACAATTGTATAATGTATCTGGAGAGCATTCATCTTTTATACTTAAATTAGCCAGTAAAGCTCATCACTTAAACTCCATATTGTCTGAATTAATAGATGGCTAACACAGTACAACATCTTATTATAGCTTATAATAAAAAAAAAAAAAAAAAAAGTAGGTACCGTATATACTCGAGTATAGGCCGACCCGAATATAAGCCGAGGCCCCCAATTTACCCCCAAAAAACTGGAAAACTTATTGACTCGTGTATAAGCCGAGGATGAGACATGGCTGTCCATCCCTGTGTGTCCGTCCATCCCTGTGTGTGTGTCCGTCCATCCATCCCTGTGTGTGTGTCCATCCATCCATCCATCCATCCCTGTGTGTGTGTCCGTCCATCCATCCCTGTGTGTGTATCCATCCATCCATCCATCCCTGTGTGTGTGTGTGTGTGTGTGTGTATCCATCCATCCATCCATCCATCCCTGTGTGTGTGTGTGTGTGTGTGTGTATCCATCCATCCATCCATCCATCCCTGTGTGTGTGTGTGTGTGTGTGTATCCATCCATCCATCCATCCATCCCTGTGTGTGTGTGTGTGTGTGTGTGTGTGTCCATCCATCCATCCATCCCTGTGTGTGTGTCCGTGCAGCCTTGTGTGTGTGTCCAGCCTACCTGTGTCCTGAGCCTCCGTCCCGAGCCGCCGTCGTCCCGAGCCTCCTCCGTCCCGAGCCTCCTCCGTCCCGTGCCTCCTCCGTCCCGTGCCTCCTCCGTCCCGTGTCGTGCCGATGGATCGCCGCTCTTCTCGGCGGCCATTCTACAATTCAAAAGCAGCGCCTCCGCCTCCGCCTGTGATAGGCGGAACACTCAATTTCCCAGCAGCCTGTGTTCCGCCTATCACGGACATCCTCTCATACTCGTCCGTAGTATGAGAATGAGCGGATGTCCGTGATAGGCGGAACACTGACTGCTGGGAAATTCAGTGTTCCGCCTATCACAGGCGGAGGCGGAGAAGGAGGCGCGGCTTTTGAATTTTAATGTCCGCCGTCTGTCTGCTCGACACGCTGATCGAGCAGTCAGACAGCGGTGACTTGAGTATAAGCCGAGGGGGCACTTTCAGCCTCAAAAAAGAGGCTGAAAATCTCGGCTTATACTCGAGTATATACGGTAATTTCTTAAAACGGTGTACCAAACAAAAAGCCTTCTAAATCCTTAAAACAAAAAAGTAAAAATGATTTAGGTAAGCAAACTAGTCTAGTCATTGAGTTGCAGTCAAGTTAACAGACACTGCTTAATTTGGTCTGGACATCTAAGCTACATGACCTCTGGTTATGATTACGAATGGGTTAAAGGTAGAAAACCCTCAGCGCGATATTCACTTAAGAGAAAATCCCTTTGGCACTCTTAACACATCAAGTCTATTCTAAACAGTTTATCTAACCTGCTTATACCACGGAATAGTTTGTGGAACAAAGATGATTTATGTGCTCATTGTTTGATGGCTGCCTAGCGAGGTACACTGAAAGGAGGACTTCTAAATGTCTTGCATATAACTACAGTGAAAAAAATGTATGTTAGCTTGCAACAATCTCCCCAGTTTGCACCAGATATATCAATTCATCAGTATTTATCTTTAACCACTTCAATACTGGGCACTTTCGCCCCCTTCCTTCCCAGACAATTTTTCAGCTTTCAGAGCTGGCACACTTTCAATGACAATTGTGTGGTCATGCTACATTCTACCCAAATGAAATTATCATTTTGTTCGCACAAATAAAGCTTTATTTTGGTGATATTTATTTACGACTCCATTTTAAATTTTTTGTGATATAAGCGAAAAAATAGCGGAAATTTGGAAAAAAATATTTTCTTCTTTCTATTTTAAAAGAAATCCAATAAAATCGAATTTTGTCATATATTTAAGCCAAAATGTATTCTGCTACGTTTTTGGTAAAAAAAAAAAAAAATTCCGTTAACTGTATAATAATTAGTTTGTGTGATCACGGACAGATGTGCGCAGGTGATCACAGACATATGTGTGCAGATAATTATTGGGGCATGTGATTTTAGTGAAACATATGTGGGGGACATATGTTTTTATTATTTGGGGACATTGTGTTTACACTGTGTGGCGACATGTGTGTTTACACTAGGTTGGTGATTAGTGAGTAAAAAGCTGTAAAAAACAGCACATACTCACTGATCACCAATCTGCTCTCTTCTCACCGACAACTTCCGTGTGAGGAGAGGAGAGCCGATTGCCTAGCCTGCCTGTGATTGGACACGGCCGTCATGTGATCAGGAGGGCCAATCACAGAGCCCTCCTGCCGATCAGAGATGCGCCGTGTCCGGGTGACACATACGCATCGGGATTGCGTCGCTGCACGAGCGTGCACATGTGCGATCCCCCTCCTGAAGGACATTCCTGAACATCCACTCAGAAGGGGAGAGCGCCCACTCAGCCATATATGTACATTGGCTGGGTGGGAAGTGGTTAAGTTGGGATGCCTTCTCTGCAAAACAGAAACCACATACATACTGTACAATGCCCATTTTTCCACAGTTTCAGTATACGTAAATTCAGTTAACCTGTTGCCAACCAGCCCACGTACATTTGCTGTGGGGCGGCGACTCCTCTGCGCAGAATCACAGACACAGCGGGAGCCAATCAGTGGCTGGCTTGGGAGAGAAGCAGAACAGCGGTCTGCCTATGTAAACAAGGCAGATCGCCATTCTGTCAGTAGGGAAGGTAGTGATCTTGTGTTTCTGCTAAGCAAGAAACACAGATTTCTGTCTTCCTACAGCAAAAGCACCTCCCCACAGTTAGTATACACTCCCTGGGAACATGTTTAGCCCTTTGATTGCCCCCGATGTTAACTCCTTCCCTGCCATGGTCCCCTAAAAAATGTCACTTAGGGTCTGATTTTTTTAATATCGTAATCTCCCTTACAAGCCGCAGATTGCCGTCAATACTGGGAACATTTTTAAAAAAATTGCATAAATATATCCTATTATTTGTAGATGACCTTTTGCACAACCCAAACAATATACGCTTATTGTGATTTTTTTTAAACAAAAACATGTAGCAGAATACATATTAGCATAAATTGATGAAGAAATTCGATTTTTTACATTTTTTTTTATTGGATATATTTCATAGCAGAAAGTAAAGATTTTTTTTTTTTTTTTTAAATTGTCGACCATTTTTTTTTTGTTTATAGCGCAAAAAATAAAAAAACGCAGAGGTGATAAAAATACCACCAAAAAAAAAAGCTCTATTTGTGGGGAGAAAGACTGACATATGTTTTATTTGGGTAGGGTGTCCTACATCCATGCAATTGTCAGCTACAGTTCATAGAGCGAACCATGAATGCCAACATGTACTGTGACATAC
Organism: Lithobates pipiens; assembly: GCF_037356315.1. Lineage (NCBI taxonomy): Eukaryota > Metazoa > Chordata > Amphibia > Anura > Ranidae > Lithobates > Lithobates pipiens. The sequence goes on from NW_027507685.1 coordinate 193,734,003, forward strand.
TGAAGCAGAGCATGATCCCCCTCCCTTCGGAAACTGGGCCACAGGGTAGTATTCCCACATAACGACCCCAAACACACCTCCAAGATGACTTCTACCTTGCTAAAGAAGCTGAGGGTAAAGGTAATGGACTGGCCAAGCATGTCTCCAGACCTAAACAGTATTGAGCATCTGTGGGGCATCCTCACATGGAAAGTGAAGGAGCGCAAGTTCTCTAACATCCATCAGCTCTGCAATGTCATTATGGAGGAGTGGAAGAGGACCCGAGTGGCAACCTGTAATGCTCTGGTGAGCTCCATGCCCAAGAGGGATAAGGCAGTGCTGGAAAAGAATGGTGGCCACACAAAATATTGACACTTTGGGCCCAATTTGGACATTTTCACTTAGGGGTGTACGTACTTTTGTTGCCAGCGGTTTAGACATAAATGGCTGTGCGTTGAGTTATTTTGAGGGGACAGCAAATTTACACTGTTATACAAGCTGTACACTCACTACTTTACATTGTAGCAAAGTTTCATTTCTTCAGTGTTGTCACATGAAAAGATAGAATAAAACATCTACTAAAATGCGAGGGGTGTACTCACTTTTGTGAGATACTGTACATGCATCTTGTATTAAAACAGCGTGGTGATCCTTCCAGGTTATATAAGTGCCCCACTCCTTCACAATCTTCATCCATCAGTTTAGATATATGTTGGCAATGCCAAAAAGGTCATGGGTTCTTCAACATACATCTGGTGGGCATGCCCTTCCATTAAATTATATTTATTTATTATAGTCAGGCGAATTAAGTGTTTGACTGCTAAAGCTCATGACAAACAAAAACACTGTACAGTCACCTGAGGAGCTTGGGTGGTCTTTAGAGTCTCAAAAATGTTGAGACCTTCTTCATACATAGTTTAGTAATTTAGTTTTAGTAAAACTAAATTAATTGAGCTTTGGAGAACTCAAAAAATACCCCAGCGCAAAAAAAACAATTTACTCTGCTCATAATGCATCTAAAAACTCCTGCCAATTGACCAAACCAACAAAGATAAAATGTATAAAAGGAAAATGACAATAATCATAATAACAATAATGATAAAAGAATCACAACACTAAGGTTAAATGATGACTGAAATGAGGCTCTAGCAGGTACCCCCTAAAAAAAAATGTCTGTGCTCTAACTATGCAGATGTTGCTTTTGTACCAAGGTGGGTGCTCTTTTCAATCACTAAAAAAATTAAAAGGAAATACAAGAGCCCATAGCCCAGCAATTTTATTTATTCCATGATTAAAATATGCTCACACGGATAGCATGTGAAAGGCATACCAGTCTGGGGTGCCTGGAAGTCAGGAGTGGAGTGTAAACCAGGATCCCAGCTTTAGCCACCGGCAAAGGGTTGGTTGCACACTTGTGATGGAATAAAGCTGCTGTCACTGGGGGAACGCGATCACTGATGCCCAATCCTGAACATGGAGGCTGCCCGAAGTCGCTGATGTTAACATGTGCAGTAGGATACAGGGATGAGTTTTCACACTTCTTCCTCGGGCTTGGAAAAGAATCCCTATATCCTACTGCACATGTGCACATCAGCTAGGTTGGGCAGACTCCACTTTCATGGTTGTGCACAGTGACCCTGTAGCTTCACTGACAGTGGCTTTATTCCATCATTAGTGCTGGTTTACACTCCATCACTCTTGGCTCCCAGGCAACACAGACTGTTATGCACAACACATGCCATCTTTATATAGTCAGGTCCATATATATTGGGGGATTGATGCAATTCTAATCTTTTTGGCTCTATACACCACCACAATGGATTTGAAATGAAAAAGATGTGCTTTAACTGCAGATTTTCAGCTTTAATTTGAGGGTATTTACAGCCAAATCAGGTGAACGGTGTAGAAATTACAACAGTTTGTATATGTGCCTCCCACTTTTTAAAGTGGTTGTATACCCACATTTTTAACTTTTACCTACAGGAAAGCCTATAATAAGGCTTACCTGTAGGTAAAAAAAATATCTCCTAAACCTGTACGGTTTAGGAGATATTCCCCTCGGCTGACTGCAGCGGCGCATGCGCACAAGGGGTTTCTCGCCGTCAAAATCCAGCAGCAGCCGAGCGGCCGGACTGAAATCTCCCGCGCGCATGCGCGGGAGTGACGATATCGCGGCTCCGGCCACTCACAGCGCCGGAGCCGCGATACCCGGAAGAAACGCAGAGGGAGCATGTCAGCTCCCTCGGCGTGGATCGGGCCAGATGTCGGGGCCTCGTTCTAAGGTAAGTATTTCATAATGAGCTAGTATGCGGTGCATACTAGCTCATTATGCCCTTTGCTTTGCAGGTTTAAAAAAAAAATGTGCGGGTTTACTACCGCTTTAAGGGACCAAAAGTAATGGGACAATTAGCTGCTCAGCTGTTCCATGGCCAGGTGTGTTATTCCCTCATTATCCCATTTACAAGGAGAAGATAAAAGGTCCAGAGTTAATTTCAAGTGTGCTATTTGCATTTGGAATCTGTTGCTGTCAACTGCCAATATGAGATCCAAAGAGCTGTCACTATCAGTGAAGCAAGCCATCATTAAGCTGAAAAAAAAAAAAAAAAAAAAACTATCAGAGAGAGAGCAAAAACATTAGGTGTGGCCAAATCAACTGTTTGGAACATCCTTAAAAAGAAAGAACGCACTGGTGAGCTCAGTAACACCAAAAGGCCTGGAAGACCACAGAAAACAACTGTGGTGGATGACCAAATAATTCTTTCCCTGGTGAAGAAAATACCCTTCACAAGAGTTGGCCAGATCAAGAATACTCTCCAGGAGGTAGGTGTATGTGTGTCAAAGTCAACAATCAAGAGAAGACTTCACCAGAGTGAATACAGAGGGTTCATCACAAGATGTAAACCATTGGTGAGCCTCAAAAACAGGAAGGCCAGACTAGAGTTTGCCAAACAACATATAAAAAAGTCTTCACAGTTCTGGAACAACATCCTATGGACAGATGAGACCAAGATCAACTTGTACCAGAGTTTTGTTTTTCATACACTAGAGTGATAATGTCAAAAAGGACATGGGTACCATAACATCTGATGACCATGCCCTCCCATGATATTGGAAATCCATTTTTAAGCTTGTGGATAACTAATACTACCCAAACCACTTTACTGGCTATCCTACCTGGTTCTATGAAATACATAAAAAAAAAAAAAAAAGTTAATGGAATTAGATTCAGTCATGCCTAAATGTGCTTGGCTACTAAAGCTTGCAACAAACAAAAACATTGCACAATCACCTGGGCAGCTTGGAAGGTCCTCAGGGTCTCAACAATAATGAGACCTTTGTACATGAAAGATGCCATGAGACACTGCTGACATCTGTTTTACCCCACTGTAAATCGATTTTATCTCTATATCACCATGTGGCAGACTTTTGGATCCCTAATACTTTTCAAACTACTTTACTGTCCATCATACCCAGCACCAAGAAATACACACACAAAAAAAAAAAGAAGGAAGGTCTGTCACTTCCTTTACAGCAGACATGGGTATGGGTATGGGTATGGGTACCATAACACACATCTGGTGGCCATGTCCTCCCATGAGATAAATTTTCTCGTTCAAAATTTTTTTTTTTATGTTAAAATAAATTACATGTACAGAATATAAGACAAATTATGTGATACCAGAAATAAAAAGTAGACATATTGAAGTACGGATGATACAAAGCAAAGAAGAATTTCAAGATATTCTCGTGGGAATGACAATAAATGGCCTTATATATTTTAGAATTTGAAAACATTCTTATAGCTGAGTTTTAAACATTTTAATCCCAAGAAAATATAAATATGTCTAAAATAAAATATATGATTTTAAAGTTTTGACCATAACTTCTAAAGTATGTTTATAGTAAGTATTATATAGTAAGGGAAGAACATAAAAAGGTATATAGGAGGGGAAGGGGAGGGAATAATTCTCCGGAGGAGGTTTTATAAATCATCAAATGTTGTAATTCTATAAAAAATCTTAATCACCATAACAATAAAACTCGGTTGTCAATATTATCTGACGTATAATATTTAATCCAGGGTTTCCATATGATATCAAACTTTGTCATCTGGTTTTTATCTATAGCGTCCATTTTAGCATGGATGAAAGATTGATTCATTCTACGTTTGGTTTCTGCAATATTCACCACATCTGTTTTCCACGCATTGGCTATAGTCTGCTTTGCGGCTATCAGGAGTGTAAGAACTAATTTGAATTGTTTCTGATTCAGAAAGGCTGGTTTTAAATTAAGGAGAGCTATAATTGGGTCTGGAAAAATTGGACGATCAAAAAATTTTGTAATTATCAGAAAGATCTTTTTCCAAAATGATTGTACAATTGAGCAATGCCACCAGGTATGCATATAGGTACCTTTTTCTGGACAGCCACGAAAGCAGAGGCCAGTGTTGTTGAGATAAATTTTCAAGCTCTTGGATCATTGGATCACTAATACCACTTTACTGTTTATACTCTACTTTACCACTTTACTGTCTAAAAAAATAAATAAAAAAAAAGGGATCTGTCACGTCTTTCAGTAGTGAGAGACATTATCCCTCACCACTGGTAATCCCAATGTACACCATCTTTAGCTAAACATTTAGTGAAATTCAAGTCAGTCATGCAAATTAAGAGTTTGACTGCTAAAGCTCACAACAAACAAATACACTACACAATCACCTGGGTGAATTAGATGGTCTTTAGAGCCTTAAGAATTTTGAGACCGTCCATTTAAAAGATGCAATGAGAGACACTGGCGGTGTCTGTTCTTCCCCACTAGAAATCCATTTTATCTCTATATTATAAGTGACAGGCTTTTGGATCCTGAATACTTCAGGATCCTGAATCTTTTTATATAGTATATGCATCTTGTAATAAAATCGCATGGTGATCCTTCCAGGTTGTATAAATGCAACCCAATCCGTATTCATCAGTTCCTGACAATGTCAAAAAGGACATGGATACCATAAACACATCTGGTGGGCATGCCCTCCCATTAAATAATATTGGAAATCCATTTTTGGGCTCTTGGATTCCTAACACTTCCCAAACTACTTGATGATTTATCCTACCTGGTACTATGGCATCTAATTAAAAATTCAATTACCTGTCACTTCCTTTTTTTGACAGCCAGAGCCATTATCCCTCACCACCGGCAACCCCAACATACACTGTCTTCAGCAAAATAGTTGATGCAATTAGATTCCTTCATGCCAATTAAGTATTTGATTGTGAAAGCTGATGACAGATACAAACACTACATAATCATCTGGGCGATTAGATGGTCTTCAAGGCCTTAAGAATTTTGAGACCGTCTTTGTACATTAGAAGGTGCAATAAGACACTGGCAGTGTCTGCTCTACCCCTTCAGAAATCTGTTTTAATCTCTAGATCACCAAGTGGCAATTGGATCCTGTCCTTATAACCATCTATACTCCCTTAAACCTGTCTCTTTGTGCCTTACACTTTTATCCTTTCCTCGGTTACTTATTCCCACAACCCCTTCCTCACCTGAATCCTCCCTATACCCTACAGCTGTTCATCTTTCACTTGGACTCTCTATGGGGGGTGTGCAGACCACACATGGATGACACCTGCCAAAGAGGTGACACCATCAATTAGGAACTGATATCTCACAACGATGGTGTCACCCTCATCTGTGATAGTGACGCTATCCTTCCCAACCTGTAGCAGGCATGACAGGAGAGACCCTGAGGGGAGGCATTTGGTGATGCGGGGGTTACACCAGAGAGCCCGGTGGGGGTGGAGAAAGGCTGTTGCAGAGTGACACACAAGAGCCAGATGGGGGGGGGGGGGTTGTGGAGGTGGCACCAGAGAGCTTGATGGGCAGGGGGGTGGGTGTTGGTGGGGTGGTGACCCCAGAGAGCCCATTGGAGGGGAGGGGTGACACCATGTTTTACCTCACCAGGTGACACCAACCATAGTGACGCCACTGTTCCTACCCACTTTACCCTAATATTCAATAAGACATCAAGTCTACCAGCATACAAGAAGCTCACATATGGCTTCAGCTCTACCCCTACTATGAAAAACCTTTTATAGTTCTCCCTAAAGCTGTAAGGCCTCTTACTCTTTGTACATCTGATGTACAATAAATGGAAAGTATTCACAGCGCTTCACTTTTTCCACATTAGGTTATGTTACAGCCTTATTCCAAAATGGATTAAATTCATTATTTTCCTCAAAATTCTACAAAAAATCCCCCATAATGATGTGAAAATCGTTTGTTTGAAATCTTTGCAAATTAAAAAAAAAAAAAAAAAAAAAAATCACATATACTTAAGTATTCACAGCCTTTGCCATGACACTCAAAATTAAGTTCAGGTGCATTCAGTTTCCACTGATCATCCTGGAGAGGTTTCTAAAACTTGACTGGAGTCAACCTGTGGTAAATTCAATTGATTGGACATGATTTGGAAAGGCACACATCTGTCTATATAAGGTCCCACAGTTAACAGTGCATGTCAGAGCACAAACCAAGCCATGGAGTCCAAGGAATTGGCTGTAAGCCTCCGAGACAGGATTGTATCGAGGCACAGATCTGGGGAAGGGTATAGAAATGTTTCTGCAGCATTGAAGGTCCCAATGAGCACAGTGGCCTCCATCATCAGTAATAAGAAGTAGTTTGGAACCACCAGGACTCTTCCTAGAGTGTTTGGAAGGGCATTAGTCAGAGAGGGGACCAAGAACCTTATAGTAACTGACAGAGCTCTAGCGATTCTCTGTGGAGAGAGCAGAACCTTTCAGAACAACAACCATCTGTGCAGAAATCCACCAATTAGGCCTGTATGGTAGCGTGGCCAGCGGAAGCCACTCAGTAAAATGCACATGACAACCCACCCAGAGTTTTCCAAAGACCACCTAAAGGACTCTGACCGTGAGAAACAAAATTCTCTGGTCTGAAGAAACCAAGATTGAACTCTTCGGCCTGAATGGCAAGCATAATTTTTGGAGGAAACCAGGTACTGCTCATCACTTGGCCAATACCATCCCTACAGTGAAGCATGGTGGTGGCAGCATTGTGCTGTGGGGATGATTTTCAGAGGCAGGGACTGGTAGACTAGTCAGGATGGAGAGAAAGATGAATGTAGCACTGTACAGAGATATCCTTGATAGAAACCTGCTCTGGACCTCAGACTGGGGCAAAGGTTCATCTTCCAAGAGGACAACGACCTTAAGCACACGGCCAAGATAACAAAGGAATGGCAACGGGACAACCCTGTGAACCAGAGACCAGACTTGAACTTGATTGAACATCTCTGGAGAGATCTGAAAATGGCTGTGCACTGATACTCCCCATCCAACCTGATGAGCTTGAGAGGTTCTGCAAAGAAGAATGTGAGAAACTGCCCAAAAATAGGTGTGCCAAGCTCGTAGCATCATACTAAAAAAGACTTGAGGCTGTAATTGGTGTCAAAGGTGCTTCAACAAAGTATTGAGCAAAGGCTGTGAATACTTATGTACATGGGATTTTTTGGGAGGTTTTTGTATAACAAAGATTTCAAACAAACTTCGTACATGTTGTCATCACAGGGTATTGCAGAACTTTGAGGAAAATGATGAATTTAATCCATTTTGAAATTAGGCTGCAACATAACAAAATGTGGAAAAAGTAAAGAGTTGTGAATACTTTGCGATGTACTGTATACTTGAGGTAGAGCAAATAAAAAAAGTATCACAGACAGTACTTGTTCTAGTTCTTGTTACCAAACCTACTCAGTTGTTACCAATTCCACATGTCTAATGAAAGACGAAGGCACCTTAATCTGTACCTGAAGATGTTTATTCCGCCATATAACATTTATAAACCTTTAATAAAATCAGATTATCCAAAAACTCCTGTGGTCATTTAAGGACTTTTTAACTATTAATAATGAAGAATTTCACTGGAGTACAGTGTTCAGTCTCAGATTCTATCTCCCCGGGACGGCATAAATAAATGAAAGTCTGAGCAGCATTGGGCAGATAGAATGGTGCATTAACTGCATGATGTAACTATAAACTGATATATAACTAAGAAATCTAGATTTCTTTGTAGAATAGGATATTGCTTTACGTTGAGGGGCAATTTAAACCCTTTTTTTTTTATTATTATTATTATTACACAAGTTGGCTAATGGTATGTGGGCACTTCTCCAAGTCATTGAGTTAGGGTTTATCCAAACCCAAGAACAATGTTATAATATGTTGCAGCTTACCACTCTTTAGTAAATGCACTAGTTTTCTTTTTTTAGTCTAAGAAAATTTTCTGCACAGAAAAATAGTTCTTTCCAAAAATGCAGTGTCCTTGTCACTTCCCATAAGATGACATAAAAGCCTAATTCGATCGTGTGTACAAGACATAACACAATCTTATCTTTCTTATGTAAACTACTAATTCCAACCCCCCACAATCATTGTTTTTTTCCCCCCAGAGAATAGGTGCAGGTAGTTCCTAGTCCCAAGTCACCCCTTGCCTCCAAACCTCTACCCACCTCAGAGCACTGTCCCTTGGTTCCACCCCCTACCCACCTCCAAGCACTGTCCCTTGGTTCCACCCCCTACCAACCTCCCAGTACTGCCCATTTTAGATAATACAGAACCTAGTATAATGTTTGTGGTTCTTACCAAGTCATTTGCATGGAACGTGTTAATGAAAACAAGAAAATCAGTAAAATAAAATAGATCCCCTGTAGCCAGTAACAATAACCCCCCCCAAGCAGTAATAGACCCGCACCACTGCAAAAATAGACCCCAAAAGTAAACCTAGATCTCCCAGAAGCCATCATTAGAAGACACTTCCCTCAGTGGTAGATCCATCCCAGGAACAATTGACCCCACCAACAACAATGGACCCCACGCCGGCTCAAACAATAGGTCCAACAGCGACAATAGATCTCCACCAGCAAGAATAGATTCCCCAATAGCCAGCATCAGGTGCTGGAACTGCATTCGCCCACATTGCCCCCTCAAAAAATGCCCAGCCCACAAGTAATAGAGATGAATAGAGAAAGACATCTTGGATGTCCAGGCTTGGTGACAACCATGTCCCCCTCTATAAATACAGAGTGAGTTTAGCCACCCAGGGAAAACTGTTATCCACAAGTGAAAAAACAAAAAAAACAAATGCAGCCTCCACATCTAAAAACGGGAAAGTTGCAATATATTAAATTATCTTTTTGGGTTTAGATCAGTGGTGGTCAAATTTTTAGGTTTAGCTATGCACTAATTTTACAGCATATAAGACATTTTTGACAATTGTGCTCTTCCAAACTTGTGGAGACAGTTTGGGTTAGGATTTTCTCTGTCCCAAATGGAGCCTTGTGTACAAAGCCAGCTCCATAAAGTCAGTTGACCAGTTTGGTGTTAACTTCTTGAGATCCGCGCTATAGCCAAATGATGGCTACAGCGCGGACCTGCTTTGCCGGGACTACATCTATTGACGTTGTCCCGTGCACGAGCGGCCTGCGCGCTCTGTGATCAGCGAGTCTATGAGACTCGCCTGATCACAGATCGGAGCAAGGGGTCGATCCCGACCCCTTACCACGTGATCAGCTGTCAGCCAATGACAGCTGATCATGTGATCACAACAGAGCCGGTGATCGGCTATTTTTCCTCCTCACGCTGACAGCACGAGGAGAAAAAAAAGCCGATCAACGGCGGCCGTGATCGGGACATCAGTCCCGATCACGTCGAGCTGGGGACAGCTCATCAGTGCCCACCTGCCCCCTGCCAGTGCCACCAAACTATGACAAAAAGTGACACCCATCAGTGCCCATAGTGCTACCCATCAGTGCCCACAATCTGCCTCGCACACACAGTGCTGCACCTCAGTGCCACATATCCGTGCCCATCAGTGTCATGTATCAGTGCCCATCAGTGCCACTTATCAGAGCCACTTATCAGAGCCACCTATCAGTGCCCATCAGTCCCATCTATCAGTGGTACCCATCAGTGCCCATCCATGCCACCCATCCCTGCCATCTTATCTGTGCCCATCTTTGCCCATCAGTGCCGCCTTATCTGTGTCCATCAGTACTGCCTTATTTGTGCCTATCTGTGCCTATTAGTGCCGCCTTAACTGTGCCTATTAGTGCCGCCTTAACTGTGCCTATCGGTGTCCACCAGCGCCGCCCATCAGTGCCCACCAGCGGCACCTATCAGTGCCCACCAGCGCCACCTCATCAGCGCATTTCAATGAAGGAGAAAAATTACCTGTTTGCATAATTTTATAACAAACTATTAAACATGATTTTTTTTTTTTGCATCTTTTTTTGTTTGTTTAGCAAAAAATAAAACTCCCAGCTGTAATTAAATACCACCAAAAGAAAGCTCTATTTGTGGGAAAAAATGATAAAAATTTCATTTTGGTACAGTGTTGCATGACCGCGTAATTGTCATTCAAAGTGCATCAGCGCTGAAAGCTGAAAATTGGTCTGGGCAGGAGGAGGGGGGGGGGGGTTTAAGTGCCCAGTAAGCAGGTGGTTAAGGAACTGGAGAGTCCTGCACAGAGCCTTGACCTCAACCCTACTGAACACCTTTGGGATGAACTGGAACACTGATTGGAAGCCAGGTCTTCTCATCCAGCATCAGTACATGACCGCACAAATGGGCACAAATTCCCACAGACAACCTCCAAAATCTTGTGGAGAGCCTTCCCAGAAGAATGAAGGATATTATAGCCATAAAGGGGGGATAGCCCCATAATAATGGCCATGGTGTTGGAATGGGATATGTCCAATGATCATGTATAATTTGTTGGTTGGGTTTCTACAAACTCCTAAACATATAGAACAGTGGTCTCCAAACTGTGGCCCGGGGACAAGGTGTGGCCCTTTGCTTGCTTTTATCCAGTACTTGAGACACCATTTCATCCATGGATTCCAATAATGGGGCAAACCCTCCCACTGGCACCAATGGATGGGCACAAATCCCCCCACTGACACTAATGAACAGGCACAATTCCTCTTAATGACACCAATGTGGGGCACAATTCCTCCCAAAGATGCCTAGTAATGGGGGGCTAAGGGCTGTAATGGTGGCTGAGAACAATGTGGGGGATTAGAGTACTGTAATGGAGGGGGCTGAAGACAGTACTGTTGGAGGGTGTGTTCACACTAACAACAATGATGGGGCACAATCCCCTCCAATGACACCAATAATGGGGTACAATTTCTCCCAATGACACCATCAATGGGCACATTGACACCAGTGATGATACAGATTTCCTCCTAATGACACAAATGATGGGGCACAATTTTTCCCAATGATGGGACAGAATTCCTCCAAATGACACCAACAAAGAGGTGCAATTCTTCCCACTAACACCAAAGATGAGGCACTATTCCTCCTACCGACACCGAAGATGAAGCATTGTTTTTTCCCACTGATGTCGGGGCCTTTTCTACTTCCAATGGTCACAGCCCGGACCTCCTAAAGTGTGAAGGACAATAAACTGGCTCTTGTGTCGAGACCCCTGCTACAGACTATAATGTTCAGTTAAACTTTAAATATTCTCTTAATGAACTTTTAAAATGATGTGATCATCAAGCATTCACAAAAAGGTATAGTCTGCAATCTTTTTTTCTGTAGTAATGGTTTAAAAAAATAAATAAAAATCGCATACATTTTTTACTATTGTGGACCGACCAGCAAAATAAAAGAAAATACTTTTCATAATTTGAACAGAATTACAGAATCCATAAACGCCTTAAATCCGCCGAGACTTTGAGCAATAATGAGAATATTTCTGGCATGTCTAAAATGTGCGCTCTCTCTAGCGTAGTTGAAGGAAAGAAGCTTCAGAGGTCTCCAAAAAAGTCTTTCCTGATTTCAGTAAAAGTTAAATGCTCCTTAAGTAAATATTTCATCATTGCACATAACCTAATTGGCTCCAGATCTAGGAAAATATAACCATTAGTCCTAGGTACTTCAAACTTGGCGGTTGTTCAGGAAAATAGTTATCATTTCATATGCTACATTTTCTACAATGAGAAGTTATCACTTTCATGGAACGGTTCGGATTTGTAGACTGACCTCATTAAACTGAACGTGTTTACAAGACCTCAGGGCTGTTAGTGAAAAGCGGGACAGTACTCAGGAAAAACCTATACATTAACTTACCTTAACCTCAAAATGTAATCACCTTGTCCATTAGTCGTCAGAAGGATCGAGGTCCAGAGCCACATTAGCTTTAAAGCTGAATGTTTGGCAATATTTATATAGTTACATGGATCCAACTTGGACCAACATAACAATGCATATACCGTGTTTCCCCGAAAGTAAGACATCCTTCGAAAGTAAGACCTCCCACCAGGTTTCCATCTCGCAGAAATATAAGGCACCCCCCGATAATAAGTCCCCCACCGAACATAAGGCCTCCCCGATAATAAAGCCACCTGAAGCTATGGTACTGTAAGGAGTCTGACTCCTTTGGGCTGTAGCGGTGGCGAGTGACGTCACCGCCAGAGAGCCCGCGCTGCGGCCATGACATGCTGATACCTTCTGCCACCTGACGGAGTCTGCTTCACAAGACAGTGGGTCGTGCGGGGCAGGAGTCGGGCACATTGAAGGCGAGAGGGTAAATAATCCACACAGGGGTGGGGGGCTCACAGGGTGGATTTGAGGAGGGTCAAATGGCACAGGTGGATCAGAAGGGGGGGGGAATCGAAATGGCACAGGTGGATTAGAAGGGGGGAAATCGAAATGGCACAGGTGGATTAGAAGGGGGGCTCAAGATGGCACAGGTAGATTAGAAGGGGGGATCAAGATGGCACAGGTGGATTAGAAGGGGGGATCAAGATGGCACAGGTGGATTAGAAGGGGGGGATCAAGATGGCACAGGTGGATTAGAAGGGAGGGGGGATCAAGATGGCACAGGTGGATTAGAAGGGGGGATCAAAATGGCACAGGAGGATCAGAAGGGGGGAATCAAAATGGCACAGGTGGATTAGAAGGGGGGATCAAGATGGCACAGGTGGATTAGAAGGGGGGATCAAAATGGCACAGGAGGATCAGAAGGGGGGGAATCAAAATGGCAAAGGTGGATTAGAAGGGGTACTAAAATGGTAATCTGGTAACTGGTAAACAGTGCTGGTATATTTTTACCCATAGACATGAGCGCAAAAAGAAAGAGCTACTCCATGGAGTACAAGAAAGGAATCGTGGAAGACTCTCGGGGGCCAAAATCTTAATGTTTTCTGCAAAGAGAAGATGTTGAATATCCAAATGGTCCGAAAATGGTGAGCAGAGTATGGTAACCTCATTGAACAAGCGGACAAGGGAAATGCTAAAAAGCGCAAGTGTGGATCAGGTCGGCAACCATTATTTTCCGAGCTGGAAGACCTGATCTGTGAATGGGTTGTTGACAGGAGAGCAAAGGCTTTGGTTGTGAATAGGGCTCAGATTCAAGAATTTGCCCTTGCAATAGCACCACAGTTTGACATAGCCCCCGAAGACTTCAAGGCATCACAACACTGGCTGAATAATTTCCTTCAGCGAAGTGAACTGTCTTTAAGAAGATCCACAACACTGTTTAGGCTGGAAGATGCTCAAGTTATTAAGCGAGCACTTGCATTCAAGTCCTTTATTGATGATGCTGGCTTCTCCAAATACAATCTTTCCAACATGATTGCTATGGATGAAACTGCAGTGTTTATGGGCCAATCATCTCAAACAATTGAACAGCGGGGTGCCTCCTCAGTCTACATTCCCTCCACTGCTTATGAAAGTGCACGTGTTACCTGTATTTTGGCAATTCGTCTGGATGGCACTAAAATACCACCTTTAATCATTTCTAAGGGCAAGAAGGAAAAGATTGAACGTGTTTCGGGCATTTTTATTCTTGAAACTGAAAAGGCCTGTGCCACACAAGCAGTTATAAGGAAGTGGGGCGATTTAATGCTGCCGCTTGTTATGCGAGGGAGCCAAAGAGGTCTGCTAGTCTGGGATGCAGTAAGCACTCACCGCGCTAAAGACATGAAGAAATTTCTTCACAAAAGAAGAATAGATCAAATAATGATTCCCGCAGGAATGACGGCCTATCTCCAGACTCTTCACATTGCAATAAACAAGCCATTCAAGGATAATTTGCGCATGGAAATTAATGACTACATTGAAAATAGAATGGAGAGAAATCAGGGTGGCAACTTTGTGAAACCTAAACTGCAAGAGTTTGTGACTTGGGTGAAGAATTCATGAGAGAATATCACTTACAGTTGCATTGCAAATGCACTATGAGCAGGCTACCTTGACAAGAAGTACTCATTTAAGGACAGTGCTATTGCTAAACATGAGAGATTTGGTCCATTGATTCTGAAAGAAATGGAGTCACAAGACATTCACCAGGAAATTCAGGGTTTGGATTGTTATGATGATGTTCCAGAAGATGATGACATGACTCATTGAATAACTCATCTTCTTTGTGTTCATACCGGTAAATACGGTATCAGTAAATGTACCATAGATTGTTGTACATGGAAATAATGGTCTGGTTATTCTGGTTTGTGATGACAACTATTGGTACTACCGTACTGTATACAGGTAATAAATTACCTTTTTTTTGTTCAACAATAAATGTGTAACGTGTTTTCTTCATGGAAAAAAATAAGACATCTTTGGGAGCAAAAATTAATATAAGACACTGTCTTATTTTCGGGGAAACAGGGTGCTATACCTGTGGTCTCCAAACTGCAGCCCAGGGGTCAGATGTGGCCCTTTCCTTGCCTTTATCCAGCCCATGAGGCACTATTTCATCCATTGATACAAATAATGGGCCACAAATCCTCTCACAATCACCAAGGATGGGGCACAGTTTCTCCCAATGACACCAATAATGGAGCACACTTTCTTCCAATAATAACAATGATGGGGTACAATTTCTCCCAATGACATCAACAATGGGGCCAAACTACACCAATGATGGGACACAATTCCTACCAATGATGGGGCACAATTTTCTTCCAATGATTTCAATGATGGGGCACAATTTCTCCCAATGACACCAATGATGGGGCACAATGTCTCCAAATGACACCAACAATGGGGCACAATTTCTCCCAATGACAGGGCATAATTTCTCTTAATGACACCAACAATGGGGCCAAATTACAACAATGATGGGACACAATTCCTACCAATGATGGGGCACAATTTTCTTCCAATGACACCATTGATGGGGCGCAATTGCCTGTAATGACACCAACAATGGGGCGCAATTGCCTGCAATGAGGAACGCAGTTCTTCCCATCGATACCAATGATGGGACACAATTCTTCCCACTGACACCAATGATGGGGCATTGTTTTTTCCACACTGATGTCAGCATCTTTTCTACTTCTAATGGTCAGGCTGACTTTCCTAAAGTCTGAAGGGCAGTAAACAGGCTCTTTGTTTAGAAAGTTTGGAGACCCCTACTCTAGAAGAGCCTTTTTTTTAACCAAAAATGAACCCTTAAAAAAAAAAAAAAATCAGGTTATGAGGATCCCCTGCTAAAACTAATATAT
This sequence comes from Lithobates pipiens, assembly GCF_037356315.1. Taxonomy (NCBI): domain Eukaryota; kingdom Metazoa; phylum Chordata; class Amphibia; order Anura; family Ranidae; genus Lithobates; species Lithobates pipiens. The sequence goes on from NW_027507685.1 coordinate 193,749,523, forward strand.
TAGACATCAATGCAAATATTGTCCCTGACATTGGTTGTCAGTGAGAAAAATGCCCCCTTTACAGTGCTCGCCAGAATGCCACCCTGTTGGACAGCTAAACAGACCATTTCGTGTCCTGCCGCTGGATGTGCCAGGTAGTGTTGGCCCTAGAAATACCTCAGGTTGGAGGTCAATCAGTCACAGCTCATGGAACCCCTAAGCAAGCTGTGGAGGAACCCTAGTTGTGAATGGTTGCTCTAGAACCAGGGTACTGAATTAAAATTAATGGAAGTCCGCTTAATCAAATCTTCTTCTAGTCTGAATCACATGTTTGTGATATGACTCAGAACATTTACATCACAGCACCCTCTTCTCCTAGGCGTTCCCATCTCTGCAGCTGGGGAACGCAGGCAAACTTTTACATGTTCCTGACCCACAGAGGGACACGCCACACTTTAGCACATGCGTGTGCCAAACTGCATGGTCCTGCAGCACCAGAGACTCATTTCCACACATTTCTCATGGCTAGTGCAACCCATTAAAATTAATGGGCTGACCACCTGCGACATGTGCAAGCAAATGCACATACAAAGATCTAAACGGAGCCCCATATTTCACAGTGTCCACTGCACATCACAGTTCCCTTCCCTTTACATCACCATCCCCCTTCACAGTAGTGTTTTCTTACCCCCTTGACATCAATACCCTTCCAACAGTACTGTCCTCAGCCCCCTCCATTACAGTACTCATACTCCCCACATTATCCTCAGCCACCATTACAATCCTTAGCCCCTCATTACTTTCCTCAGCTCCCCTTCCATTACTGTCCTCAGCTGCCCAACATTAGTGTCCTCAGCCCCCCATTACAATACTCAGCCCCCCTACCAGTGGCGGCCCGCCCATAGGGGGCACCCGGGCGCCGCCCCCCCCCCCCCCCTCCAGGCAGTCACACAAAAAAAATTTGAAAAAAAAAAAATTTTTTTTTAAATGGCCCTTTAAAAAAAAAATGAAAAAAAGTCCTTAAGTGCACTGTGTTCGAGCGCCGGACACAGTGCAGCGCTGGACACAGTACACTATGTGAAGCGCCACGTCAACGCAATCACAAGATTGCAGACGCGGCGCTTCATTTGCGGGGTTTTAACCCGCCTTGTGGCGCAATTAAAAGTGCCGATCTGCATCCGCCCAGCGCCCATAGGTTTACTATGCTATGGGCTTTGAGTGACAGACTAGTTAGTCTGTCACTTCCGGTCTTCCCCTGTGTCAGACCAGTGCGCCGAGCGGAGGAGCAGAGGAGCAGAGGAGTGAACTCCTGCGCTATGAAACAACAACAAGGTAGATGCTGGAAATCCACAGGAGGGGGGCAGAGCTGAATGATTCCACTGACAGCCAAACGAGGCACAGCAACACCAGTGGAGATATTAGAATCACTGACAATCACACAAGGCTGGTCTCCTTATTTCTACAGGATGGATGGAGGGGGAGGTTTCACACAGGCTGTGTGTTTATCAAGTGCTGATCGTCACAATGCTTCTATTATCTCCACTGGTATTGCTGTGTCTTGGTTTGGCAGTGTCAGTGGAGGCTCTTGTGAAACACACAGCCCATATGAAGCCTCCACCCATCCCTCTGTCCCTGATTCATCCCACCCACCATCTCTCTGTCCCTGATCCCTGATCCATCCCACCCACCCACCATCCCTCTGTCCCTGATTCATCCCACCCACCAGCTCTCTGTCCCTGATCCATCCCACCCACCCACCATCCCTCTGTCCCTGATTCATCCCACCCACCAGCTCTCTGTCCCTGATCCCTGATCCATCCCACCCACCCACCATCCCTCTGTCTCTGATTCATCCCACCTACCAGCTCTCTGTCCCTGATCCATCCCACCCACCCACCATCCTTCTGTCCCTGATCCATCCCACCCACCAGCTCTCTGTCCCTGATCCATCCCACCCACCCACCATCCCTCTGTCCCTGATTCATCCCACCCACCAGCTCTCTGTCCCTGATCCCTGATCCATCCCACCCACCCACCATCCCTCTGTCCCTGATTCATCCCACCCACCAGCTCTCTGTCCCTGATCCATCCCACCCACCCACCATCCTTCTGTCCCTGATCCATCCCACCCACCATCTCTCTGTCCCTGATCCATCCCACCCACCCACCATCCTTCTGTCCCTGATCCATCCCACCTACCATCTCTCTGTCCCTGATCCATCCCACCATCCTTCTGTCCCTGATCCATCCCACCTACCATCTCTCTGTCCCTGGTCCATCCCACCCACCATCTCTCTGTCCCTGATCCATCCCACCAACCATATCTCTGTCCCTGATCCATCCCACCCACCATCTCAATGTCCCTGATCCATCCCACCATCCTTCTGTCCCTGATCCATCCCACCTACCATCTCTCTGTCCCTGGTCCATCCCACCCACCATCTCTCTGTCCCTGATCCATCCCACCAACCATATCTCTGTCCCTGATCCATCCCACCAACCATATCTCTGTCCCTGATCCATCCCACCCACCATCTCTCTGTCCCTGATCCATCCCACCGTCCTTCTGTCCCTGATCCATCCCACCTACCATCTCTCTGTCCCTGGTCCATCCCACCAACCATATCTCTGTCCCTGATCCATCCCACCCACCATCTCTCTGTCCCTGATCCATCCCACCATCCTTCTGTCCCTGATCCATCCCACCTACCATCTCTCTGTCCCTGGTCCATCCCACCCACCATCTCTCTGTCCCTAAACCATCCCACCAACCATATCTATGTCCCTGATCCATCCTACCCAACATCTCTCTGTCCCTGATCCATCCCACCATCCTTCTGTCCCTGATCCATCCCACCCATCCATCCCTCTGTCCCCAATCCATCCCACCCATCCATCTGTCCCTGATCCATCCACCCATCCCTCTGTCCCTGATCCATCCCACCCACCCATACCTCTGTCCATGATCCATCCCACCCACCATCCCCCTGTCCCTGATCCATCCCACCACCCCTCTGTCCCTGATCCATCCCTCTGTCCCTGATCCCATCCCACCCACCACTGATCCAACTCCCCACCCCACCTCCATCCCTCTGTCTCTGATCATCACCATCCCTCTGATCCCACCACCAAAGGCAAACATGTAAGATATTGCATTATTGCAGTCACTAAATGTGATGACTGTATTTGTTTTATTTTATTAGGCTTTCTTGTACTTCATTGTCTGCGGTGACCTCTGCCTATTGCTGTTTCCCGAGCACCTTTTTTGTGTTTCCTGTTTTTTTTTTGTCTGGTGAACGAGGAGTGTGGCTGGGCTGTCAGACATATTGATGTGTCATTAGAACCTGGTGTATAATGTAGAGCCTGGTATATGATGTACAGAGCCCTGTGTATAATGTAGAGCCTTGTATATGATGTACTACAGGGGACGGAGTTGGTGGATTCTATAATGGGTGGGGCTTATGAGAAGTGGGATTGGTCAAAAGGGTGGGCGTGGTCTAGCGCCCCCCCCATCTTAAAACTTCACCAGCCGCCACTGCCCCCTACATTATTATTCTCAGCCGCCCAATACAGTATTACATTTCCACACATTACTGTCCTCAGCCCCCACGTTACAGTTCTCAGCCCCCCCCCCCCCACATTACTGTCCTCGACCCTGTCCCCCATTACAGTAACCCTTACTAACTGTCCTCAGCTACACTCCTTACAGGGCTCAGCCCCCCCCCCCCACAGACACACATACATTCATTACAGTATTCAGCCTCTTCATTTCAGTATTCGCCCCCTTCTCACATTACATCTCCCCTACAGATATGACATGACGGGAGGCACAGCAAATCAGAGAACCTCTTGCATTCATTAAGAAAAATACAAGGCTTTTTGTGAATGGTGCCCGTGCCGAATAAGTGGAGCCTGCAGATACTATGCAGCAGAGCATTCTCCCAGCATGGGACGCAGAAGACAACAGCGATCATTGAAGTAGTGGAGACTACTACAGTGATTTCAAGTTCCCACGGGTATGGCACATACTGTACATACCTACATAGGTTCAAGCTTAATCAAATGTAAATCTGCTATAAAATCCATACCTGGAATTCAGCATGAACACAAAGCATAAAAATTCAACAGGAACACCAAACCAAATGGTGAAAGGATTAGGTCAGCGGTGCCATTTATGCATGCTCTCAACCAGGGGTGTGTGCATATTTCATCTGCCCACCATTGGCTTTCTTGTGGAAGCTACCTTATCGTTCCTATGGGTGCAGTAACATATTTTTCTCCTTCCCACCTGATACCCTTTCCCCACCCCACCATGTATTTGGAACATCCATGGTGGGCGTTGGAAGGAAGGAAGGAAGAGCCAAGGATGATCAACAAATATCAATTCACTGATGATCCCTGCAGGGCTGGCGCAAGACATTGTGCTACCTTGGTACAAGAATGAAATGCTGCGCCCCCCCCCCCCACCAAAAAATAAATAAACTCACGCCCACCAAAAGGCCCCCCAACTCCATTATTTTATATCATGATAATTAAAACTAAAATGTAATTTAACAGAAGTCAGATTTTGCACTAAACACAAGTGTGAACATAGGTTAAGGGCTAGTGTAGTATATAAACAGGCTACTAGGGTATACAGACAGGCTACTAGGGTATACAGACAGGCTACTAGGCAGGGCCGGACTTACCATTGGGCTTGACTGAGCTCAAGCCCATGGGCCCCGCCCAATAGGGGACCCCACGGGCCCGCCAAGATACATAGCCGAGCGTACTCATCTCCGCTCACAGTCACGCTCCCAGTCCTGCCCTATGATGGACATAACACAGGGACTGGGCGTGACTGTGAGCCATGCCGAGTATACTCGGCTACCTTCGGCTCCGCTCGGGACTGCGAGAGGACCCGAGAGCCACTGTAATTACATATTCGGCGACCCATCGCAGTTTGCTACCGAAGTGACGTTCCGTTGCCACCATCTTGCTACACCCCACACTCGAAGTATGGACTGTCCCCGTCACCCCTCCAGATCAGTCTGTACAGGAATAGGGTGTCAGTGGAAGATTGAAGGATCTGGGTGCTGGATCGGCCAATCAGCATGCTGACTCTCTACACTTCTCCCTGACTTCCCCCTCCTTCCATGGCATGCACTCACCTGGTGCCATGCCTGCTCAGGAGCTTGTGTGAGAAATTTCCTCCTGGCTCTGTCATATGGGCAAGGCAAGGAGACACTTATCTCTGGGCTCTAGCTGTCACTGAAGCATCCAGTGCAGACTCGGTGAGAGTGCCGCGGCTGTGAGGGACAGCGCTGTGTCTGGCAGTCCGCAATACTCTGAGTGTTCGGATCATGTAGGTAGCACCGGCCCTGCTCTGCCGCCCCTCTCAACTTGCCTCCTGGGTCCCAAGGACCCACTGGGATCCATGGTAGGGTCGACCCTGCATCCCTGCAGTGAATGAAGCTGGAAGCATTTTGTCACTTCCGGTTTTAGCAAAGTCATTCTCTGGCTCCTGTGGTGGGAGAATAAGCTAATCAAGGGGGAACTGTGCTTGATTACCATCACTGGAGTGCAGGGGAGATATTAGGGGTCCAATAGATAGAACTTGTCACTTCTACTGGGTCCTTTATGTTTTTCAGTCGGCTATCGTAGGGTCCCTTTAAGAGACTGATCAGCCCCTCTATGTAATAGCACAGGTGAAAAATAGCAACGTTCATCTTTCCTGTATATATCCAACAAGTCCCTACCCAATGCATTCCAGCAAATCGGGCTCATAATCTAGCATTCTTTTCTCACTTTATTTCTGTAGGCCATGCTCTGCCAGTCCACAAACACTCAGGAGGTAGCTGCATCTCCAACATTCTGCCTAAATGTCAAGACTGGCCAGAGGACTTAGCAGAAGCCAAGCTTAGAGTTGTGTGACAGCCACTGCTAGAGGGAGAGAGTGTGCACTGCGCATGCGCACAGTTTGAATGAGCCACAGTGCCCGCTTCTAACTTGGGTCATGAATCCAGCTAAGTATGTAAAGCCTTTTTTTTTTCATTTTTGACAGAGTAGGGAAGGGTTACACCGCCGTCAGGTTCATATTGATTGGTAGATTCACCCTCTCTATATGTCCTGGAGATCATTGCCTCAGAGACCAAGAGGATGGGAAATCCACTATTTTTGAGTTGTCAGTCACCAGAGCAAGATGCGATGGACTGATGTTATTCTACAACACAAATGTAAAAATACAGAAACAATTTCCTCTATGGGACTTTGAAAGGCGGAAACACCTTAGCAATCAGTGTTGAAAAAATATTAATATTTTATTTGAAAAGTTAAAATCATGGAGGTAGAACATGATAAAAATCAAACTTGGATGCATATACAACTAAGGTGCAATTTCAAAATATATACAGACAACCACTGGACTCTGTCAAACAGAGAGATGAGACAGAGGATGCCCAACGCGTTTCAAGTTGTGCAACAGTAATCCTCTTCTTCAGGGGCTAGTGGTTCAATAACAAATATTAATTGTCTACAATCAATAGAGAACAAAGTGCAGTAAACAAACATTCAACTTTGTGCATAAATAAGAAAGCTATACAATAACAGTATTATAATATTGACACTGACCATATGGTTTGAACAATAGAACTTAGATTTCTAGGGCATAGAGAAAAAGGAAAAAACGAATTTACCACAAAGTGTACATGACTGGATGGTGTGTGTATAATATATATATATATATATATATATATATATATATATATATATATATATATATATATATATATATATAAAATAAAATACAGCCCTCAAAAAATCCACTCGCCTGCTCGCATTTTGTGAGTAGATTTTGAGGGCTGGCGAGGAAAGGCAGCCTGGGAGCTGGGGGAGAGGTGGATGCCTGTGTGGAATGGAAGTCTTTATCCCAGCGATCACGGAGGGGGAAGACGGAGTCGCCCAGGTGTTCAGAGTGGGGAACACATCGATAACAGCTTTCATTTCAATAGCCATGTTCCCTGCCGCTCACTGTCAGATACAGACCCTCCTCCTGGTCCCAGGACCTTGATAGACAGATCACCCGTCCAATCCCAGTGACAGGGGGTCTGTCAATCAAAGTTCCCCGGCCAGGGGGCGGGGCTGTATATGACATTGCACGGTGGGAACACGGCTATTGAAATGAAAGCCGTTATCGCTGTGTTTCCCGCGCTGCAGTCTGAAAACCTGGGCAACTCTCCTGTTCCTCTCCTCCCCTACACAGGTAGGCTGCATAGTGGATACAAGACTGCATTGTGGGCACAGGGTACAAGGCTGCATTGGTGGGCACGGATACAGTTGTTTGTTAATATTTATTTTTAGAACTATATATATATATATATATATATATATATATATGTATTAATATAGAGCGAGATACATTAGATTAATATTATATATATATATATATATATATATATACACACTCAAAATCTCAAGTACTGAGCTACTAGCCAGGCCTCAAGGGTTACCCGCCCCTAATTTCACCCCTATTTACGCCCCTAAACACATATATTATCTCATGAAATTACACTTAAATGTATTGTACAGAATTAAGTTATAAAAATAAATAGCGTGGGTGTGTGTCTGTGTACATATATACACACATATAGCTCTATATTAAAAAAACTAATATATATATAAAAAATATATATAGCTCTATATATATATATATATATATATATATATATATATATAATATATAGCTCTTTATTTATATATAGATATAGCGCTCTCTCTCTCATATTATATATATATATATATATATATATATATTTTTTTTTTTTTTTATGAAAAAAAATGGTCATTTAAAAATAGTACACAAACCTTATAAGTGGCTGCTATGTTGGTAGCAAACAAATGAGGAAGTGGGGATGTGAAAAGAGCCAGACAAGTCATACCAGATATCTATAGAAATACTACAATCAGTATGGATCACAAAAAGTGTGCCAAAGGCGCAGTAATTAAATCTTCATGGATTTTCATTACTGCGCCATTTGTATATAAGGAGTTTCCACCTTTCAAAGCCCCATAGAGGAAATTGTTTCTGTATTTGTACTAATTCAGGGATGTGGGCAACAACTCCTTATCTACAAATGTTTGGCATAACTGCAAAATCAATACAAATGTTCTGCGTGAATTGTTGGCGCTAAATAAGTATTAAAAAAATTAAATAAAAGACAAATCTTCCAATGCAGACACCTGATCTAATGACAACTCTATAAGATGGGAATTTCCGTTGCTTTGGAGATTTTTCCTTGAACTTCCTGTTGCATCAAATACAGGAAGTGAAGGGAAACCTTGTATCAGCTTCTAGTAGTACGTGTACAGTAGGGCAGGCATGTACTGGCCATAGGGACTATAGGGAGTTTCCCGGTGGGCCGATGGCTCAGTGGGCCGGTTTCAGTGACAGCCATTGGCATTGCTGGGGGGGACTTTTGGGGCTATAGCCCTGAGTCAGTCCAGGAGTCCCCAACCACAGGGTCCCAGCCCACTACCTGCCCTCTTTCTGGTGACCCTGATGTAAGGAGGGGCTCTCTGGGGACCCTGATGTAAGCCGGAGGCTCTCTGGGGAACCTGATGTAAGAGAGAGGCTCTCTGTGGACCCGGATGTAAGGGGGGCTCTGCGGGGACCCGGATGTAAGGGGTTGGCTCTCTAGGGACCCTGATGTAAGGCGGATGATCTCTGGGGACTCTGATGTAAGAGGGGCTCTCTGGGGACCCTGATCTAAGGGGAAGGCTATATGGGGGTCAAACTTTTTTCAACTTTGGATTTGTAAGAAGATTACACTGAATTCGTAAAAAGGATTGATTGTTCTATTCATTGTTTTTTTGTGGAAACAAGGAGTCCCTTATTACAAAAAGACTCCTTTTTTCTTCATTGAACTCTACACAGGATGTTTTTTGATTTTTAATCTCAATAATTTGTATTGGACTTTTTATTTTCATTTTTCATGTGATTTTAGCGCAACTTTATATATAATTTTTTTGAGTTTCTTCATATCTTGATATTAGATGGTTGTAGTTGCAGCTTTTAGGTTTACCCCAAGCGCGATATTTTTCTTTTGTTTTTTATAGTATATGGGGACCCTGATGTAAGGGGAGGCTCTCTGGGGACCCTGATGTAAGTGGGGGGCTCTCTGGGGACCCAGATGTAAGGAGGGGCTCTCTGGGGACCCTGATGTAAGGGGGGCTCTCTAGGGGCTTTTTTGCCCAATTGCGTACAGTTTATATACTGTTTTTTGCGTGTTTGCAAATTTAAAGTGTACCGGTCTGGATGAAGTCCAGGGCCAAATTTTTGTCCCAGTCCAGCCCTGCAGTAGGGCTGGAGCGTAGAAGGAAGAGGCTGCACGAGTAGCCAATTTGTTAACCTGCTCACAAGAAGCACACTGACTTTTGCCAATTTCCGCCAGCTTTTTGCTGGGTCATACAGCCTATTGCATTTACTGTGACGCAGGTTGTTTTTTTTTTTTATATATTATTTTCCTGTATACAATTACAGTGAGGAAATTATTTGATCCCCTGCAGATTTTGTAAGTTTGGCCACTTACAAAGAAATGAAGGGTCTATAAATTTTTATCATAGGTATACTTTATATGTTAGAGACAAAATATCAACCAAATATCCAGAAAAAGCACATGATACAAATATTATAAAATTGAGTTGCACTCCAGTGAGTAAATTATTTGATCCCCTACCAACTAATAATAATTATGTTTTCCCATAGACTGGCTCCTCCTCCCCTGAGTATATTTGTAACTCCTCCTCCCCGAGTATATTTGTAACTCCTCCTCCCCTGAGTATATTTGTAACTCCTCCTCCCCTGAGTATATTTGTAACTCCTCCTCCCCTGAGTATATTTGTAACTCCTCCTCCCCTGAGTATATTTGTAACTCCTCCTCCCCGAGTATATTTGTAACTCCTCCTCCCCAGTGTATATCTGTATCTCCTCCTCCCCAGTGTATATCTGTATCTCCTCCTCCCCAGTGTATATCTGTAACTCCTCCTCCCCGATTTGTAATTCCTCCTCCCCTGATTTGTAACCCCCCCCAATTTGTAACTCCTCCTCCCCGATTTGTAACTCCTCCTCCCCGATTTGTAACTCCTCCTCCCCGATTTGTATCTACTGCTCCCCGATTTGTATCTACTGCTCCCCGATTTGTATCTACTGCTCCCCGATTTGTATCTACTGCTCCTCTTCTGAGTAGATTTGTAACTACTCCTCCTCCCCTGAGTAGATTTGTAACTACTCCTCCTCCCCCAAGTAGATTTGTAACTACTCCTCCTCCCCCAAGTAGATTTGTAACTCCTTTGCCCCAGAGTAGAGTGGAGAAAATAATTATTTGATCCCCTACGGATTTAGTAATTTTTCCCCACTTAGAAAAAAATGAAGGGTCTATAATTGTTATCATAGGTGTATTTTAAATGAGGGAGGCATTAATACTAACCAAATATCCAGAGAAAAAGCACGATACAAATGTTATAAATGGAGTTACAGTTCAGTGAATCAAATAAGTATTTGATCCCCTACCAACCAACAATTCTGGCTCCCACAGACTGGCTACAGTATGTGCTTACGTGATAGACAGATTAGTCTTGTCAATTTAAGAAGGTGCTCCTAGTGTCAACTCATTATGTGTATAAAAAACACCTGTCTGCAGAATCGCTTTCTTCCATTCAAACCTCACCCCTATGGGCAAGACCAAAGAGATGTCAAAGGATGTCGGGGACAAGACTGTAGACCTGCACAAGGCCGGAATGGGCTACAAGACCATCAGCAAGAAGATTGGTGAGAAGGAGACATCTGTTGGAGCGATTATTTGCAAATGGAAGAAATACAAATTAACCATCCATCTCCCTCGGTCCAGAACTGCATGCAATATTTCGCCTCATGGGGTAAGCATGATGATCATGAGAAAAGTGAGGGATCATCCCAGAACTATACGGGAAGAGTTTGTGAATAATCTCAAGGCAGTTGGGACCACAGTCACCAAACCAACCATTGGTAACAGGCCTGAAATACTGCAGTGCCTGCAATATCCCCGTTCTCAAGAAGGCACATGTACAGGCCCTTCTGAAGATTGGCAATGAACATCTAAATGATCCAGAGAGGGATTGGGAGAAAGTGCTGTGGTCAGATGAGACCAAAATTGAGCTTTTTGGCATTAACTCAGCTCTGTTTGGAGGAAGGAAAATGCTGACTATGACCCTAAGAACACCATCCCTACAGTCAAGCACGGACGTGGAAGCATTATGCTTTGGGGCTGTTTCTCTGCTAAAGGTACAGGCTGACTTTGCTACATTGAGGGACTAAAGGATGGGGCCATGTACTGTAAAATCTTGGGAGAGACTCAACTACCCTCAGCAAGAACACTGAAGATAGGTGATCATGGATGGGTCTTCAAGCATGACAATGACCTAATATATACCACTAATGCAATAAAGGAAGCTTGGTGATGATGAGAAGGAGACAACTGTTGAAACGATTATTCGCAAATGGAAAAAAATACAAAATAACCATCCATAGCCCTCGGACTGGAGCTCCATGGAAGAATTTGTCTCATGGGGTATGGATGATCATGAGAAACAGTAACGGTATGGGTTTTATTTGCCATTATACCTGAATGTCTAATTGAGTAAAATGCTTTCACTTGCTATCCCAGTAGCAGAAGGTCAGCGAGGCAGGAAGTGATGGGATTTCTCTCCAATGGGAGGCGGAAAGGAGAAAGATAGATCGCCTATAAGGTTTTTTTTTTTTAATTGTGCTTTTTTGTCCCGTGACCCCCAGTCCCTTAGTTCTTGTCCTGGTTTCAGGGGCTAAAAATAAGCCATAAAAAAATTAAAGACGCATAGCCCTCCCTATTCTATCCAAAACTAAAAGAAAAAAAAAAAAAAAAGTTTGTCTGGAGTTTTGGCTTCAGTTTTTAATCTGCATTAAATGTTTTCCATCATAATTTTTGCTGTCAAACCTGTTTATGTTGTTTCTGGGAAAATGACTGTTGTAAACGGAAAGATTTTAATGGAATGTTTTTAATATTGTTTAAATTATGTAACCATGCTGTTTGCAACATATTGTTTTCGACGTTTAATTATCAAACTGTAGCCTGGAAGTATTCTTAATATTATTGTAGTTACTTATTGTACCTCCTGCATCCTGTTAGAGACTGCGCGTTATTAATGGGCCGATGTTTATTACTGTATAGCAATTAATGTGTCAGCAGTGACGAGCCACAGGACATTCATTGGCTGGGGAAGACGATTTGTGTGCTTTTGACTTTAATATTTAAAATGTGTGCCTGTGTTTAGTGACAATAGGTTCCGTTTAAAACAGATGTAAATTCATTCTCTGTAATCTCTTATAAGCTTTAACATGGTAATGTCATTGAAAAAAACAACAACACTTTTTTAAGAAGGCAATTCATTCTCAGTTCTTTTAACCAGGTAAAGGACTGCTGCTAGTTTTACCTTGTAATTCTTATTGAAGGGGTTACAGAGATATGCAGGAGTACAGGGGGTATCATACGTGGGGCAGAAGGGTTACAGGTTATGCTCTACATCAGTGTTTCTCAACTACAGTCCTCAAGGCGCCCCAACAGGTCATGTTTTCAGGATTTCCCTCAGATGGAACGGCTGTGGTAATTACTAAGGCAGTGAAACTGATCAAATCACTTGGCTAAAATAATGGAAAACCTGAAAACGTGACTTGTTGGGGCGCCTTGAGGACTGGAGTTGAGAAACACTGCTCTACATAAAGATGGCCTAGTCCCGTGATGGTGAACCTTGGCACCCCAGATGTATTAGAGATATTTTCAATAATTTTATTGAAGATTTTCATCAGAACAATAAAGACGAACATTCCGTATAACAAACAAGTAAAATCCATCTTTGCATATACATAGCCAGTCTAGACAAACATAGATCTAGACAATAACATAACAGAACAGACCTGTAAAACAATCAGGCATTATGTTGATATATCAATTGTAATATCATGGACCCAGATCATCTAGTCAATTCCCCTCAATGGAGTATGTCCAGTCAAGGCACACGAGCCCCAAGCCCCCTGGCGCCCCAAACGGGATCAAGCTGCAGACCAGGGGTCGGGCCCGCCCACCAAAACCAGCATACTCCCCTCCAACCCTATAGGGTTCCAATACCTGAGATGCCGGTAGGAATTTGGGCGACTAACTAGCCCATAACATGGCTACTGTCTTTCTTAGGACCCCATTCGGGGCCCCCAGATGTATTAGAACTACATTTCCCATGATGCTCATGCACTCTGCAGTGTAGCTGAGCATCATGGGAAATGTAGTTCCAAAACAATCTGGAGTGCCAAGGTTCGCCATCACTGGCCTAGTCTATAAGAACATTAATTGAATACACTGCGCTAAAAATTATATAGATTGTAGTGTATACTAAAACTATGCAAAATTAATCAAATTAATATAACAAATAAATGGATATGCTATACACACAAAACCAAATTTAAAGTGCCTTGTGCATAACTGTTTAAAACCATAAACTTAAATAATATATAGAAAAAGTGCTCCTGTGCAACATATAGCATCCAAATATGCTGTAAATGACCGTGCTGAAAATAAACAACACTGCAGGGGATATGTGATTCAGATCATAAGACAAAGTGCTCATGTGCATATAAATCGCATCCAAATCACATCTAACTGCATCTCTAGTAATGTGATAAAAGTTTGTGTAATTCAGGAACAATAAAAAGTGTCTTCACTCAGGTGTCCTTGCCCTGGAGCGTGCGACTTTGCGATTAAGCAAAGTCAAAGCACGCATGTGAACCACCTCTGGGCTCTTTAAAATGTCAGGCTCCTGGGTTCCTCACCATAGTTATCCGGGATATGTGAAAAGAAAAACTCAATAGTGCAATGACGTTTTAAACAATTTCACTAAAGCAAAGATCCCCATCTGGGGTACTCACATTTATCAGGTGAATCACCATTCTACGATGAACATGTAGCAGATTATACCAGGGTGGCATTGAGATGATACGAGTATCCTCCTTAAATTACAAGATGTTTTGTCGTGCCGTCCCGACCCCTCCCCTGAGGGGACAAGACATCTTTTAAACGAAGGAGGATGCTCGTATCATCTGGATACCACCCTGGTATAATCCAAGGTGAGCGTTTACTACCCAAGTGAAGTGAAGACACCCCAGCACGTCACTTTTTATTGTTCCCGAATTACATAAACTTTTATCACATTACTAGAGACGCAGTTGGATACAATTTATATGCACATGAGCACTTTGTCTTATGGTCTGAATCACATATCCCCTGCAGTGTTGTTAATTTTCAGCACGGTCATTTAAGACATATATTTGGACACTATATATTGCACAGAACTTTTTCTATACATTATTTGTTTATGTTTATGGTTTTAAACACAGTTATGCACGAGACACTTTAAATTGGTTTTGTGTGTATATCATATCCATTTATTAGTCATATTAATTTGATTTTACATCGTTTTAGTATACACTATAATCTATATAATTTTTAGCTCAGTGTATTCAATAATGTATTTATCTTTGCACGATATATGCAACATGTTCAACACTAGCAGCTTTTAGATCATTTGTTTATCTTTCACGTTACATGTGACAGGCTTAATACCATTAGTCTTTGGATTATTTAAACCACTTTAGGCATCTAGACAGTGGTGGCTCGCAGGATTTCGTTCTATTTTTGCTAGTCTATAAGAAGATTGCCAAGACCCTGAAACTGAGCTGCAGCAAGGTGGCCAAGACCATAAAGCGGTTTAACAGCACAGGTTCCACTCAGAACAGCCTCACCATGGTCGACCAAAGAAGTTGAGTGCACGTGCTCAGCATTATATCCAGAAGTTGTCTTTCGGAAATAGAAGTATGAGTGCTGCCAGCATTGCTGCAAAGGTTAACGGGATGTGGGGGGGGGGGGGGTGTCAGCCTGTCAGTGCTCAGACCATACGCTCCACACTGCATCAAATTGGTCTGCATGGCTGTCGTCCAAAAAGGAAGCTTCTTCTAAAGATGATGCACAAGAAAATCTGCAGTTTGCTGAAGACAAGCAGACTAAGGACTTGGATTACTGGAACATGTCCTGTGGTCTGATGAGACCAAGATAAACTTATTTGGTTCAGATGGTGTCAAGCGTGTGTGGTGGCAACCAGGTGAGGAGTACAAAGACAAGTGTGTCTTACCTACAGTCAAGCATGGTGGTGGGAGTGTCTGGGGCTGCATGAGTGCTGCTGGCCCTGGGAACAGGGCCGCTGATAGAAATCATGGGGCCCCGTACAGCCTACCTGACGGGGCCCCCTTCAGCTCCACCCTGGCCCCACCCCTAGTCCCTCCTTCAGCCCCACCCCTGGCTCCACCCATTGTCCCTCCCCAGACCCTGCCTTGAAACAAAGTGTAGGTTTGTCTACAAGTGATATTTGTTTTTCTTCAGCCAGTTATAGGTTTGATTATCCAAAAGAAATACTGTTTTCAGATGAGAACAGACCTCTTTAATATCTATATGTAATACATAATAAGTATTGGCAGGGTATTGCAGAGTATTGGCGGGGTATGTATTGCAGAGTATTGGCGGGGTATGTATTGCAGAGTATTGGCGGGGTATGTATTGCAGAGTATTGGCGGGGTATGTATTGCAGAGTATTGGCAGGGTATTTATTGCAGAGTATTGGCAGGGTAAGTATTGCAGAGTATTGGCGGGGTAAGTATTGCAGAGTATTGGCGGGGTAAGTATTGCAGAGTATTGGCAGGGTATTGGCAGGGTAAGTATTGCAGAGTATTGGCGGGGTATGTATTGTAGAGTATTGGCAGGGTATGTATTGCAGAGTATTGGCAGGGTATGTATTGCAGAGTATTGGCGGGGTATGTATTGCAGAGTATTGGCGGGGTATGTATTGCAGAGTATTGGCGGGGTATGTATTGCAGAGTATTGGCGGGGTATGTATTGCAGAGTATTGGCGGGGTAAGTATTGCAGAGTACTGGTAGGGTATTGGCAGGGTAAGTATTGCAGAGTATTGGCGGGGTATGTATTGCAGAGTATTGGCAGGGTATGTATTGCAGAGTATTGGCAGGGTATTTATTGCAGAGTATTGGCAGGGTAAGTATTGCAGAGTATTGGCGGGGTATGTATTGCAGAGTATTGGCGGGGTATGTATTGCAGAGTATTGGCGGGTATGTATTGCAGAGCATTGGTGGGGTATGTATTGCAGAGTATTGGCAGGGTATTTATTGCAGAGTATTGGCAGGGTAAGTATTGCAGAGTATTGGCAGGGTAGGTATTGGCAGGGTATGTATTGCAGAGTATTGGCAGGGTATTGGCAGGGTATGTATTGCAGATGTTGAACTTCAAGCCCCGTTCTGCCCCCCCCCAAGCAAGCATACACCTCACCTGTGTAATTGTCCACAATATCTCTCGATCGCCCGGCCCCTGCTCTCTCTGCTCGCCTCTCACTCTGCTACTTCTTGTCACGCGGAGAGAGAGAGAGAGAGAGAGAGAGAGAGAGAGAGAGAGGAATATCACTCCACAACACCATAATATGATATGCTGGCCGGGACTTGTGCGGTGTGTGGAGCATTAGGAGCGGGTGCAGAAGACTGATGGCATACGATGATCGGTGGAGGAGAATCTTTTTTTTATATATACATAAATATTAACTTTGCAGTTCAGGTTGCCCGGGCCCCCCTGCTGGTCAGGCCCGGTACAGCAGGGCCAGTTGTACTGGCCTATCAGCGGCCCTGCCTGGGAAGCTACAGTTCATTGAGGGAACCATGAATGCCAACATGTACTGTGACATACTGAAGCAGAGCATGATCCACTCCTTTCAGGGACAGGACCGCAGGGCAGTATTCCAACATGACATCTTCCCCAAACATACCTCCAAGACGACCACTAAAAAAGCTGAGGGTAAAGGTGATGGATTAGCCAAGCTAGTGGAAGAGCGCATGGTCTCTAACATCCACCAGCTCTGTGATGTAGTCATGGAGGAGTGGAAGAGGACTCCAGTGGCAACCTGTGAAGCTCTGGTGAACTCCATGCCCAAGAGGGTTAAGGCAGTGCTGAAAAATATTGGCGGACACAAAATATTGACACTTTGGGCCCAATTTGGACATTTTCACTTAGGGGTGTACTCATTTTTGTGAGATAATGTATTTGGGGCAGAAGGGTTTCAGATGTACTCAGGGAAGCAAGGGTTACAGATTAACTTAGGGACGCAAGGGTTACAGATTTACTCAGGGGTGGGAGGGGGTACAGATTTACTCAAGGGTGAAGGGGTTACAGATCTACTCTGGGGCAGAAAAGTTAGATATACTTGGGGGAGGTGGAGTTACAGATATACTCAGGGACAGAGGTGTTACAGATAAAGTATGCCCACGGGAGGAAGGGTTTATGATATACACAGGGTGGAGGGTTTGAAATGAAGGGTCTATATTTTTTATCATAGCTATATTTAATTGATAGAGACAGAATATCAACCAAAAATCCAGAAAAAAACACGATACAAATGTTACAAATTCAGTTGCAGTTCAGTGAATAAAATAATTATTTGATCCCCAAGCAAAACATGACTTTGTACTTGATGGAGTTGGTCCACTCTTCTTTACAGGTCTTCTCTAAGTCCTTAAAGAGGGATTCCACCAAAAAAAAAAATATTAAAAGCCAGCAGCTATAAATACTACAGCTGCTGACTTTTAATAAATGGACACTCACCTGTCCCGGGTTCCAGCGATGCCGGCAGCCGAGGCCGATCGATCGCTCGGCCCTAGGCTGCTGCCGCCACCATTCTAGGTGAGGGAATCAGGAAGTGAAGCGAATCGGCTTCACTTCCCGGTTCCCTACTGCGCATGCGCGAGTTGCGCCACGCAATAGGAAATCTCTGCGCTGTCACTGGGACCCGTGTGTGTCCCAGCAGACAGCGCGGCAGGGCAGGAAATGGCGTAGACTCCCACGGGAGTCTATGCCCGGAAGTGGGTGTAAATACCTGTCTTTGACAGGTATCTCGATCCCCCTCCCCCCTGAAAGGTGTCAATTGTGACACCGTAGAGGGGGATTGATCCGATCAGCGGAGGTTCCACTTTAGGGTGGAATCCCGCTTTAAGGTTTCTTGGCTGTTGCTTGCCAACTTGAAGTTTCAGCTCCCTTCATATATTTTCTATAGGATTAAGGTCTGGAGATTGGCTAGGCCATTCCATGACCTTAATGTGCTTCTTCTTGAGCCACTCTTTTATTGCCTTGGCGTTATGTTTTGGGTCATTGTCATGCTTGAAAACCCATCCATGGTCACCCATCTTCAGTGTTCTTGCTGAGGGTAGTCGATTCTCTTCCAAAATTTTACAATTAGCCCCTCAATGTAGCAAAGTCATCCTGTACCTTTAGCAATTTTGGTCTCATCTGACCACAGCTGTTCATTGGCAATCTTCAGAAGGGCCTGTACATGTGCCTTCTTGAGGAGGGGGACATTGCAGGCACTGCAGTATTTCAGGCCTGTTACCAATGGTTGGTTTGGCGACTGTGGTCCCAACTGCCTTGAGATTATTCACAAACTCCTCCCTTGTAGTTCTGGGCTGATCCTTCACTTTTCTCATGACCATCAGGCTTACCCCATGAGGCGGAATATTGCATGCAGCTCCAGACCGGGGGCGATGGATAGTTATTTTGAATTTCTTCCATTTGCAAATAATCGCTCCAACAGATGTCTCCTTATCACCAATCATCTTGCTGATGGTCTTGTAGCCCATTCCAGCCTTGTGCAGGTCTACAATCTTGTCCCGGACATCCTTTGACAGCTCTTTGGTCTTGCCCATGATGGTGAGGTTTGAATGGAAGAAAGAGATTCTGTGAACAGGTGTTTTTTATACACTGAGAGTCATTAGGAGCACCTTCTTAAATAGACTAATCTGTGTATCACATGAGCATATACTGGAGCTGGTCCGTGGGAGCCAGAATTGTTGATTGCTAGGGGATCAAATATGTGATTCACTGAACTGCAACTCAATGTATAACATTTGTATCATGTGCTTTGTCTGGATATTTGGTTAGTATTAATGCCTCCCTCATTTAAAATACACTTATGATAACAATTATAGACCCTTCATTTCATTCTAAGTGGGGAAACTTCCAAAATCTGCAGGGGATCAAATAATTATTTTCCCCACTGTACTCAGGGACAGAGGATTTATGGATCTACTTAGAGGAGGAGGAGCTACAAATATACTCAATGGCGAAGAGGTTATAGATTTACTCAGGGGTGGAGGGGGCTATAGATTATATTATATATATATATATACACATACACATACATACACACATACATATATATATATATATATATATATATACACACAAATGAAAAGTGCGTGCAAAATAATTTGGCCCCCTTGCGTTAATACTTTGTAGAGCCACCTTTTGCTGCGATTACAGCTGCAAGTCGCTTGGGGTATGTCTCTATCAGTTTTGCACATGGAGAGACTGAAATTCTTGCCCATTCTTCCTTGCAAAACAGCTCGAGCTCAGTGAGGTTGGATGGAGAGCGTTTGTGAACAGCAGTTTTCAGCTCTTTCCACAGATTCTCGATTCAGGTCTGGACTTTGACTTGGCCATTCTAACACCTGGATACATTTATTTGTGAACCATTCCTTTGTAGATTTTGCTGTATGTTTGGGATCATTGTCTTGGAAGATAAATCTCCGTCCCAGTTTCAGGTCTTTTGCAGACTCCAACAGGTTTTCATCCAGAATGGTCCTGTATTTGGCTGCATCCATCTTCCCCTCAATTTTAACCATCTTCCCTGTCCCTGCTGAAGAAAAGCAGGCCCAAACCATGATGCTGCCACCACCATATTTGACAGTGGGGATGGTGTGTTGAGGGTGATGAGCTGTGTTGCTTTTACGCCAAACATATCGTTTTGCATTGTGGGCAAAAAGTTCGATTTTGGTTTCATCTGACCAGAGCACCTTCTTCCACATGTTTGGTGTGTCTCCCAGGTGGCTTGTGGCAAACTTTAGACGAGACTTTTTATGGATATCTTTGAGAAATGGCGTTTTTCTTGCCACTCTTCCATAAAGGCAAGATTTGAGCAGTGTACGACTGATTGTTGTCCTATGGACAGACTCTCCCACCTCAGCTGTAGTTCTCTGCAGTTCATCCAGAGTGATCATGGGCCTCTTGGCTGCATCTCTAATCAGTCTTCTCCTTGTCTGAGCTGAAAGTTTAGAGGGACAGCCAGGTCTTGGTAGATTTTCAGTGGTCTGATAATCCTTCCATTTCAAAATGATCGCTTGCACAGTGCTCCTTGGGATGTTTAAAGCTTGGGAAATCTTTTTGTATCCAAATCCGGCTTTAAACTTCTCCGCAACAGTATTACGGACCTGCCTGGTGTGTTCCTTGGTTTTCATGTTGCTCTCTGCGCTTTCAACAGAACCCTGAGACTATCACAGAGCAGGTGCATTTATACAGAGACTTGATTACACACAGGTGGATTCTATTTATCACCATAAGTCATTTAGGACAACATTGGATCATTCAGAGATCCTCGCTGAACTTCTGGAGTGAGTTTGCTGCACTGAAAGTAAAGGGGCCGAATAATTTTGCACGCACCACTTTTCAGTTTTTTATTTGCTAAAAAAGTTTAAAATATCCAATAGATTTCGTTCCACTTCACAATTGTGTCCCACTTGTTGGTGATTCTTCACAAAAAATTAAAATTTTATATCTTTATGTTTGAAGCCTGAAATGTGGCAAAAGGTTGAAAAGTTCAAGGGGGCCGAATACTTTCGCAAGACACTGTATATATACTCAGGGGTGGAGGGAGGTATACCCAGGTGCACAGGGCTGACAGATATGCTTACGGGAGGAAGAATTACAGATATACTCAAGGTGGGAAAGGTTACAGATACAGTAAACTAAGGGCAGAGGGCTTAAAGATAAACCCAGGGAAATCAGGGGCAGGCTTAACAGTTGTAAACATACTCAGAGGCTCTGGGAACTTTTATAGTTGTAGGTGTAATCAGATGAAGGAAAAAACTTCTATCAAGCTCAATAGCTCTAGCGATGTGGCTCCTATACAACAAGGTTTCCTTTCATGGGCACCCAATGATAGTTTAAACAGAAAGGAGTGCCAAACAAAAAAAAAAGATCAAAAACTAAAGCATCTAAGCGTTTAATTGTTATTAAAATAAAGCCATATAAAAACTTCTGACGCATTTCTAGGTCAGCACCAATCTCCGTTCATTAGGAGCTCAACACAGGATAAAACTTGGATAGACTCAGAAAACAGTGACTACACAGATCTATATTAGAACCAGTATTGAACTCTTCACATGGAGTGCGCAGAAGGCCCTTGAGGACTTAAGGAATTTAAAAGTGGGGTAAGAGGGTCCTAGGGCCCCCTCCTACTGTCATGAAGATTAGGACTTGCATTGCAGGTGAAAGCAACTGATCGGCAGGACAAATTCTAGAGTAGTGTAGGGTCTCAGGTAGATATAGAGTCAGCACATTAACAGCTACATCGGGAAAGGCAGATACATCCCAGTCCACATCCCAGACAGGTGAATGAAACAATGTAGGACAATAGCAGAGACAAAAGGTCAATAATTAGGGTAAGCACAGACAACCTCAGTACAGATGCATTCCAAACAGTTCACATGACATAGGCAGTCAAACAGAGGTCTGAGATAGATAGATCTCTATAAAAGAGAGCAAATAGACAAGGTTGTTGAACAGGCACAGTCTTGAAGGTATGACTATGCTTTAAAGCCCACTAATGTCAGGTGTGCACAGCAGAAACCTGAGCTGCAGTTCTGGATATAAGCCAGAAGGTTCAAGATCACTTCCGATTTTTATATACCCCGTGGTGTCAGGCATTGCACACCTCCTTCACTTCCTGGCTAGGAAGCGGTCACTACACCACATAAGCAGGAGAGGCGTTTCCTGCCCCATAGCTGCACATATGCATGCATCTGATAGCTTCCAGGTGGGCTGGAAGTATCCACACACATCTGGACTCATCCATTGTAGTAGAGAACCCTTCTCCCATTTTCTTTTGACATTATTTGAACTAGAAATTAAGGGTGCGTTTGCTCGCATACGTCAATTGTATATTAGAATCATGAGATTCAGGGTATTACAAAAATTGCTTTTCATCTGCATATATCTATACACCACTACCTCAGCTAGTAGTTGGAGGACCATGCTTTCTCAACCTTTTATACCCACGAGTAACCCTTGAAATAGTCCCTGCTTAAAAAGAATACCTACAGCTCAATGTAATTTAACAAAATCAATGAGTTGGAGTTTATATAAAAAAAAAAAAAAAAGTAATGTGGCATACCAAGGGTGTTAGATACCCAGGGCAGATCATTTTGTTACCTATGTTCTACAAAATTATTTTCTGTAATATTTTTGAAATGCATACCTGCAGAGGGGAAAGGCAGACCAAAATGATTGTGTCCTCCAACATGGGTGGTCAGTGTAGACGTGACCCCCTGCATTTGGTGGTCAGGGCAGAAGTGACTCTGTTTTGGTGGTCAATGTAAAAGTGCCCTCTAGCAATGGTGGTCATTGTAGATAGGAGACCAATCCACCATTGCTCGCTGCTCAAGAAAATCCTGGGATCCTCAGAAGCAATTCTAGGGTTCCACGGAATCCTGGTGGAGAAACACTGGCCTAGTAGAGTTACTGGACTGGAGCTCAAGGACACCATTATCATGATCGAAGCTTTTCTAAAAAAAATTATACAGTAGTTGTAAATTGTAGCATGTCTGAAACATATTAATGCAAAGTCCTGTCTTTGGGACTAAATAACATAATTAGTATAAATATTAATCATGACTAGATTGGTTTGTCCTGGAATAAAGCCAGTAGCATACAATGATGCCCATTGTTTTCCAGCCTCAGGTATTCTCACTCCGGCAGCGGCATAGTTGTATTAATAATAACAAAAGTAGCCTTTTAATTATTAGATTACCTTTTCTGTAGTCAAGTCTACAAATATGGTTATGATCTTAACCTTGACCATTGAATTGAAAGGGATTGTCAGGTCACCTGAGACAAGGTGACAGATGCACTCCGTAGGAGTCCGAAGTGCACCGCTAGGTAGTGGACCTTAGGACTGACTGCTGTGGATTGTACCCAGGGAGATTCAGGACACAGGTCTACAGGATCACTAACAAAGATCCCAATGGGAGCTGGAGCGTAGATTCCCCAGGGCGTAGAGTCCAAGAGCCAGCAGGTGTTCACCAGAGCCTCCAGTGGTGAGGATGGACTTCGCTGCAGTCTGGCCCCAGGTCACGCCCTCTATGGTCTCACAGATCACGCTCACAGTAGACTACAGGAGAACGAAGCAGCGGGCTGGAACGACAAGGATAGTAAGGGAATAAGGCAGAGGTTAGGGCAACTAGCAGACAGGAACAACAGAGTACACGCCAAAGGTTCAGGGTCACAGGCAGACAGGGATTGTTGGGGACATGCCAAAAGGTCAAGGTCATAACCAGACAGGAATTGTTGAGAACACGCCAAGGTCGGTAACAGAGACAAACGAAGAGCACACGGCAAGCAGAAAACAGGAAGCCAAACACACAATGGATACACAATGGTTTATCAGCACCACTGGCTTGCAGCGCACAGGTTAATATAGGGTTTCCTGATAGGGCCTGGAGTGGAGCCATGCTTAGAGGAGAGGTTATAAAAACCACCAGGTGGAAGTGGCTGGCTTCTTAGTCTGAACACATGAGGAGAGGTAGGCAAACAGAGGAAGATTGCTGCATAACCATGACAGGGATAATAATGGCTTAGTTTTTAAGACAAATATCACTTGCTAAAGGTGAATAATTACCAAACATGCTTCCTCTTGTCAAAAAGTTATTTTCTGTTGCTTCAATCTCCAGTTCCAGGGTGGCCCTTTTCCCTTGAAGGGTTTTATGGAGCCACCCTTGCATGACCGAGACTAGTACTTTTATACAAATACACAGCCCATCCAAATCAGTCCCTTCCTCCAAGCCGATTGGCTGCTGGTGCCTGTGCTGGAGGGCTTAATAATCTAATTTATGCTCTTACCATTGCTAAGGAAGAATTGACAATTACGGTATCTCATCTTTCCTGCTATCTATAAAAAGGTATATGGTTCACTTCAAGCAGATGTTCTCTGAGACCTGTAAATCATTTTAAGGTTTCCTCTGGGGTTGAACAGGCTGACATATAGCCTAGTGTTGAGAAAACCAACCACAGCTGCTCAGTAATCAAATAAACACTGGGACAGTTGCTCACAGAACAGAACACGATTAAAGTTGAAGTTTAGGCAACACACAGCCCAAATACTATAGTTATATTATCTTATGTCCTCTATCTGCTGTTTAAGAAATTAAAATAGCCATAAAGAATTTTTTTTTTTACTTTTTTCTCTGCGGTAAAGACCACTATTCCTCTGATGGAGATTTGCAAGTGGAATGACCCAAGCTTACTAGAGGAAGCTGCAGACACAAACGCCATGCATGTACAGTAGATGGAGCCTGACCAGATGTCATCACTGGAAAAAATATAAAGTCCAAATAGAAGTTGCATTCCTCACTGGACTCAACCTTTAAGGGTCCATTCATATCAGATGCATTGGCAGATTCTTTTTCCCCCCAACTCATGCAAATGCAGGGACCTGCAAGAATGGGATATGTAAATGGAGATGTTCACACTGCAAGCAAACCCTACCTTTTTTTTCAGTGGCACCTAACCCATGGTAACTTGCGCCAGCACAATGAGCATCAACACACAGGCAGAATGGCAGACCAATACAAGTTTGGCTCCTACACTGTGTTGTAGATCAATTGCATTTCCCAGCAATTGAGAAGAGGCGTGCATGTCAGGACAGAATGCAACATTCCAACACCAGTCAATGCACATGGTTTTACCTGTGCTCAGTGCACACATTGCAGTGTAATGGACCTTTAATGATAGGTGTTGGAAGTTAACACAATGGATGGTGCGGTGTCTGAACCAGATATGAAGATGCAAAGTCACCACCACTCCAAAATGAATGAATTTGGGGGCCTCACAAGGTCACTTTCCCAAAGCAACATTGAAGATCTGTTAGGTGGCCTCACAGTATGGAGATATTCATTTTTATTTAGTTTTTTGAGGTTTTGAACAATTTGTACACATATTGGCTCTTAATAGAAATAATCCAGAGGTGTGGCTTGCCTTGAGAGAAGATGGCCGCTTATTGCATGATCTCTGTCTCACCTCAGCCTGAAACACACAATCACCGGGGATTACGGCTAACATTTAATGACCCAGAATGGGGACTTCATCCCATGGACACTCAACGTCCAGGTCCCGATCACCGAGAGACATGGGAACCCGCGCCAACCAAACAATCCCGGAGCTCTTCAGAAGCCAGGGAGCTAATATGACGGCCCACTCTCCCACTCAAATCCACGTTGGGATCACCCTAACACCGACAGAACAATCATCCCCTCAAGGGGAAAACCACCTGAACCCTCACCAACAACCAAGCCTCCAAGACTTAAGGGCTGTCACGGCAGACATAAAAAAGATACACTGACTGCAGCCATCTCAGACCTCCGCCACAAGATCCAAGTGATTACAGGGAGAGTGCAATCCATAGAAATCATGGCGGCACAACAGCAGAGGGAACTAAAAAAGACCCACGGCAAACTGGATGTACATACCATACAACTTCGCTACCTCCAACATCATGTCGAAGATATCGACAACAGAGGACACAGACACAACTTGCGGGTAAGAGGCCTTCCCGAGACCGTCGAACAGGACCAGATCCTCCCCGCTGTCACAACCCTCTTTAACCAACTGCTGGAGCGGCCCCACCACACGCTCATAGCAAAGGAGCATATTCACAGAGCTCTCTGACCCCGGGGCAAGGACTCTGACCCACCGAGAGATTGTGTGCTATATAAAACGACTACACCATCAAGGAAGAGATTCTCAAAAAAGCCTGTGACAAAACACCTGGACGTTAAAGGCCACACAGTACACATATATCAGGATCTTTCAGCGATTACACTGAAACACCGTAGGGATCTGCGTCCTCTGCTGGACCTCCTCCGGACTAAGGAGATTCGCTACCCCTGGAAGTTCCCCTTTGCACTACAAGCCTCACATGAGGGCCGCACTGCCATTCTGAAGGTCGCAGAGGACCAGGAAAACTTTTGCCGTATTCTCAATATTCTGCATGTAGAAGTACCTAACTGGTATGCGGAATTTAAAACTTCTACATTCAACCACAGCCTGTACACAGAGGAACAGATGGAGACCCAAGCAATAAGATTCCGCAGACACAGATCACCATCTACTTCCAGACCAACTCCGTGTCAACGCTCATAACACCCGCCCCCCAGCCCGACAGTGGCTCCACTACCACAAAGAGCACGCAGAGATCCTTAAGGCTGACACTGCTACTGAAGACCCGCACATCCATGAAAGAATAAATGGACCTGCACCGACTAAACAACTTGCCCATCATCTCCTTATTTCCTTGGCGAGTTCGACACAAACGGCACATACCTGATAAGAGCCAATTTACATACATTGCCCGCAAATATCCAAGAGGCCTTCACCGGGATCGTTCCCTTAAGAAGTTCACTGCGCACGGACGCCCAACTAGATGAAGATCCGACATCACATCTAGCTACCCCGTGACTCGGCCGGCTGAACTAATCTGCGCAAAGAGAAGATTGCCCTACAGACGTCTTCCCGACACCAATACACTTTGGAAGGACTCTGCCGATGGAACGGACTAAAATTACAGCTTCTATTGCGGCTGAGGACCCAGACACTTTCAGCTGCTCGTCGACGGAGATTCCCCTGCAAGGTATGTCCGCTCATGAGCACCCTTATGGAACGTACTGACTCGCTCATTGCTAAGCATCCCACAAGGAAACTATGGGGAAACTTGAACTATGTACAGGGACTACCACAGAGACTATTCAGCAGCAACGGACCAGGTACATTTATGGGACTCCTGTCCACTAGGGAAGTAGTGACCTAATTCACAAGTATATGAGACATATAAAGCGTTCCTAGTACTGTGCCCAAACACGTTAGGCAAAGCTATAGGTGAGCTGCAAACCTCCTCCCCAGCTCCCCTCTCTCACCAGCTCCCCTTTCCTGGAAGGTCTGACCATGTATACGGTAGAACAGCAACTGCTGTACGGGCCACACTATCGTAAAATCCCACTTGTGGAGATCTAAGCAGCATGCACTATACTTCCCTTATAGGAAGAACATATGATCTGGAAAGCTGCTAGGACTTCATAAAAATGCTCCCTTGGATGCCATGAAAACTTACGCAAGGTTCACATTTCTTTTAATTAACACACTGTGAGAGGGGTTCCCTCATTATTCAGTAATATGTGCAGATATGATACTCGCATGCCTCAACATATTAATGTTAGTATTTGGCTTACTATAATTTAGCTAAGGCCAACGCCACATATGTTCCGTCGGCATCGCCAAGGCAACCTTAATCCCAAGGTTTTCATGTTTATAATGCTATTATTGTTGCTGTTTCGATACTAATAATTACGCAGGTATGTCTGTTCGATACACGTGCAGTAGCCATTCTGACGACACCATTACCCCCCCCCCCCCCACCTGGTTTCAGGGGGAGTTGTTCTGTGGGTTCACCATTTATACTCTGGTTATTAAGTTAGACTTCACCTAGTTCTGTTATATTGAAGTGTTTCTAATTCAAAGGGCGAATCTTACCTTATTGATCTCTCGGTTAATCAATACTACATGCAAAGACTGAGACAACTTACACGAGACAACATACACCCACAGGGAAACTCCACAAACACGCTTAAAACATGTGAACCTACCACTTCCCCACCTCATGAACCCCTTACATGTGCTTTCAAACGTAATACCCCCACTCAAACACGACATTACCCTACCAAGCTACAGATGAGAGGGACACGATAGTGACACTCACTTATTTTACATCAATCTTCTCGAAAAAGACAGGTCAACCCTACACAGTGGACACAACCCAATAAAACATCTGCACTCGAGAGACACAACACTGACCCTTACCGGAACACCTAATTTGGTGACTCCCTTATACCTACCTAGGTACACGGGACCTTATCAACAGCCGGAACACCCGCCATCTCAAACCCTCCACTTCAAACCTAGTCTTAGCATACCATACAAGCGAGACCCTTATATCAAACACCCAGACTCCACTCCCTTTCCATACAGTCTCCCCCACTGCAGACCCTCAGACCTCTCTATACAACACTCCAATGCACCCCTTGACCACATAAATAACCATGCCTCCCCCATGCACACCTGCCAACAATCTAACAGACAAAATGGATATCATTAAATGTCAAAAGCCTAAACACACCAGAAAAACACTCAACTTCTTCTCACAATGCAGAAAAACAAAGCAGATATACAGTGGTGTGAAAAAGTGTTTGCCCCCTTCCTCATTTCCTGTTCCTTTGCATGTTTGTCACACTTAAGTGTTTCGGAACATCAAACCAATTTAAACAATAGTCAAGGACAACACAAGTAAACACAAAATGCAATTTGTAAATGAAGGTGTTCATTATTAAAGGTGAAAAAAAATCCAAACCATCATGGCCCTGTGTGAAAAAGTGATTGCCCCGCTTGTTAAAACATACTATAACTGTGGTTGTCCACACCTGAGTTCAATTTCTCTAGCCACACCCAGGCCTGATTATTGCCACACCTGTTCACAATCAAGGCATCACTTAAATAGGAGCTGCTTGACACAGTAAGGTCCACCAGAAGATCCTTAAAAGCTACACATCATGCCGAGACCCAAAGAAATTCAGGAACAATTGAAAAAGAAAGTAATTGAGATCTATCAGCCTGGAAAGGGTTATAAAGCCATTTCCAAAGCTTTGGGAATCCAGCGAACCACAGTGAGAGCCATTATCCACAAATGGCGAAGACATGGAACAGTGGTGAACCTTCCCAGGAGTGGCCGGCCGCCCAAAATTACCCCAAGAGCGCAGCGACGACTCATCCAAGAGGTCACAAAAGACCCCACAACAACGTCCAAGGAACTGCAGGCCTCACTTGCCTCAGTTAAGGTCAGCGTTCATGCCTCCACCATCAGGAAAAGACTGGGCAAAAATGGCCTGCATGGCAGAGTTCCAAGGAGAAAACCACTGCTGAGCAAAAAGAACATCAAAGCTCGTCTCAATTTCTCCACAACACATCTTGATGATCCCCAAGACTTTTGGGACAACATTCTGTGGACCGATGAGACAAAAGTGGAACTCTTTGGAAGGTGTGTGTCCAAGTATATCTGGCGTAGAAGGAACACTGCATTTCATAAAAAGAACATTATACCAACAGTAAAATATGGTGGTGGTAGTGTGATGGTCTGGGGCTGTTTTGCTGCTTCAGGACCTGGAAGACTTGCCGTGATAAAAGGAACTATGAATTCTGCTGTCTACCAAGAGATCCTGAAGGAGAATGTCCGACCATCTGTTCGTGTACTCAAGCTGAAACGAACTTGGGTTCTGCAGCAGGACAATGATCCTAAACACACCAGCAAGTCCACCACCGAATGGCTGAAGAAAAACAAAATGAAGACTTTGGAGTGGCCTAGCCAAAGTCCTGACCTGAATCCTATTGAGATGTTGTGGTATGACCTTAAAAAGGCCGTTCATGCTCGAAAACCCTCTAATGTAACTGAATTAGGACAATTCTGCAAAGATGAGTGGGCCAAAATTCCTCCAGGACGCTGTAAAAGCCTCATTGCATGTTATCGCAAACGCTTGGTTGCAGTTGTTGCTGCTAAGGGTGGCCCAACCAGTTATTAGGTTTAGGGGGCAATCACTTTTTCACACAGGGCCATGATGGTTTGGATTTTTTTTCACCTTTAATAATAAACACCTTCATTTACAAATTGCATTTTGTGTTTACTTGTGTTGTCCTTGACTATTGTTTAAATTGGTTTGATGTTCCGAAACCCTTAAGTGTGACAAACATGCAAAGGAACAGGAAATTAGGAAGGGGGCAAACACTTTTTCACACCACTGTATATATAGATATAGATATAGCAGAAACCCACTTACGGTCAAATTCCATACCGAAATTGCACAATCACCATTTCCCCACTGTATATCACGCAACAACTTCCCTGGCCAAATCGAAGGCCATCCTAATACACAAAAACTGCCCCTTCCAGATTATAGACCAGCTCTCAGATGACGAGGGCAGATACCTCTTCAAAAAAGGTTCATACGTGGGTAGGATACTTACCTTTGCGAACATCTATGCCCCCAACACACACCAAGTACCCTTTTTGTCTTGATGTCACCAACAAATTAATTTCCTTCCAAGAGGGTACTGTGATTCTAGGAGGTGATTTCAACGTCCCGCTAAACCCTATTCAAGATACATCCAATGGTACCTCATCCCTCCCATATAAGGCCCTGCAGAGAATTAAGACATGGCTTCAGTCCCTACTACTCCACGATACATGGCAAACCTTAAACCCCAATGGCAGAGATTATACTTTTTCAGCCCCACATAATCGCTACTCACGAATTGACTACCTCCTAACAAAGAAAAACCTGCCATCCATTGACCCCATGATCATTTCCGATCACCATCCCATCACTATAGTTATCTCATTTCCAGAAACGTTACCCACTGCTCCAACTTGGAGACTTGATCCATCCTTATTGACTGACTCCGCTATAGTTGCAGAAGTCACAACTCACCTCAAACATTTCTTCTCAGAAAACAAACATACAGACAGGTCCCCCCTTACTAACTGGGCATCCCACAAATGTGTCATCCACGCTGTCCTTATCGCAGCAGCTGCCAAACAAAACCGGGAATGGAAGAAACACTATAATGAACTCTAAGGCCGCGTACACATGGGCGGATTGTCTGTCCAACTTAGTCCACTGAACCGTGTTTCAGCGGACAATCCGCTCGTGTGTGGGCTTCAGCTGACTTTTTCAGCGGACTGTCTGACGAACAAAGTCTTACGGAATTTCCGTAATTTTGTCCGTTCAAACTTGGTTTTGTCCGTCCAAACTTGGTTTCAGCGGACAGTCCGCTCGTGTGTAGGCAAGTTGGACGGACTAAGTATGGCGCATGCTCAGAAAGGATTTACACGGCCGAAGGTTGCATTGCAGTGTATAGGACGTCGTTTTTCTAGTCCCGTCGTACGTGCTGTACACGTCATCGCGCACGCTTTCAGCGGACTGTCTGCTCATCATGTGTGGTCAAGTCCGTTCATTCAAATTTTGAACGGACTGTCTGTCGGATTGTCTGACGAACTTAGTTGGGCAGACAATCCGCCCGTGTGTATGCAGCCTAAGAACAAATCCGCAGTCTTGAAACCGCTCACAAACACAAGCAAGAACGGAGTTACTAGACCTCTTAGGTAAACAAATTCAAAGAAAATACATCTTATATAAAAAAAAAACATTCTATGAATACGGAAACAAAGCTAGCAGAACCCTAGCATGAGCTCTACAAATAAAGAAGGCGTCTACTACCATACACATCATTACAGACACCACCGGCCACAAAACTACACCGAACCCCAAATATAGCCAACCACTTTGTACAATACTATACCAAATTATACAATCTTTCCCAGACAGACCCATCACAAGACGACACCTCCAGAAACCTGATCAGGTAATTTCTACAACAGTACAGCCCAAATCCCATATCAGAGACAACGGCACAGGAACTGGACACCCCTTTAGAAAAAACGAAGATAGACCTCACTCTAACACAATTAAAAAGTTGAAAAAGCCTGGGCCCTCATGGTTTCACAGTTGGATACTATAAAACGTCCGCTGACATACTCACCCCACACCTCGCCTGTGCAATTAATTATTTTGAAAAGACCATAGTACCACCAAGAGACCTTCTTAACGCCCACATTGCTGTAATACCGAAACCCGGTAAGGACCCTTCCATAGTAACCAATTATCGGACTATTTCATTACTTAATGTTGACCCTAAATGGTATGCAAAAACCTTAGCAAACCGGCTACTGCCCCTTCTCCCCCAACTTATAGATGTAGATCAAGTGGGATTTGTTCCTGGCAGGGAAGCGAGAGCTAATACTCTCAAAGCCATAAACATAAAACATTGGCTCTCTTCCACCCAAAAACCAAGGATTCCTACTTTCACTCAACGCAGAGAAGGCATTTGACAGATTGGCCTGGGACTACATGAATGAGACCCTTCAAGCGATTGGATTACCAACCCCAATGCTAAATTTCATACAAGCTCTCTACTCCAAACCTACAGCAAATGTCAGAGTAAATGGCCACCTGTCGAGTGCCTTCTACATCTCAAACGGAAACCGCCAAGGGTGCCCCCCATCTCCCTTGATCTTTATTCTCACCCTGGAACCCCTCCTCAGATGCATCAGAACTAACCCCGACATAAAAGGAATAGAAATTAAATGTTGCACGTACAAATTAGCGGCATTTGCAGACGATATCCTTCTCTTTCTCTCAGAACCCCTCACGACAATTCTCAACCTGCTAAAAGACTGATACCTTTAAGACCTTAACCAACCTACAAATTAATTTCTCGAAATCCCCGGCTCTAAACATAACATTACCCCCGAACATCTGCACCCTGTGCCGAACCAACTTCCCATTTCAATGGAACGCCCTATCGCTCACTTACCTAGGAATCAAACTCCCTGCATCATTATCAGACTTATACACCCTGAATTACACTCCAATATTAAAACACATTATCGAAGATCTGAAAAAATGGTCCCCAGAACAGTTCTCTTGGTTTGGTAGATCCACGATAATCAAAATGAATAGCTTACCAAGAATCGTATACACACTACAAACCATCCCTATTAAAATCCCTCCTGCCTTCTCAGCCTATAGGACAGCGTTCACCGAGTTCATCTGGAATAAACAACGCCCAAGGTTAGGATTTCAGAAGACCAACTGTCCCCAAACCCAGGGGGGGGCATCGGCCTCCCCGACATTCGAAAATATCACCAAGCTTGTCACCTGTCCAGGATAATTGACTGGAACGTACACTCCAAACATAAAGACTGGGTGCACCTCGAACACTCTCTATCTCCAATACCCCTCGCCTCTCTCCCATGGATAAAACGCCAACATATTCCCCATGAGTGCCTTCTCCACCCTCTTATTAACCCGACATTACAATCCTTTCAAAATGCATGCGACAAACATAACATCTCATCCACCAATGGTCCAATGACTCCCCTCAGACTAAACCCAGAATTCACACCTGGAGCACACCCCTCCTTCCTAGCGGATGGATGGCCACACCCGACAGTTAAAGAAGAACACTTCTTTATAAACGACCGCTTTCTCTCCCAAGCTGAACTTGCAACAAAAATGGCAAAAGACTTGTTTCTCTTCTGGACGTATCTCCAACTTCGACTTTTTTTCAGCACACCCGGACTTAGACCTCAGTGGTCTAGACAATTGTCCACATTCGAAGCTCTATGCTCTTGTGCCATTTGATATCTTCTACGTACTCCCTGCTATTCTTAGACCTCTCACCGGTAAGACTTTAGACTAACCAAAAATGGGAACGGGATTTACAAATTGAGCTCACGGATAAAGCATGGGAAAACATATAGATACATCCACAAGGGAACAGTAAACGTACAAACTCAAGAAAATGCCTTTAAATTAGCAGCCAGATGGTACAGAACACCCCTGAAGCTACACCAAATTAACCCAAAATATCCCCCAAACCTGTTGGAGACGTGTTGGAGATGTAATGGCGATAATGGCTCGCTACTCCATATCTGGTGGGCATGCCCAAAAATCCAACCTTTTTGGACTGAAATACATAAAATAATCACTGCAGTAACCACATACTCTCTAGAACTTTCACCTGCTCAACTCCTGCTCCATCACTCAACTACCCCCAGCCGCTCCTACCAACAATTCCTGGCAATGCACATGGTCAACGCGGCTAAATTGTGCATCCCTTAAATGGAGATCCAATACCACACCAACTATATAGGAATGGTTTAATCGCATCATTAACACTATGAACATGGAAGACCTAATACACCAAGCTAAGGACACGCCTGCTAAGTTCCCCACTACCTGGTCATGTTGGATACACTTTATGACTTCCGATACTTTCAAACAATACATGAACGACTGAGCTGACAGGATAGACATCAGGAGTACAGCAACAGTTACTAGGGTCTAATCCCCCAACCCACTACCCCCCCACACATGTATTTTACCTTCTCAACCCCCACACTCAACGACACTCTTTTAATCAACCGACCCCCCCCCCCCCTTTCTTACAGAAAAGGAGACTGGTACCTTCCCACTTCATACACTCCCCCACCACCCCTCACAAACACCTCTACCTATTCTACCCATGACACCCATCCTAAGCGTAGCACCAATTGTTCATTCCTGAAGAAGACCACGCTGAACTACCTAAATCGCACTGCAACAGCACCTACTAAGAGACATATTATAGACGCCATACTCCTCTCCCAGGACAGAAAGAACTGGGTTCAAAACAAATGTATATATACACATTCTCTAATAGACAAACACTAACCTCATATTAAGGAAGGTTTGAAAAAAAATGATACTTACATTGATTTCCTGATTATTTTAAATTGATATGTTTGCATCCTACCTAAGTTTGCGGCTAAGCCCACCCATGTATGTTGACAATTACCTGTTAATGACTCCGTATACTGGTTTATATACAAGAATAATAAAAACGTATTTTAAAAAAAATAAAAGAAAAGAAAATCCAGTCAAGGTTTCAATTACATTCAGCCCAGATTCAAGTTGTATTCTGTACTACTCTATATTTTTTGTCGGGCGGGCAAGGAGACACTTTGTGATGGTGATACCTAGGGCTTTTTTTTCAGATGGAACAGCCATGTCTGCAACTGGCCCTGTGCTCACTGCTATCTGCTATCTCTTGTAAACACAGAGGCCCAGCTCCTCTTTATTGGCTCCCGCAGAACGATCCTTATCCCTGCATTCATGGAGACACAAGGGAGGAACAGCTGCCAGGCATAGTGTGTTTATGGGCGGAGGGGTTGGGGCCATCATGTGCTTCAGCCTGGTGCTGCAGCGTAGTGAATGGATGCCAACACCCCAGCTGAATAACCTCTCAGGCCAGTGGGGGTGAGGCAGAGCCATAAAGGAGTGCATTATGTGTGAAAATAATATTGGAGATTGGAGGTACTAGAGCAGGCCCGACTTCTAACAGAGAGTTGAGGGTGGGGGTGCAGAGGTGAGCTGCAGGGGGTGCAGAGGTGAGATGTGGACAAGGATTCAGCTATGAATGCAGTGATGCAAAGGTGAACTTTGGACAGGAATTCAGAAATAAGCTGTGGACAAGGGTGCAGAAGGGAGCTTTGGCTGGAGGTTGGAGAGGTGAGCTTTGGATGAGGGTGCAGAAGGGAACTGTGGATGTGAGGTGCAGAGATGAGCTTTGGATGATGGGGTGCAAAAGTGAGCTTTGAGCAGGGGTACAGAGGTGGGCTTTGGATTGGGGTGTAAAGTTGAGCTTTGGATTGGGAGGGGGGGGGGAGTCGTGGATAGTGATGTGCAGAGAGAGCTGCGCACAGGAGGTGCAGAGGTGATCTGGGGACAAGGGTTGCCAGGATGAACTGTGGACATTGGGTGCAGAGGTGACAGGGGTTATCCTCCTCCCATGCTCTATCCAAAATAAAAATAAAAAGTTTTGCCTAACCGTGACAGTCAGTGTTACACACTGCTGGTGCACACAAACACATCGCTACACTTTTCCACAAAGTGGGGGGGAAATGGGCAAGTTCTTTCACCTATCCTTTTATTCTTTGACAATAAAAGCCCTGGTGACTAGGGTTGCACAGATACAGATACTAAGCATTTGCATGAGTACTCGTACTTGTGCAAATGCTTGGATACTTGAAACTGATACCTTTGCAGTGCAGTGCAATTTGACTACATACAAAATGAATGGGCTCAAATAGTACTGCAAATAATCACATGTGATTTGAACAGGAATGCAGTGCTATTCCTGTCCAGATTACAATGGCTTGCAAAAGTATTCACCCCCATGGCATTTTTCGTTTTTTATTGTGAAGCAACAAATATGCACACCTCCCCTAAAGTCAGTATTTTGTAGAGCCACATTTTGTGGCCATCACAGCTTCAGGTCACTTTGGACAAGTCTCTATGCAAAACTGCTCCAGGTCCTTCAAGTTGTATGGTTTGCACTTGTGAACAGCAATTTTTAATTCTGACCACAGATTTTCTATTGGATTGAGATCTGGGCTTTGACTAGGCCATTCCAACACATTTACAGTGGCTTGCAAATGTATTCACCACCCACCATGGCTTTTTACTTATTTTGCTACAATTACAGCCTTTAGTTAAATTTTTTTCATCTTAATTATATGTGATGGATCATAACATAATAGTCTAAGTTGGTGAAGTAAAATTAGAAAAATAATTACATAAACCTATTTTTCAGAAATAAAAAACTGATAATTGGCATGATGTGTGTATGTATTCACCCCTTTGTTATCAAGCCCATAAAAAAGCTGTGGTGCAACCAGTTACCTTCAGAAGTCACATAATTAGTGAAATAAAATAGCAATAGAATCACGTGTTTTCTGCCTGAAACCGCTATGCTCAGATGTGAATGGGGCCTTAGAGGTCATACAGTAGATTCCATACCACCATTCTGGTTCTCTTTAGGTAGTTGCCTCTTCTGGGTGCAGGCAGCCAGCTCCGATTACATGCCTGACCTGCCTTGGCTGCTCCCTGTGCCGATCAGGCAGCCTCTTGAGATACTTACAGCTCATGGCCTCTCCCAGGA
Source organism: Lithobates pipiens (assembly GCF_037356315.1). Taxonomy (NCBI): domain Eukaryota; kingdom Metazoa; phylum Chordata; class Amphibia; order Anura; family Ranidae; genus Lithobates; species Lithobates pipiens. Next base: position 193,786,387 of record NW_027507685.1, read on the forward strand.
GGCTACCAGATTGGGACATGGAGCAGCCATGGCTCGTCTGGCACATCATCGGAGCTGGCTGTCTGCACCCAGAAAAGGCAAGCAGCTGAAGAGAACCAAGATGGGGGTGTGGGATCTACTATTCTGAGGGATGCAGTCCCACACTTACTACTTTCTTGCCTAGGTGAGAATGATGGCAAAGAAACCTCCTGGATTCCAGAAGTTGCATGTCCCAGGAGGCATCAAGGCAAACTGCAGTTGACTGTGCATGTGCGAGGAATGGCCCATTGCATTGCACATATGCCACCATCGCATCATCATCAGGGGCTCAAAGTACCCAGAAGAGACAGCCATCACTCTGATAAAATCAGATGAAAAGATGGCAGCGCGGAAATGGCCAAGATTGAGTGGTGACTTATATCAGACTTTGCTGGGCTAACTGACTGGTACTTGCTTAGATGTGGGAGCTGGCTGTGACTTTATGAATCAAAACTGGCTCCCCACTGTACGTGTGCGAGATTGCCCAGCGCATTTATTGTTGCGAACATGTCAGGGGCGTAACTAGAAATACCAGGGCCCCATAGCAAAATGTTGTATGGGGCTCACCCTCACCCAGGGGCGGATACAGAGCCTAGTCTCGGGAGGGGCACTGCCAGAAAAAAAAATTTTGGGGTCAATTTATCAGGGCACCATGGTTTTTATGGTGTCAGGATGATTGAAACACATTATTGCTATTATTACATGGTTATAGAAAATGAAATAGTTCAACCATAATGCAGAATCAGTGGGAGCCCCGAGTGTGTCACTTGCCACCGTCGCCTACCACCAGATGCAGATTGTCACATGCTGCAGATTGTCACTTGCCATGTCACCTGCCACATGTTGCGTATTTTCACTTGCCACGTCACCTGCCACCAGATGCAGATTGTCACACGTTGCGGAATGTCACTTGCCACATCACCTGGCACCCGTTGCGGATTTCCCATTGCCACGTCACCTGCCACAAGTTGCGGATTGTCACTTGCCACAAGTTGCAAATTGTCCACTTGCCACGTCACCTGCCACACATTGCGGATTGTCCACTTGCCACATTACCTGCCAGAAGTTGCGGATTGTCACTTGCCACGTCCTCTGCCACAAGTTGCGGATTGTCACTTGCCACACATTGCAAATTGTCCACTTGCTACATCACCTGCCACCCATTGCGGATTGTCCACTTGCCACGTCACCTGCCACACATTGCGGATTGTCCACTTGCCACGTCACCTAGCATACAAGTTGCAGATTGTCACTTTTCTGCTAAGGTGAGGAATGGGGATTGTCACTTCTGTTTCCCAGTATGAGTCAGGCAGCAGAGAGATAATGTAATTTCTCTGCTGCCTGCACAGTGAGGGTGGAACTGCCAGGATGCAGGGTGGTCGCCGGGCGGTCAGAGATGATGTCATCTCTCTGCTCCGCCACCCACTGATTTGTCACCCACCGAGCCTCCCAGCTGGCAGCCCCCCTCCCCCCCCCGCCGAGCCACCCAGCTGCATTCGCTCGTTCAGTCAGTGTGCCTGCATGAGTTGCTATGGCGGTAGTTCCGCCATTGGAATATGTGTTGCAGGTGCAGGTACAGGTCTAGATCAGAATTGGTGGCGTGGGCAGAAAAAAAAAAAAGGAAAGAAATTGAAAAAACTAAATTTACAGCAATTCTGTTTCGGGGGGGGGGGGGGGGGTTGGGTGTTGAAATGGAATGATCTACCCTTTGGGAGTTACGTCCTGCTTTCACCTCTCTCCAAGCCACCCCCCACCAGATCAGCTTTAAACAATCTTCTCATTAATTTTCTTGTGAACGGAGGAGTTTTTGATCATCCATTAGATACATTTACCAAAGACTAGTTTGGTTTCCAAATTTCAGCCCATCAAGCACAAACTTCTATACAGCAAAACCTTGGATTGCAAGCATAATTTGTTTCTGGAAACACGCTTGTAATCCAAAGCACTTATGCATCAAAGCGAATTTCCCCATAAAAAATAATGGAAACTCAAATGATTAAATTCCATAACAATTTATTCATACGTTCTTCAGTCTATAGTCCATATAAAAAGATTATAGCAATGTGATACTTTGTGTAACTATCAAACGTCCATCCACAAATGGAAGCCTCGACATAAGAAGCAAAATCCAGCAGGAGCTACAGAGTATAAAAGAGGCGCCTCTGAAGTGAAGCAATATGGTTACATTTAATGAAGGTACAGCATTTAGCAACTCACTTAGTTGATGCTTAAAAGAGGCACATCTAAATATGCTGTCCACATAGACCGACCTTCGCATCGCCGGCTCTCACTGCTGTCAGTCTGCAATCATGACTGGGAAGACCACCCTGCAGTAGAGCGATCTGAAAGCAGGGCTTGACGCGCTCGCGGAGCGCAGCATGGAAGGGATGAAGTTGATGGTGGTGCGGAGGATGGTCTATGTGGACAGCTTTACCCTGCATACCACTTAACCTTTTCAGCCCCGGACCACATATAACATATAACGGGGTACGTAACACCAGTGGAGGAACGGGGGTCTCCCAGGATAACAGCAAACTATTGCAAGAGAGCAACACAGTGGCTTATACTGTGGAGGCTGATCCACCCCGGACGGGGTAAGATTTTTGGTGAGAGCAATCACATTATCATTCACGGTGCACTGGGAGCAGCAGTTGCAGATACCTTTTGAAGATATTCACGGAGGATTTTCACAGTCCATTTTTCACTATTATTATTCACCTGTTATTTATGATGTGTCACTTAGCACATAGATTTTTTACAAACATGGGACTTTCACAGATCAGTATTCTGAATAGTGTTTTGATATTGTTTTGATAATTTTTTTTAAATTATCTCTTTATTTTCTTTGATATCTTATGCTCAAATCTCACTTGGGATTTGCACGGTTTTCACTTGGATTCCCATTATCAATTTTTTTGCAATTGTATGTTCACTTATCCTTTATTTTTTATTTTTATAATAAGGCTTGCACTTTTATGGTACTGACACAGGTGCATGTGATTTCATATGGAATGTTCTAATAACACTAGACACTAACACTTGTTATAAAGGAATTTTTGGGGTTTATTATTATTTACCAGCATGCTGAAAATTTATACACCAGTCAGTTTATAGCTTCTTTTCACAAATCTTATTTTGATTTATTTTATCATTTAGTATTTAAACTTAAAGGTATAGCGCCAAGTCTATTTTTCTCTTTTTTACATTTTTCTATAATAAATATCCCCCAAAAAAAACATTTTTTTCCCCCTCAGTTTAGGCCTATACGTATTCTTCTACATACTTTCTTTACTAGTAATGGCGGCGATCAGCGATTTTTATTGTGACTGCGACATTATGGCGGACAAGTCGGACAATTTTGACACATTTTTGGGACTATTGGCATTAATACAGCAATCAGTGCAATTAAAAATTAACTGATTACTGTAAAAACTTAACTGGCAGTGAAGGGGTTAACCACTAGGGGGCAGTGTAGGGGTTAAGTGTGTGTGTGTATGGTTTTAACAATAGGGGGGTGTGGCTTGGCGTCTGACGTCACTGATCATCTTTCCCTATAACAGTGAACAGACGATCAGTGACAGCCTCAGTAGGAAGCACGGGGAGAGGTTTTTTTACATAGAACTCTCTTCCTTCTTCAGCTCTGTGACCCGATCGAGTGACACCGGCAGGCGATCGGGTCCACAGGCCCCGCGGAGCTCAGGACTGGGTCGCGAGTGCGCTGCCGGTGGCAGACTCGCGACCCACGGCTGGGCACTTAAAGGGCAACGTACTTGTACATGCTTGTGCCCAGCCGTGCCATTCTGCCGACATTCATCGGCGTGAGGTGGTCCTTAAGCGGTTAATCATCAACAATGCAAGTTTCCAAATGTTGTACCTTCATTAAATGTAACCATATTGCTACACTTAGGGGTGCCTCTCTTCTGTTTTATACTCAGTTTTGACATGATGCTACTTGTATATCAAGTCAAGATTTATTTAAAAATATTGCTTGTCTTGCAAAACGCTTTCAAGCCAAGTTACTCTCAAGCCAAGGTTTTACTGTCTGCTGGTTATTCCCATTGTCATCGAGTCCGGCAAAGTGACAGCAGGCTGAGAGCCTACCTATTTGAAATGACATGAACCTGGATAAAGAGAGCACAGCTTTAGAGATAAGGATTGCTTTCAGACGCCGATGAGGTTTTTCTTCATACATTTGACAAGTCCACTTTTTGGTAGCAATGGCAACGGCAATCAAAATCTGTCAAAAAAAAAGAAAGAAAAAAAAAAAAAAAGTTGGAGGAAATTCTTTTGTCAGCTTGCCTGTAGACTTGATTTCTGTCTACTCTTTTTATGCAATATTTAAAAAGTTCAGAGCATTTTTTTCCCCCATTCTAAATATATATTGGGTTTTGCCAATTCGGTAATCAGAGCTAAATTCTGGAAGAATTCTGCATTGCATAAATATTGACCTGGCCAGGTTTTTCGTACGTCTCTGGGGCCAGGCTCTGGGGGAGCTGTATCTCGAAGCTGGCAACCCGTTTGAAATCAGATCCTCGGGAAAGGGCTTCGGAAGAAATTACGAGCTTCTCTTGCTGTTTTATTTGCATGCATCGAAGCCTGCTTGTGTATGAAAAGTGAACCGTCATTGACTTTTAATCGGGGTAATTACCTGTTAGAATTTCACTCGAGTACTTTATAGGCTAGGAAGCGCATTACTGTTCATAAGTGACCAAAGAGCCACAATTCATAATCGCGCCGCCATCGCCACTGAGGTATTAACACCTCTCAATAAAGCCTTTTGAGGTTTGTAGACTCGGTGAGCTGCGGCGAGAACACGGCAGTCTCTATTCAAACTTACAGCGGAGTTGAGTTGATTTAGTAGTAGGATTGAGCGACGTGGAGGGATTTCAAAGTCAGGAGATTTCGGAAAAAGGTTAGCCGTTTTGCCAAGATCTTCTGGAAGCAATTGGGGAGGCAAAGTTAAGGCCAAACTCCAGGCACAAAAATGCTCATTTAAAACCTAAGTTTAGCCAACATAACATAAAAATTAGCACAAGGGTACATAACTTACCTCTGGGACGATGTGTTCCTTGTTCTGATTCTTCTTCTTTTAGGAAAAATTGTCCTCTGTCCCACGCACACTTTTGGTGCTGCGGGAGCGAATGCAATTGAAAGGCTGTTAGAGGTCTTGGCTTGACTATGCCCGACCCTTCCTGCCACATCGGCCATACTACATCTTCTATGAATGGAGCAGAATCTCTGAATGGGAGGATGTGGAGTTCTTAGTCATCCACCCATGAGGAAGGGGTAGGACAGAGGAAGATTTCTCCTAAAATAAGAAAAATCAGCACAAGGGACACATCATACTAACTGTAAGCTATGTCCCTTGTGCTAATTTTTATGTTTTTGGTTTTAGACTCTGAGGCTTTAAAAGAGAGGTGTTTTGCCCTGAGTTTGGCTTTAAGTTTGCCTTCCTTGATTGCCATTTTCCAAGATCCTCTGGAGGCAAACTGTAAGCTATGTCCCTTGTGCTGGTTTTTAGGTTTTTGGTTTTAGCTGAACTACGGCTTTAAATACATTCCTCAATAGCCATGAAGAATATAAAGCCGCCTGTGCCAATGCAGATTTTAGCTTGTAAAAGTAGTCATGATATCATCACTGTGCTGTAGTGCAGAGAGCAGAGTTGTGGGAGGGGCCCAGCTGGCCCCACCCACTACAGAATACTACAGGAGGGGAGGAGACAAGACCTTCTGCACAAGGAAAGAGAGCAGCAGTGTGCGGTCTTTATTACAGGATAGAAAAGTCTCACACTGGATTACTGCACAAATCTGGAAGATATACACAAAGTACACAGAGATTTAAGGAGGAATATACATGATAAATTGAGTTAGACAATTATCTGCTCATCCTGGAGCTCTGCTTTAGGATGGTTTTTGGTAGATTTTTAATAAAGCTGAAGTTTACCTAAAAAATTTTTTTTTTTCCTACAACTTTAGTTACATTACTTACCTGTGATGAAGCATGTCCTACCATCCACAGGCTGATGGATGCTGTAGAAATCTTCACTGCAGGGCTTCCTGTTCTCTTCCTGCTACTGATCGTCTGGCTCTGTGGGGATTAACAGATTGTCCGGCTCTGTGGGGATTAACAAATTTGGGTCTCCAGGCTCATCTGCACAAAACATAATCCGGAGAAAAGCCCCCCTCCTGCCTCTCCTCCAACGAGAAAAGATATTTCACCGCTTGTAACACCATTTGTGAGTGGAGGAAAAAAATCCGGCAACTGATGAAACGGTCTCTCTCTTCCCCTTAGAGTTGGCCTCCCCCGTGTAGCATACAGTTGGTCTCCGCCGTGTAGCGTACAGTTGGCCTCTGCCATGTAGCATAGAGATGGCCACCGCCGTGTAGCGTAGAGATGGTCCACTGTCGCGTGGAGTGGAGATGGTTATTAGGTAGGTGAAAAAAAAATGGGGGGAACAAGGTTTTGTTCTGAATGGTTTGTTCCAACATGGCAAGTTATAGAAAAACAGAATAGAGGTGAAAGGTAAATAAAAAGGGAGCGAAAGAAGGTCAGAGAAGAGGCAACCAGGGCAGGTAAGTGGAATAACATGCAATCAAAATCAGTTGGAAGATGATGCTCATTCCAGGGTGACAAGACCCATTTGGATTTGGAGATGAGGGTCATTAAAGATCGAATCTAAATTTTTTCTTGATGAATTTTCTGCCTACCTGTGCAATTGTAGGAAGGTGGGTTTTGGTGCGTCTTTAAGGGTGCAAAAGGCTTTAAATGTATCCTGAGGGTTATAGTGGATCCCTTAACTACCCTAGACCTGTCCAAAGCGACCCTAATTACTATAAAAAAAAATAAAAAAATTTCACTGAAATGGTAAAAGAAAAAAAAAATTATAGCAACAGTAATTTCACACACCAAAGCAAACACAAAGAACATTAAGGTCCTGTTCACTTTATGGCTTTGCAGTAATGCGTGTATTACAATGTGCTATACTGCAATGCTCAGCAATGTACATTACATGCATTGGCCTGCTGCAAGGACAATAGTTCATGGCATTCCAACACACCTTCAAACAGATGTGCATTACAGCGTGTTGCCATGCTCTACTGCCATTCTGAAGATCAGTCTACGGTGGATTGCTTTTTCAGTGCTGGTTTGGAACCAGTTTACAGGTTACCCTGCCACTTCCTGCTTTTTCAGCTAAATGCTGAGATTTAAGGGTCACCTAAGGTAGCTCTCCCCGTAATAGCATATTTTGCACCATAAAGAATACTTTGTTCATGATCACTGAATTTCACCTACTTCAAATATTTGATTACTTTACAAAATACATTACAATGGTGTCAATATTGTACCTATCAAAAGTAGGATAAAAAAAAATAAAAAATTGCCACACTGTAAAGCAAAGCATCACATCTGCGACAACGTGCACTGACCCGAGTGGCTGCCACGTCGCAATGTAGGTAGGTTATTGGAGAGAACACCGATTGACTGCCTGTTGTGGAATTATACATTTTGCCCCCTTTCACTTAGGGTTCAATCACACTATTGTGCTGCGGTATCATGCAATAGAATGAGCTGTTATGCACACTAGGTTGTGTGTTCTGCTGTCAAACCATTCAGTTAGAATGGCACTTTGACACCAAATGCACAAAAAATTATTGTGCAAATTATACTATGAATGGGTCCCTAAAATGTACAGTATGTCACAGGAACCATTACCTGTGATGTCATCAAGAAGCTTGTAATATATTTGGAGGGGCAGCTGCAGATGGGAGTTCAGATCCTATGGGTAAAGTCATTCCCCGGAACTTCATCTCCCAATAATGCTTCTTTCCCTGCATGCAGTGTGCTTAAGTTTAGAAGTCAGTCAGTAAGACATAGGTCAGTAGTAAGCAATGCAGAGTGCAGAGGTCAGTAGGAAGAGTGCAGATGTCAGTAGTGTGACGGAGTGACTTTTGGCGGGGGGTGCCCTTAGAACCCAGAATCAATTGGGGTTTTTGGGAAAACCTTGTTTCAGCTCCCCATGCACCTTTATCTAAGTGACCCTGTGTCTCTAATAGGGACACAGGGTGACTGAGAAATCCAGTCTGATCTGTACTAATTGGACTCGCTATACAGCCATATATATATATATACGGTATATACATATATATATTATTTATATTATTATTTATATTATTAAAATTTAAGGAACAAAACTTTTAGGAGGGAAGTTTAAGGGGAAAAAAAAAAAACTTACATTTAAATGCCCATCAATGCAGCCTTGTCGGTGTCATTTGCAGCCTTGTCAGTCATTTGCTGCCCTGTCAGTGTCTTTTGCAGGCTTGCCGTTTAAAAATGGCACCGCCGAGATACAGATCGGATGTCCTGTGTATCTCGGCAGCACTCAGCGGCTTTCCGAAAGCCGCCGAAAATTGCCGAAAGCCATAGAGAACTCACAATCGGCGAGGGATCAGCGTGTAACACACACCCACAATTTCCCCCTGATTTTAAGGGGAAAAAAAAAAGTGTGTGTTATACGCCGATAAATATGGTATGTAAGTATATTGTCTCATTTTGTTGTGTACGCTTTGCTGGGTCATGGTTTGGGATGTGGCTGTATTCCAATGTTCTATTGTATCTGTCTGCCTTGGATATAATGGGATGGGTATGTAGATAAGCTGTGAGATTGGTGGAGACGAATTCCTCCAACAACTCTCGCTGCTGATTGGACAGTCTACCCCGCCTGGAATGCAAAGGTGGGGGGGGGGGGGATTGCCCAGAGTATTACCTGTGTTTTCAATAAACAGTCCATGTTCAGCAACCAAACGAGTATTGTCTTGATTGTGGTTGGAATATCTGATATCTATATTGAGACTGGAAGGAAGCGGTATATGACAAAAGCACTCAAGCGGAGTGTGGGACACTTCATTACAAATAGTAAAAGTGCAGAGGTCAGTAGTAAGCGATGCAGAGTGCATAAGTCAGTAGTAAGCAGTGCAGAGGTCAGTAGTATACAAGGTCAGTAGTTAACGCTGAGTGCTGAGGACAATAGTAAATGAGGCTAAATGCAGAGGTCAGTAGTAAATGAGGTTGAGGGCAGAAGTCAGTGGTAAATAAGGCCAAGTGCAGAGATCAGTAATAAATAAGGTGAGGTACAGAGGTCAGTAGTATATAACGCTGAGTGCAGAGGTCAGTAGTAAATAAGGCTAAGTGCAGAGGTCAGTAGTGAATACAGTCAAAACAGCATTTGTGAGAATTTGGCTGAGAAGACCTGGCTCACAAATGGCATGCCAATTCACCCCTAAAGCTGTTCAAATGTTGGGTTTGGGCTCACAAGTTTCCTCCATGCCAAACTGACTATATTTTTGCAGTAGCCACTTGAGTTCCTTCACATCAAACTGGAATTTGTACCAATATAGAACGTTCGACTCTGATGTTGGATGAGAAGACCTTGCTCACAATTGGAGTTCCAGATCCAGAGAGGTGTTCATTGGGGCTGAGGTCAGGGCTCTTTACAGGACACACCAAACTGGTCCAACTGTTCTTGCTGTAATTTGCACCGATGCTCCATTTTTTAAGGTAGCATGACATGTTTTTTAAACATAATTTGATGTGAGAAGTTTTACAATTTACAATGCTGGAGTATATAACAATATGCACGTGATCAAACGTTTGTGGACCATCACACTTATAGTGCCTAGTTAACCAAAAAAAAAAAAGGCATTTTCGGGTTCAGGTACTGATTTTGGATGAGAAGACCAGACATCCCAGTACATCTGAAAGGTGAGATCAGGATTGGTGAGGTAGGGTTGAGGTCAGGATTCCAAAGGCCACTCAAGTTCCTCCACACCAAACTTGTCAAACAATGATTTTATAATCAGGTCAGGTACTGATGTTGGTTGAGAAGACGTGGCTTCTTGCTCCAGTTCATCCCAAATGTGTTTAGTGAGGTTGAAGTCAGGGACATTTGAGTTCCTCCACACCAAACTGGTCAAACCATGTCTTTACGGAGTTGGCTTTGTACACGGGCACAATCATGCTGGAATAGAAAAGAGCCTTCACTAAACTATTACCACAAAGGTTGGAAGAGCACAATTGTCTAAAATGTCTTTGTATGCTGTAATAACAGGACTAGACATGTTTCGTTATGGATTGAATACAAAGTTTTTGTTATTCAAAGATTCAGACATATCTAAATTTCCAAATAATTGTAAAGAATGTCAACAAATCCAAAAAAAAAAAAAAAACACAACATGAAACAAAATATCGGATTAGAAAAATTTGAAAAGGAGTTTGAAAAATGTAAAAAATGAATTTTAAAAATACTAAATTTAAATGTGAAAATAAAGTTGAAAATTAATTTAAATGAAATACAATAAAAATCAGTATGTCTGTAAAAGTTACCAATTAAGAGAAGTTGCTAATGGTCTCCCCCTCTTACCATTCTTCATATTCTCTTCCAGGAAAACAGAAATACCTTTGTGCCAGCCGTAATGACTGCACGATCGACAAATTCCGGAGGAAAAACTGTCCGTCCTGTCGTTTGAGGAAATGTTATGAGGCCGGCATGACATTAGGAGGTAGGTGTGCCAATATATATTACCGTATATAGTCCTTCACTCAAAAAACATGCAGACCAGTGTATAAAACATTTATTGTGCCAAATACGTTTGTCCTAAAATAAAATGTTGTTGGATTCAGAATAAAATGCTGCACTACCTGTCTGAATTATACGTACCACATTTCTGACATTTAGCCAACTTCATAATATGCCTTATTAAGTCTTCAGACACAATTTTGTGAAGTGGGAGAACATTAATGTGTTCTCTATTTTTTGGTTTGGATTTTATTGCTGGATGTGCAAGAAGGGATGGGGCAAAAGCAGAGCGTGTAAAGTTCAGATACAATTTTATTCAGATTTTTATATCAAAGCATTTTAGCCCCCATACACACGGTAGGACATTCCGACAACCAAATCCAACAAAACCAGATTTTGTGCAAAAGTGTTGCATACACACAGCCAGACAAAGTTGTCGGAAAATCCGATCGTTCAGAACGTGATGACGTTATTTCGTTACGACGGGACTACGTTCAGGCTAGTAGCCAATAGCTTTGGTGTAGGAATTTGATCTAATTCTCTACACATGATCAGACAAGGTCCGATCGGATCATGTTGTCGGAAAGTTTTATAGCCAAGCTGGAAAACGTGGTCCGTCGGATATTCCAACGGAAACAGTCCGATGAAGCCCACACACGGTCGGATTATCCGACAACATGGTCCGATCTGACATTTTCTGTCGAAATGTCCGACCGTGTGTACAAGGGCTAAGAGCCAATGCGTTTCAGGGATTCCAAAAATCGCCCTTTAGGGCTACAACTACCACCTAAAGCAATGGCCTGCAAACTGTGCCCTGGGGACCGAATGTGGCCCTTTGCTTGACTTTATCCAGCCATTGGGGCACCATTCCTCCCCACTGACACCATCGATGGGACACCACTCCTCCCCACTGACATCAGTGCCACTGAATCATTTTCTTTCCACTTCACTATTATGTGTCACTTTGTGCCCATCAGTGCCACCTAATCAGTCCCACCTCATCAGTGAAGGAGAAAAACGTATTTACAAAATTTTATAAACAAAACAAAGAAAAATGTTTTTTGTTTTCAAAATTTTCAGTCTTTTTTAATTTGTTTAGCAAAAAAAAACAAAAAAACCCAGTGGTGATCAAATACCACCAAAAGAAAGCTCTATTTGTGGGAAGAAAATTATAAAGAAAATGTCATATGTGTACAGTGTAGCATGACCACACAATTGTCAGTGTAACAGTGCTGAAAATTGGCCTGGGGCAGGAAGGGGGTAAAAGTACCCGGTAGGCAAGTGGTTAAACATCAGCTTTAAAAAAAAATTCTGCAACAACAAAAATAGGCTAACTGCAATCTACAGTCTTCCGTACTATTAAAATTAATCGAATTTCTGTTTAATAATTGGGGAAAGATAGTTGTGTACGGAATTAGCCGAAGTTGTTTTTTTCTGTCTTGCTCTCCTCTATGGACACACACTGGAGTCAGTAACAAACAGGCCACATTTCATTGCCCTGACAGCACAGTTCCTGAGGTCAGCCTGACCTCTTCTCTTGGCTCGGCTATCCTTCGCCTTTCATTTTATAGCAGGATGATGTTTGTTTGAAGTTAACCAGTTAGAAGACGGAGGCAGCCGAGTGGAGACTTTAAAAAGTGATTGATTGTCAAATAAAATAGGATGCAGCTTACCTGATAGGGAGGCTATATTCATGCATGTGCCAAGTGAAGCTAATCAATCACTCCGGCACAAACACTGAGGCAGCGTCAACATATCAAAATGTTCCTGTTTTTTTTTTTTTTTTTTTTTTTTTTTTTATTTACAGGCTTCAAAATTTTAAAGAAAACCTGTCCCTGGGTTATTAACCACTTCAACCCCAGGCCAGATTGGACACTTCTCATGTAAAAAAATAAAATCAATTTTTTTTTGCTAGATTACTTAGAACCCCCAAACATCATACAGTATTTCACAAAAGTGAGTACACCCCCTCACGTTTTTGTAAATATTTTATTCTATCTTTTCATGTAACAACACTGAAGAAATGACACTTAAAGTAGTGAGTGTACAGCTTGTATAACAGTGTAAATTTGCTGTCCCCTCAAAATAACTCAACGCACAGCCATTAATGTGCGAGAAAAGAAGAGCTTATCCGCGGGGTACAGCATTTACACTGATAATCAGTGCCCTGAATCAGTGCAACCCATCAGTGCCGACTCATCGGTGCCCATCAGTGCAGTTTATTGGTGCCCATCAGTGGTGCCTCATCAGTGCAGCTTCATCAGTGCCCATCAGTGAAGAAAAAAGTTACTTATTTGCAAAATCTTAACAGCAACTAAGAGGAAGGATTTTTTTTTTCCAAAATGTCCTGTCTTTTTTTCCCATTTATGTAGCAAAAAATCCAATGGTGATTGGATACCACCAAAAGGAAGCCCTGTCTCAAAAAATGATCAAAATTTCATATGGGTACAGTGCTACATGACTAATTGTCATTCAAAATGTGAGAGCGCTAAAGGCTGAAAATTGACCTGGGCAGGAAGGAGGTGAAAGGGCCAGTATTGAACTGGTTAATGAATCTTAGTGCACACAAAACACAATATAATACCCAATTTCAGAGTAAAATATAAAAGGCATGGTTACAGCAAGTAAATAGATACCTAACATTTTATGCTTTAAAATTGCATGAATGTGGAGCGGCGCCAAAATGCTGTACCTAAAAAGCCCCATAGACGGGGCGGTGCTTTAATTTTTTTTGTTATCATTTAAATATATTTTTTTAACCCTGTACCTTACTTTTTTTTTTATCAACTTTATTGCCATCAGAAGAAAAAGAACAGCATCCTTTATTATAGCACGTGTAATGACAGGTCCTCTTTATGGAGAGATCTGGGATCATTTACATGCTCAGGTCAGGTGTCCACGTGCTTTTGGCCACATTAGTAGGTGGTGATCAGGCGTTCTCTTGTGCATTTGGCCATATAGGTAGTTGTAATGTTCAGAGATCCACATGCTTTTGGCTATATAGGCAAGTATGATGGTCAGGTGTCTATATACATTTGGATATACAGTGCATGATAGCCTTGCAAATACCTTACTCTAAGCCCTTGTACACACGGTCGGAGATTCCAACGGAATGTGTCCAATCGGACCGTATTGTCGGATAATCCGACTGTGTGTGTGCTCCATCGGACTGTTTCCATCGGAATATCCGACAGACCAAGTTTTCCAACTTGTCTATAAAATTTTCCCACAACATGCTCCGATCGGACATACTCTGATCATGTGTAGCCTACTCCGACGGACAAAGTAGCTATTGGCTACTAGCCTGAACGTAGTCCCGTCGTAATGAAATAACGTCATCACGTTATGTACAATCGGATTTTCCGACAACTTTGTCCGACCATGTGTATGCAATAGTTTCGGACAATATCCAACAGATTTGGTTGTCAGAATGTCCGACCGTGTGTGCAAGGGCTAAGAGATCAGGAAGATGTGACTTTCCATGATCACAAGTGTTGTGGTGTGCTCTGTTGTCCTCTATTAACTAGCTTGTATACAGTTATCTTGGACCTTCTAACCTTACTGATAACTTTTTATTTTTTCCTCATTTCTCAAAACCATTTCAAGGTTCTGCTGATTCAGTATAGTACTAGTCAGGAATGAATATAGAGAGGATTTTGTGCAGGACTTTTTATGTTTGGCACATTCACTGCTACACAGCTCAATATTACCAACATGTGTTAAAAATCATATTTCCTTAGAAATCCTTCCCATTTCATAATTATTCTGAAGTCTTTGTACTAGAAGTTATTTGTAACATCAGTTGAAGCCCCTTACATCAGAATCTTAATATTAAATATCTAAGAGTAGCTAGGAAGGCCAAAGAAACCAGCGAAACCACGTACTACTCAACACAAAGCCAAGGTTAATGATATATACAACAGTTGCACAAGCAATATTCTATACATTTAGGACCATGGATAAAATAGAATAAATATCACATGGAGACATTGATAACTACCAATATCCGGGCTATACCCAACTGGGATGACCAGTCCTGATTTTTGGACAGTCCACATAGTCCCTATCCCGGGAAACCACAAATGTTTAAACTATTCAATTGAGGATGCTCGAACTTTGAGGTAATGTTCAGTAGTTAAGGTTTAAATTCTTTTGTAAATATGAGGTGTATGGTGTCCCTCTGAGACATCTAGATGGTTTGTAGGCAGCTTTCTGGTACCCAGAAACTACTGCAATACTGTAATATCCTCGGTAGTTAAGGCTATATTTTAATCAAGGTATTAAAGCCCCATACCAAAATATACAAGTCCCAAATTAAGCTTTTTCTCCCCCCAAACATAGTTTGAATACAAGAGTCAATGCATTTTGGGGGCCAGATGATAATCGCCTCCTTCATCAGAAGAAGCTAGAACTTGAGGACTGAGGCAGCGATATAGAAAAACTGTAAATATGTGTGTGGACTTATCAGTTACAGCACAGAAACTCCGCTCCCCAAGTTCTCGCATTCTGACTCTACATCTTTACAAAACCCCCATGAAGAGGTCGGCATCTGACCCCAAAATGTGTGATGTCACAATATCAGGAGTGGAGGACTACTCATTTCATTAGTTGGTTATAGATCCTTACGTTTACTATTGCAAAAAAGGGGACATACGTACAGTAATTTATATGTCAAGCAGATGTCAATTCTACAAGTCTGCACGAACAAACCCCTGATATATTATGTAAAATATACAGAAATATTTTTTAACCTCTAACCGACTGCTCACGGTAAATATACTGTGAGTGGGTGGCATGTGCAGGCACCGCAACGTAAAGCCAAGAGTGCCTCCTGCCAACCCGTGCTGTCATTGGACACCGCACGAGATTGGCAGCAGATTTCAGCCAATGATTTTGGCTGAAACCTGCTGATCGGTTGTGCCCAAACACACACAGAGTTCTATGTTTACAAAACACAGAAGTCCGTGTATAGTGAACAGAAATCTAGCTGTTTCTTCTCCCCGAAAAGCAGATAAAAAGAAACAGATCGCAAAGCAAAAGCAGCACATATTACACACACTATAGCTTGTTAGACACACACTTAACCCCTTGATTGCCCCTAGATGTTAAAGTGGAAGTAAAACCTTTTTTTGGCACTTGTACCATAAGGTAAGTCTATAATAAAGCTTACCTGTAGGTACAGTGAATATCTCCTAAACCGGCATGGTTGTCACTGGCGCATGTGCGCTAAAGGGACGGTATGCCCATGCTGTCCCTTCAGAGCTCTGTGTTGCAGCCCATGACATCAGCGCAGCGTGGTCAATTGCCAGAAGACGGGGCGACGATGGAAACGCCTGTCAGATGTGACAGCGTGGCGCTGGCGGGTTTTATTCTAGGGTAAGTATTTCATGTGTTAGTATGAGATGCATACTAGCACATTATGCATTTACCTTGCAGGGTTTAAAAAAAGAAATAAAAATTGGATGCAGTTTACTACCGCTTTAACCCCTTTCCAGGCAGTGTACAGTATTATCACTGATCACTGTATTAGCATTACTAGGGACATCAGTGCAAGTTAGTGACACTCCCAGGCAGTGTCAGTTACCACCAGATTTTCCGCCACACTATCACAGTCACACTATAAGTCGCTGATCACTGTCATTACCAGTATAGCATCTATAGCTGCATAAATTTCAATTTATACTATATTTATCGGCGTATAACACGCACTTTTTCCCCCCCTAAAATCAGGGGGAAATTGGGGGTGCGCTGCCGAGATACACAGGACATCCGCTCTGTATCTCGGCTGCGCCATTTTTAAACAGCAAACACACTAACAAGGCTGCAATGCAAGGCTGTAAACGACTGACAAGGCTGCAAATGACACTGATAAGGCTGCATTGATGGGCATTTAAATTACGTTTTTTTCCTTAAACTTCCCTCCTAAAAGTTTTTTTCTTTTAAATTCCCTCCTAAACTTGGGGTGCGTGTTATACGCCAATAAATACGGTATATTATTTATAATATATATATATACACACACACATACACATACACACACATACACACACATACACCGTAGTTTGTAGACTCACTGTAGACAATTAATATACACTTATTGTGATTTTCTTTTTCCTTTACCGAAAATCTGTAGCAGAATAAATTTTGGCCTAAAATTATGAAGACATTTGATTTTATTTATTGGATGTGTTTTAAAGCAGAATTTAGAATATATTTGGTTGTTTAAAAATGTTTGGTATTTTTTCATTTATGTAATAAAAAAATAAATTAAAAAAAAACAGTGGTGAAAAGAAATAAGAAAAGTAAGAAAAAAGAAAAGCTCCATTTGTGTGAAAAAAATTATATGAATTTAATTTAGGTACAGCGTTGCATGCCCGCGCAATTGCCAGTTAAAGTAGCACAGTGCTGAATAGCAAGAAATGCCCTGGTCATGAAGGGGGTAAAAGAGAAAAAAAGGAAGAGAGCCTTTAAGTGCAGACAACTTAAAAGTTTAATCATAAATAAAAGACAAAGGGCCACTCACATGTGGTAGAGTAAAACAGGCTCATAAAAGAAACCGGGATGTCTGCACTGGATGACCATCCAGGGGGTCACCAGGGTCTGCTGTCACGTGAAGAAGGCCCAAGGGAAGTCTTCAGGGAGAAGCCCATGCGGCAGCAGACCCTGGTGGCCCCCTGGATGGGCATCCAGCGCTGACATCCCGGTTTCTTTTACATAATGAGCTCGTTTTACTCTACCACATGTGAGTGGCCTTTTGCCTTTTATCTATGATTAAACTTTTATGTTGTCTGCACTTAGAGGTGCTTTTCCTTTTTCTCTTCTACCTGTTTATATATAGCCTGCTTCTGCTCCTATGATTAGCTTGCCCTAGTGCTTGGACACCCCTCCATAGGATCACCTCACAGACTGATGGAACATATAATTTTTTATAGACATTAACTATCTTTTATGGACTATTTTCCATGGACCTTTGACTTAACCATAGGCTGCCCATAGCATGTAAAGGTCTAGTCACCCTGTGGCGCACATCTCCTTGCTCGATTCATGAAGGGGGAAAAAACTTCCAGAGGTCAAGTGGTTAAAATAAATGGGATTTTGGAGGGTGAAAAAGTAATTTCTGAATATCGAATATAATAAAACCAGTAGTTTAATATGCACAAATATTAAAAGACATTAAATATTGGATGCCACATAACTTCATATAAGAATATTAAAATGTGCTGAATCCAGCAGCCTCTACTCAACTGCTTGAATTAGTCATATGTATATGTGATTAAATGCTTTGTTTGGGCCCATGTTGGTTGGTGGTTTGATGTACAGTATAATATTTTATATATACATACACACACACACACACACACACACACACACACACACACACACACACACCAAGCAGAGAGTGTTAGAGGGTGGCTGTCAGGGGCAGTGATGTATGTTTGAAGTAAATTCTTCCCATTCGGTGCCAGAGGCCCTTTAAGTGATCTTAAATGCTGGAAATGCTTCTCTATATCTCATGTATTAGGCTGCTTTCACACTGCAGCGGGAGCGGCGTCGGCGGTAAAGTGCCGCTATTTTTAGCGGCGCTTTACCGTCGTTTTAGCGGCGGTGTGCGGGCGCTAGCGGGGTGGTTTTAACCCCCGCTAGCGGCCGAAAAGGGGTTAAACCCGCCCGCAAAGCGCCGCTGCAGCGGCGCTTTGCCAGCGGTATTGCCGCGGTGTCCCATTGATTTCAATGGGTAGGAGCGGTTTAGGAGCGGTGAATACACCGCTCCTTCACCGCTGCAAAGATGCGGCTAGCAGGACTTTTTTCACCGTCCTGCCAGCGCATCGCCCCTCCGGCTTTCACACTGGAGTTAAAGGGGCCGGTTTTTTTCAGGCGTTACACAGGCGCTATTTTTAGCGCTGTAACGCCTGAATACCGCCCCAGTGTGAAAGCAGCCTTACTATACTAAGTCATGTAGTTATTAATATAGTTGTACCCAAGTGATACTTAAATATTATGGAGTCTGTAATCCTTCTCTCAGTAAAACTCATCTTCAACTTGCAAAACTAGGCATGGATGCATGAAATTAAGAGCAAAAGATAACTTCCCACGGATGAGTGCTTATTTGATCTAAATTGGCCCACAACCAAGGGATCTACAAAAGAAGTCCCCCCCAATGTCGGCATCATCACAAAGCACCTAATATTGACCTCCAGTCATTATATTTATGGCCTTATTTTTTCAATTAGGGCCAGAGAGATTTTATATTCTTTTGCAGATAAACATCACTAGTTGGCCAACGTCCCACTGATATCCGATTGTCTGCAGTTTGTTACAGCAAATAGTGATGAATACCCATAATTTGCTTTTCTTGTTTTGAATGCTAACAGCTGGATTTATTGGGTTTATAAAGCTGTCCAGTTAAAAAGACTTGCTATCCAATAAAATAAATTGGGCTTTGAGCTCTTTGATTGTTCCACCACATACAACAAAAACAGTTTGAAAAACACAAAAATACACTAAGCCAACTCCACAGTTTTCGAATAAGGTGTCTAACAAGCTCATATAGCTGCACTGATCAGGAGTCCAACAAATTTGACCATATAAATAAGTTAGCTCTTTGTGACCAAGATGTGCTGTCCAAATATTAGTAGATCGCCCATTAGCATGAAACTGTTTTCACCAAAGAACCAGCTTATTTATATTATATGGCCAACATTTTCTGGACACCTGACCATCAGAGCTATATAAGCTTATTGGAAATCCTACTAAAAAAAGGCGCTAATATAGAGTAGATCCTCCTTTGATGCTAAAGCAGCTTTCGCTCTTCTGGGAAGGCTTACCTCAAAATTTTAGAGTGTGTGGGAATTTTTTCCCATTTGTGAGGTCAGGTACTGATGCTGCATGAAGATCTGGCTCTCAATAGGCAATCCAACTCATCCCAAAGGGGTTTAGTAGGATTGAGGTCAGGGCTCTGTACAGGCCATTTTATTTCCTCCAAAATAAACCCATCAAACCAGATAACTCCCCCATACTTCTGGGAAGGTTTTCCATAAGATTTTTGAGGGAGTCTGTAAGAATTTGTGCCCAAGCAGCATTTGTGTGGTCAGGTCCTGATGTTGGAGAAGAAGACCTGGTTCGCCATTGTAGTTCCAATTCATTGGGCTCTGTGCAAGCTACTCAAGTTCCCTACACACCAGAGTGGATAAACCATGTCGTTATGGAGCTGGCTTTGTACATGGGAGCACAGTCATGCTCGAAAAGAAAAGGAGCTTCCCTTAACTGTTAACACAAGGTTGGAAGGCACCAATTGTCTAAAATGTCTTGGTATACTGTAGCATTAACAGTACCCTTTACTGAGAACACGTGAATGCCATAATTTGGAGAGGGGTCTACTTTTGGCCATATAAAAGTTTAATATTTAGGGTATTTTCTATGAACACATGCTTTAAATATTGTAACCAACTTACCGGTTCCACTGACCCATTGCAGAACACAGTAATAACATTGATGTCAGTCAGAGGAACCAATGAGATCTGCTGGGGACCCAGTAGATCAGGGGTCTCAAACTGGCTGCCCTCCAGCTGTTGCTAAACTACAAGTCCCATGAGGCATTGCAAGGCTGACAGTTACAAGCATGGCTCCCACAGGCAGAGGCATGATGGGACTTGTAGTTTTGCAACAGCTGAAGGGCCGCCAGTTTGAGACCCCTGCAGTAGATCGACACTTCTGGAAAAGTTTGCTTCCTAGTAGGTTGAAATAGAGAATTCCTCAGAATCTGGGCTGTGTTCAGCAGGAAAGAGAAAAACTGTAGGGATTTGGGTCTAGATCAGGATCTTCAAATTTTCTAAACAAAGGACCAGTTTACCACCCTTTAGAAGGGCCGGACTGTGGCCATTGGAAGTAAAAAAGGTCCCGACGTCTGTGGGAAAAAACAATGCCCATCTTTGGCGTCAGTGGAAATGTGCCCCATAATTGGTGTTAGTGGGAGATATTGCACCCCTTCGTTGGTGTGATTGAGAGGAATTGTGCCCCATCATTGGTGCCATTGGGAGGAATTGTGCCTCCTTATTGGCGTCAGGGTGGGGGGGGTTGTGCCCCTTGATTGTTACCAGTGGGGGGGATTTGTGCCCCTTGATTGTTGCCAGTTGGGGGAATTATGCTCCAATAATGGCATCAGTGGATAAAATAGTGCCTCAAAAGCCAGATAAAAGCAGACAGACAAAGGGCCGCATCTGGCACCCAGGCGCAGTATGGAAACCACTTATCTAGATATCGGATTTTTTTTTTCTTAAACTTTACAACACGATTATTAAACACAGCATTATTAAATTACTGAAATCAAAGTGGAGAAATTGACTTGATGTGCTAGATGATATAGAAGCAGCATTGTCTATAGAGATGAGCCTGGCTATTAACCAAACTGATCCTCATCTGAACCTCGTGCTATTTTCTAACCCAGTCAGCTCCAGGCTGATTAGAGTAAAAAAAAAGCATGACTTGTAAATTCGGAAAGAAATATCTATAAACAATAGTCAGTAACTGGACCTCCATTCCACATTCTGGTTGCACAAAAATAGCAGCGTAAATCTCTGATCTAAAATTTCTAATTGCCTACTGGGCCTATAATAAGATAAGATAATGAAAAAGAAAAGTTGTATTTAAAAAATAAATTAGCACGTTAATAAGGGAGGCCCAGAGAAGGTAAAATTAAACTTTAGCATTTTTTTTCGATCCCCTGCTCTGTAAGATCGTAAATCAGAGTACTGTGACCTGGATCTCCATATGTCTTCTTCCATTATTATTTTCCAGATACGGTACATTCCAGCGTATTACACGCTTCACCTGACATCACGTTCTAGGTCAGGAGGTGCAGCTGCCTTCAGCGTCTACATTGTTGATGAAAGTGAAAACACTTTGGATTTAAAATGTCTGTTAAATATATTACTAGGATTTATTTTGGCAAATTACCGTATATACTCGAGTATAGGCCGACCCGAATATAAGCCGAGGCCCCCAATTTACCCCCAAAAAAACTGGCAAACTTATTGACTCGTGTATAAGCCGAGGGTGAGACATGCCTGTCCATCCCTGTGTGTGTGTCCGTCCATCCCTGTGTGTCCGTCCATCCCTGTGTGTCCGTCCATCCCTGTGTGTCCGTCCATCCATCCCTGTGTGTGTGTGTGTCCATCCATCCATCCATCCCTGTGTGTGTGTGTCTCCATCCATCCATCCATCCATCCCTGTGTGTGTGTGTCTCCATCCATCCATCCCTGTGTGTGTCTCCATCCATCCACCCATCCCTGTGTGTGTCTCCATCCATCCACCCATCCCTGTGTGTGTGTGTGTGTGTGTGTGTGTGTGTGTGTGTGTGTGTGTGTGTGTGTGTGTGTGTGTGTGTGTGTGTGTGTGTGTGTGTGTGTGTCCAGCCTACCTTTGTCCCGAGCCTCCGTCCCGTGCCTTGCCTCCTTGCCTCCGTTCCGTCCCGTGCCGTGCCGTGCCTTGCCGTCGTGTCGTGCCTTGCCTTGCCTTGCCTCCGTCCCGTGCCGTGCCGTGCCTTGCCTTGCCTTGCCTTGCCTTGCCTCCGTCCCGTGCCCTCTTCGGCGGCCATTGTAAAATTCAAAAGCCGCGCCTCCTCCTTCGCCTGTGATAGGCGGAACACTGAATTTCCCAGCAGCCTGTGTTCCGCCTATCACTGACATCGTATCATCCTCGTCCGTAGTACGAGGATGATACGATGTCCGTGATAGGCGGAACACAGGCTGCTGGGAAATTCAGTGTTCCGCCTATCACAGGCGAAGGCGGAGCCGGAGGCGCGGCTTTTGAATTGTAGAATGGCCGCTGTCTGTCTGCTCGACACGCTGATCGAGCGGGCAGACAGCGATGACTCGAGTATAAGCCGAGGGGGGCACTTTCAGCCTCAAAAAAGAGGCTGAAAATCTCGGCTTATACTCGAGTATATACGGTACATAAAAGATTCCATCACAGAACCCCAGTATGGCAACTTTAATTAAAATGTTATTAACTTTGGACCAATATAACTATGCATAGACCATATCTGTAGGATCCCTCTAGAAGCTGGAAATCTCTGGAATAGGCAACTCTTCTCCAGGGAGCTTCACTTGCTTCCAGGTCCCATGTCAAGAGACTGCCCTTCTGCGTTCTGAACAAAGGAGGAAAGCCGTTTGGCACTGGTGCCATTCAGAGAATGCTTTCCATTTTCTCAATGGATTCAAAGTGTTCTCCAATTGGAGGCCATCTTTGCTTAGGCATCATACAGGGTCACCATCTATTTCCTGAACTTTGATGCTGGTCGGGAACAACCCAACCATGAAAATACTGGTGCCATTGCAGTTCTTGGCTATGTCCACATAAAGAAAAAAACGTTCCCTCCCCCGGCTCCTTTTTTTTTTTGGAATCCAATGTTGTCCTGTTACAATCCACCTCATCACTGCAACAGCCTGGGCCTGAGCCGCCATATTCTTCTGACATCATCGGGAGCAAGAAAAGAACTTGAAGCACCGCTCCAAGTTAGAGGAAATGCTTTCTCCCCCTGGTCCTCGGATATGGGGTTGCTGGCATCCCAGCTAGCTCATCCAGCTGTAACAGTAATGTGTAACATACAGGACGCCGCTTTCCTGACCAAACCCGCGTAGAGGAGATCTATAACTATGTAGTGCAAGGGCCTGCCTGGATACAATTGAAAGTGGTTTAGTTTGACCTCATATTATATGTTTTTTGTAAATCTAGCCATAGAAGGTCAAGCTCCAGCGGGACAAAACATCAGTGGGGCGTGGCCAGTGGAGTAACGCTGGCCGGGGCCACATAGCATCTCATCTACATGGGTTGATCGGGGGCCGGCTGCCTTTTCTAGGTTCAGGCAGCTGCCCCCCCCCCCCCCCCCAAGACGTCCTCCAGCTTCTCCCACCAGATGTTCTACGTTTCTGTCTCCTGGGATATACAGCATGCATATTTAGATTTTTTTTCCCCTGGATGTACTTGAAGATAAGTGGATATAAGATATAGTGGATATAAGTGGATGCATGTATAGCTACAACCACCTGTGCACAGACTTTCAGGGAGCTTCCAATTAGGTTCACCTGAAAATCTGACCTGATCGGGAAGCCTGTGTGAAAGATTTTATGTGCGGAAACATGTGCGCGCTTAAAGCCGTAAAAAAGGATTACATGCATCTAAAAACAGGAGTATTTTAGTGCGTTATTTTATGTGGGTCGTCTTCTCGTTCCGCCTGCAAGAACCTGTGTTCTGTGCAGAAAATACGCATATGCCTATGTGAATGATCCTTAAAATCACACATCATGCAAACCCTCAATTATTGTAGAAAGCTCCATTCACACCTATGCAGATTATTGCACACTTAGGACAGCCCATTCATTTTACATACGCCAATCAAGTAAAAGTGCGGCCAGCTTTTTTTTCTTTTCTTTATTATCAAACTACAGCAAAGGACAGTAAATTACCATGCATTGTGGTGCGATTCATAGCATGTGTTGGCTGGTCACCCGACCAGTTCAACCTGAGTGTAGTCAGTAGATACAGCTTCAGCCCTGCTCCATCCAGGCCACACCCTTACTGATGCGTTTCAATTCACCCACATGGCTAGCCAATGACTAAGCCCTGCGGGTGGGGGGAAAGTGGCAAATATGGTTCTAGAATTATTGCTTTCACTCTAATGTTCATGGCAATATCTTACATGTGCCCACTCCTTGGTAATAAGTCCATGTGCCATACATGACGAGAGGGGTGTCCTCTTAGCAAAGCCATTAGGGTTTAATTAAACTTGCTTTGAGTTTACCCACTTCAGCGATAATAGATTTTACCCTCCCTTCATGTCCAGGCCATTTTTTACCATTCGGCACTGCGCTATTTTAACTGTTAATTGCGTGGTCATGCAACACTGTAAACAAACAAAATTTATATAATTTAAACACAAATAGAGCCTTCTTTTAGTGCAATTTGATCACCTCTGAGTTTGTTTTTTTTACCATTAGGGTCAGTTCACACATGCAGTCCAGTGCGTTTTTTGTCTGCATCAAAAACGCATGGAAAGTAGGTTATATGGTTTCCAATGGCATAGTTCACATCAGTGTGGTCAGTTCCAGGGCTTTCAAGCTCCAGAAAAAAAGAAAAAGGAGCAGGCTGCATTTTTCCTGCATGGTATGCAGCCAAACACGCATCGGAATGTATCAAAAACACCGGACCCCAATACAGTGGGAAAAAAAAAAACACAACATTTACTAAACAAACAGCCCTAAAAATAGCACCTGTATAGCACTTGAAAAAAGCAACGGTAAAGCGGCGCTAGAAATAGAGACACTTTACCGCGACGCCCGGGGCAGCTCAGTGTGAAAGCCATAGAAAAAAAAACTTTTACTAAAAAGTGAATAAGTAAATTCTACTCCTTAACTGTTACCAAAGAACAAATCCCTTGTCCGGATAATATTATACTTTTATAAATTTCATAATTTAGGACATATTTCATTTATGAACTTTATTTTTCAGTTTTTCCTTTTTATGTTTTATCACTATTTTTATGCCCATCATACTTAAAATCCTGTACATCAACCTACCATTCATTAGTACACTATAAATAAAATTCTTTTTATTTATGTCATTTTTTATTTTATTTTTTTACACTAGTAATGGTAGGTGGGCAATCTGAAACCAACTGATGCTAGGGGGGAACTGACTGATACATCACCAGTGACACCAACACAGTGCTCAGTGCTTAGTTTTTACTTCCTTACTTACCAACACAGGTCTCTCTTCTGTCATTCGCTCAACGTGTTCCGGTCGTAAATAATTTGCCGGGACCGGCTTGTGCCATAGCAAATGACAGCACAGGTGGGGGGATGGGGTGTTTGGGGGGCTTCGGAGAGGTGGTGCCCCCCCACACCTGGGAATACTGGATCACATACATGTGCATGATCCAGGGCAGTAAGTCTGCGGCAGGCGGTCTGTAAGCCTTTAACACACATTAAAAGCGCCTACCGCTTCAACAAGCTTTTTGGCAAATGGCCGGTGTGTTGATTTTCTATTTGTATTTAAAGGGGCCAAGTAGTGCCCCCACTCAGCAGATCCCCAACTCATTAGTGCCTCCATTCAGCAAATCCTCAGCTTATTGATACCCCTCGTTCAACAGTTCCCCAGTTTTTTAGTACCCTCAGCACTGCTGATGCCCCACACAGTAGTAACTCCCCAAAGCTCTGCTGGTCCCCTGCTCAGTAGTAACCCCCCCCCCCCCCAAGCTCTGATAGTCCCCTGCTCAGTAGTAACCCCCAAAGCTCTGCTGGCCCCCCCGCTCAGTAGTAACCCCTCCAAGCTCTGCTGGTCCCCTGCTCAGTAGTAACCCCCCCAAGCTCTGCTGGTCCCCCGTTCAGTAGTAACCCCCCCAAGCTCTGCTGGTCCCCCCGCTCAGTAGTAACGCCTCCAAGCTCTGCTGGTCCCCTGCTCAGTAGTAACCCCCCCCCCCCAACTCTGCTGGTCCCCCCACTCAGTAGTAACCCTGCTTAGTAATAAACCCCCAAGCTATGCTGGTCCCCCGGCTCAGTAGTAACCCCCCCCAAGCTCAGCTTGTCCCCCTGCTTAGTAGTAACCCAAGCTCTGCTGCCCCCCCCCCCCCCGCTCAGTAGTAACCCCCCAAGCTCTGCTGAGCCTCTGGTTTGTGGTTTCTCCTCTCTCTGTCTGGTCCCAGTTCACCTGTTGCTATATTGCTCCCATGCTGCACACCACATCTTTTAATTTCTCCTGCTCTGGTTCCCCAACTCTTCTGATCCTCTGCCGCTCAGTCAACTCCCTCTCCAGCCCTGCTCAATAGCTCCCATTGTTGCACGCACAGCCATCTGCTAGTGGCTCAGCTCCAGCCTAGACTCCATTCACCTTCCTGCTGCTCCACACTCGATATAACGTTTGCATCAGACACTCCCAGAATATATACACATGAACCAGAAGGGACTACTGATGACAACTTTCTGGTTCACTTGTTGGTTTCCCAGTGCATTCTGGGATATCTCACACCTCCAATACTTCCAAAGCAAAGCTAACTATGAATAAAAGCCTCTCAAATGCTGCAGGTGCTGTCAGTGAGCATTAACATAGACTTCTATGGAGGCTTTGGAGATGCTTTCAAAGCGTCAAGAAAGTGATATGGGGTATCATTTTTGAAGCAAATGCAACATGTGAACAGGACTGTAAGGTAACCATTTTATTTAGTGACAGGAGCTTTGGATTGGCATTCGGGGTGCTTTAAAAAAAAAAAAAACGTGCAAAGTGCCACATTTTGAATCAAGTACAAACCAGCCCTTAGCGATTTTTTGGAAATGGTAAGAAAGCCGTACGGCGCGCCAGCACCGTGCCCTGTCTTCATGGAACAAACTAATTACTTCTATAGAATGTTCAGAGAAGAGAAGGAGGGCCACTGGCAAGGAAAGTCCAGTTTTAGATGAAGAAACATCAATATTTATGTTTCTTTGGTAACGTGAGATGTGCAGCTGGATGGCGTGAAATAAAAGGACTCAGTTCTCCAGAGCTGCATTCTCTCCGCTTCTAATAAGAGTGCAAGAGGTCCACCGAGTAATACCCAGTGATGTTAAAGCAGAACTCCACCCTTCCCTTCGGGTTTGCACAGTTGTACAAATTTGTCTCCTGTAAAGAAAATGCTTACTCTGATTTCATTGCTGCAGAAAAGTCAGAGCCCAACCATTTCCTGGCTGGAGGATATCCAGCATCATCACCCGGAGGTCTCCAAACTTTCTAAACAAAGGGTTAGTTTACTGTCCTCTATCCACTGTCTACTCCGTTGGGAGTAGAAATTATCCTTGCATCAATGGGAGGAATAGTGTCCCATCCTTAAGCGTCGGTGGGAGGAATAGTGCTCTATCATTGGAATCAGCAGGCGGAATAGTGCCCTATCAATACTAGGCCATTTACATCATACAAGAGGTTTATTACGTCATACAAGCGGTTAATACAGCAACCACCAGTAACTGGTCTTATGCCACTCAGTCCCTTGCGGCTTACATCTGAACCGGCACAGCGGCTTCGCCTCAATGTAATGATGTCACAAACGTGACCCACCTTACATGTTACGTCCCCAAGGGGAAGGACTTCAGTGGAACAAATTATCATTTCTGTGTTTTTTCGGCACAAAGGAGATCAGGGATAGGGTTTCACCTGAGCTCTTCCCTCTGTCCATCCTTTTTACCACTTGAAATGACCCAACCCCTTTTTAGAGTATAGCTAAAGGCATTTTTTTTTTACATATAAGTTTTGGATAGTCTCAAGAGAGATTAGAAACCCCTGTCTGGTTTTATTGCTGTCTGTGTCCCCATTAGGGTGATTCCCCCTCTTTATTTGTCCAGTTTGCTGTTATCACCGAGAGTGAAAAAGACTTTAGACATGCAAAACAAGATTTGCAGAGAGGAGAAAAAATGTCACATTTAGATCAATTCCACTTACGTGAATCAACCACAGGCTAACAGATTTTTTTTTTTCCCGGACTGTGAAATATCGTGAATAGTAAGCCTAAGGAGGTGTGAGGTGCAATCTGCTGAATAATTTTAAATTAACCTTTTAGAAGGCTGGCTGGATTTTGGTGAATCTATAGTTATCTCTGACTTCTAAGAGAGGGGAAAGAAGAGATATTTAGGGAAAAAAATAAAAATAAATCATATGGAAGGCTGATGTCACAAATACATGGAAATCCCAAAATCATTTGAGGTAACAAATTTAGCGTTCTTAAGGATACAGAATATAGCCAGTAATGGTATGTGGTTACATGATAACCCCACCTACCTTCATGGCCAGAGGTATATGGAGACCCCTCCAAATGATTGAGTTCAGGTGCTTCCAATGAAAAGGTACTGATACTACTATAGTATACATAAACATTTTAGAACTCTAGCCCTGGCCTCCAGCCAGTCCCGAGGGACTCCAGCCCGCCCCGAGTGCTGACCTTCACCCTAATCAACACCCAAGGCATGAATTGCAATGCCAATTGTGCGCTTGGTCTTCTCCAACATCATTACCTGACCTCACAACAGTGCACAAACTCTCACACCTTCGAAAGGAAAGCCTAGCATTTTTTGGGCTCACCCTTTGGGACCCTTCTTTTTTGTATTCCTATAATTAATTCTGGATGAGGCGATGTGAGTGCTTTTTCTTTTGGCTATTACTATAGTATACAAAGACATTTTAGACAATTGTGCTCTTCCAACCTTGTGGTGACAGTTTTGGGAAGACCCTTTTCTTTTCTACCAAGACTGCTCCCCTGTGTACAAAGCCAGCTCCATAAAGGCATGGTTTGACTGGATTGGTGTGAAAAAACGTGAGTGTCCTACATTGAGCCCTAACCTCAACCCTACTTAACACCTTTGGGAAGAATTTGAACTCTGATTGCGAGCAAGATCTTCTCATCCAACAGCAATACTTGACCTCAACCCCGCTAAACACCTTTCAGATCAGGTCTTCTCATCCAACATCAATAAATGACCTCAACCCTAACATCTTTGGGATGATTATTAACTCAAATGGACACATTTTCATAAACACCTTCCAAAATCTTATGGAAAGCCTTCCCAGAAGAGTGGAGGCTGTTATAGTTGCAAAAGGGGGTGAGGTGCAACATCATACTAATGCCCATGGATTTAGAGTGGGATGTCCACCAAGCTCATATAGAGGTCTTGGTAAGGGGTCTTAAAACCTTTAGTCATAGTATAAATAAGTAATCTTATAAAGATTAATTGGATCCTCCTACAATCTAAATATAGATATATCCCTAGCAGGGGAATTACTTTGTTCACCTATGAAGCACTGTCAAGGTTTTGCAATAGAGTTTGTCTGCTTACCTGTTTCCATGTGTTCATCTCTAGAGACCAGCTGACCCTCACCTGACTGCTTTTGTAATCCATACTCTGGCATGGCTCCACCCTAGCTCCTATCAGAGAACTCTACATTAACCTGTGCACTGCAGGCCAACCCTGCTGATCAACCTTTGTGTGTTAGCTTCCTGTTACCTGCCGTGTGCTCGTCTGTTGTTCCGTTACTGATTTTGGCGTGTCCTTGACTATCCCTGTTTGCCTGTGATCCTGACCTTTTGGCGTGTCCCTGACTATTCCTGTCTGCTTGTGGCCCCGACCTTGGCTTTGTCCCTCACAATCCCTATCCTCCTGTTGCCTACTATGGGTGCGAGCTGGGGGATCCTGGGGGGTCGCGACCTGGAGACAGTTGCAGCCCAGTCCATCCTCACCTCTAGAGGCTCTGGTGAACACCTGCTGGCTCTTGGACTCCGCGCCCCAGGGAATCTTATGCTCTAACCCCGGTGGGATCTGTCCGCAGCAGTCAGCCGTAGGGTCCACAACCTTGCGGTGCACTCTTGATCCCTACGGTGTGCATCTGTCACCTCGCCTCAAGGTGGCCTGACAAGCACCCTGCATGTTCCACTTGCTGCTTTTGGCTGTAAATGTACCTGCGCCATATATGTACTGACTTTTCAAGAACATGGACATCCCATAAATTCTTGGGGTGCGGAGGCTGTAATTGTATGCAGTAGGCTTACCTCATATAGTACACATATAGCTTGTGAGTGCTAACACGTGATTCATCAACCACATGGAGTCCATATCCTAGGGTGACAATGCTGCACCTGCTTAGGGAGCTTTACCCTGGGACAGGAAGCATAAGAACAGTCTATTACGGGTATGCTTGCCAAGCAGGAAAATTGCAATTTGAAGGAAACAAAAAAAAAAAAAATCATTCCCTGGAATTAGTGGAAGGTAGGCTAGTTTTTTTTTTTTCTTATGTTATTTAAAAATTTTGGGTTAAGATGCACTTTACAACAGAAGATAGTGGCATAAAAACCTTCTTATTTTCTAGAGACCTTACAAATGCCCCCGGCAGAGACCTTTAGACTCTGCCAAATTACGCATTGTTTACAGACGTTGTGTCAATATTACTACACAGATTCATGAAAATAAATGTTTAAGAGTCTGTTCACGCAGGGGCATCCGACTTCAAGTCGCCCCAAGTTGCGCTGTTGAGAAAATCAATGTTAATTGAGCTGTCTTCATTTACTCTACAGCAGTCGCCTCGACTTCAAAAAAGGTTCCTGTACTACTTCAATCCGACTTCTAGGCGACTTGTACCCATTGATTTCAATGGACAGCGTCTCCAAGTCGGATCTCCAGCTATATTGAAGCGACAATGTCGCCTCTCTCACAGAATAATCAGCTCCCAAGGGGGAACTCCACGCCAAATTTTAAATAAACTGGCATGGGTTCCATGGGAGCATACAGGCCCTTAGTTCTGGTATGAATTTTAAGGGGAACCCCCTACGCCAAAAGAAAGGCATGGGGTCCCCCCAAAATCCATACCAGGCCCTTTTCCGAGCACGCAGCCAGGCCAGTCAGGGAAGGGGGTGGGTACGAGCAAGCGCCCACCCTCCTGAACTGTACCAGGCCACATGCCCTCAACATGGAGGATGGGTGCTTTGGGGAAGGTTGGCGCCCTGTGCCCCCCCCCACCCCAAAGAACCTTGTCCCCATGTAGAAGAGGACAAGGGCCTCTTCCCGACAACCCTGGCCATTGGTTGTCGGGGTATGCGGGCAGGGGGCTTATCGGAATCCGGGAGCCCCCTTTAATTAAGGGGCCCCCAGATCACGGCCCCCCCACCCTATGTGAATGAGTATGGGGTACCCATTGACCTGGGGGGGGGAAACTTGTACAAAACAAAACACAAAACGGTTTTTAAAGTAATTAATCAGCTCTGGGGGTCCTCTTCCAACTTCTCCGCTCTGTTCGGCCTCTAACGGTGTCCGGCCTCTTCTCCCGCTCTCCGGTTCTTCTTCGGGCTCCTCCGCTATCTTCTTGCAGCTCTTTTACTAGCGGAGGAGCCCGGTCTTCTCCATCCTTGCCTTTTCTTTCTTCTTCCGATGTTGACACAATGCTCTCTTCCTCTGTAATAGCTTGTATAGGTATGGGGCGTGGTCGCGGGTGATGTCACACAGTGACATCACCCAGTGACCACGCCCCATACCTATATAAGTCGGCATGCACATTGCACAAGCTAATACAGCGGAAGAGAGCGTTGTATCAACACCGGAAGAAGAAAGAAGAGGGAAGAAGGACGGAGAAGACCAGGCTCTTCCACTAGTAAAAGAGCTGGAAGAAGATAGTGGAGGAGCCAGCAGAAGAACCGGAGAGCGTGAGAAGAGGCTGGACATCGGGAGAAGAGGCCTAACAGAGCGTAGAAGTTGGAAGAATACCCTCAAAGTCGGAAGAAGACCCCCAGAGCTGATTAATAAATTACTTAAAAAACCTGTGTTGTGTTTTTATTTATTTTATTGACTTTTCCCCCCAGGTGAATGGGTAGGGGTGTGATGTACCCCATACGCACATAAGGTGGGGGGCCGGGGATCTGGGGGCCCCCCTTATTAAAAGGGGGTTCCTGGATTCCAATAAGCCCTCTGCCCGCAGACCCCGACAACCAATGGCCAGGGTTGTCAGGAAGAGGCCCTTGTTCTCATCAACATGGGGACAAGGTTCTTTGGGGTGGGGGGGCCGCAGGGCGCTACCCTTCCCCAAAGCACCCACCCCCCATGTTGAGGGCATGCGGCCTGGTACAGTTCAGGAGTGGGGGTGTTCGCTCATCCCCACCCCCTTTCCTGACCGGCTGGGCTGTGTGCTCGGATAAGAGTCTGGTATGGATTTTGGGGGTCCGAAATTTAAAATTTGGCGTGGAGTTCCCCCTCAAGAGCTGATTATTCTCTGATTGGCCATGGCCAAAGTCGCCTGGCCTGGGGCGACTTAAAGTCGTGTTGTAAGTCGCCCCAAGTCGTGTTGCTCCAAGTCGCGCTGTTATTTATACTCAAGTCGTGTCCAAGTTGCCTCCAAAAGTCGCGCTGGAAGTCGTGATGCCCCTGTGTGAATGGACTCTTAAGTTATTGTAAGGGCAGACTTTTTTTTCTTATCTTAATATATTCTATGCATTAAGATAAAAAGCCTTCTGTGTGCAGCATCCCCCCCATCCCCCCCCCACCCTTACCGGAGGTCCCTCTAGATCCAGCAATGTTGCAGGAGTGTCTCGGCTGCCTGGGACTCCCCTTCTCATTGGCTGAGACAGCAGTGAGTTGCCACTGCTGTCAGTCAGTGAGCCAATGAGGAGGGTGGGGCCATGGCTCTGTGTCTGATTAGACACACAGAGCTGTGGCTCAGGTGCTCCCTTAGCAAGCCAACCACTGTGGGGGCACCCAACAGGAGGGAGGGGCCAGGAGCACCAAAGAGGGACCTGAATTGAACTGTAATTGTGAATTACAAGGTACTGTCACAATGGTACCTTGTAACCACACGGTTGTCAAAAATCCACTCGGATGTATCACCTCTCTGTTTCAGGGGTTGCGGCCAGGAAGAAAGCATGCTCCACATTTGGCGGACATGCCCAAAAGTAAAACTTTACTGGACAAGAATATTCAAACTGTTATATTCAGTGCCTGGATTAAATATTCCTAAAAATGTTAAGACAGCACTATTTTCTGATCTATCGAGTGAGTTACCTACAAATCTTAGGAGTGTCGTTTTTATCTTTCTGGCAGCTAAGATTATCATAGCGAGAGCATGGAAAACTCCTGTGATGAACCTAGCATAAGTGAAAAACATCTCCTGGATCACGATCAATGAAAAATTGGCTAGTATCCTTTGTGACCAACAACATCACTGGAATCCCTGGATCAGATACTATCAGTCCCCCATGTGGGGATCGGTGGTAAATCCTTCTTCGCTTTCTTATCCTTTTCTTTCATTTAACCTCTTCTATAATTTCCAATTTTGACCTGGACTTTTTTTTTCTGTATACTTAAGAATGGGCTTCAAGGTTGCCTTTAACCTGGCCCATGCTTAAAAATATTGTGTTCTTTGGAATAACTTAAGCAAATTTGGTCGATCCATGCAGAATTTACTTCGCCAAACCCTATCCCCCCCCCCCTCTTTTTTTTTTTTTTCTCCTTTCACTCCTTTCCTGCTTCGGGACCAGATATGAATAATGCTTCTGAATTTAGCAAGCAAATATCCGCGCTATCCAAATAATGTCTCTAAGCTGTCAGCATAATTTGTTTGATAATCAAAAGTAAAAGCATATAAAAGTCCACATGCAGTGCTTAAAATAAGAAATTATTTTCCAGAGAGAAGATCAGATGAGCCTGTCACCAACTTCAGTGTACGAAAGGCACACTGCACCAAGTGGGGGTTTCAAATCTGCTTACCAGATAGCTTCAACAAGCCAGTATATAGTAGATAAACCACAATAACAGCTCCACGTCTCAGCCTCAAACCAACTTCACATCAGGGTTGCAGTAAAACATCTGACATTTCCACTCCGTTATAACTTCATAGGATTCTCATACATCTATCATTCACCATGGGGAATCATCAGTGCCCAATGAAGGAAAGAGTTCAGCCAATAGTGAAGCCCGTAATAACATGTATAAAAGGTTTATTGTAGTAACTTACATTTCAGTTTAAAAATAGGTGCATCCCATATTCAAATGGCCGTAGCTTTCAGCGTACTAGTGTCTGCCCTCCTGACGTGTTTTGCCTCTGACGAAATCTGTTTGGATGAAACAAAATGTTAAAAAAGACAAGACACAGCTTGGAACAAGCCGTTTATTAAAAAATAAAAAATATGTCCTTCGAATTTTCCACCTGTATTATGTTTTTGAGTCACACAACCCATGAAACACACACCATAAGCACAGTAAAATCAGGTCAAAAATTGCAGTAAAATTACAGTGAAACCATGGCAAAATTGTGCGCTTTTTTGGCACCTTTTTCTTGAGCAGCAAAATGCCAAAAAGACACCATTTTTGGTCGTTATGTTTTGGTCGCTGAAATTTCGGTGCATCTCTAATAATGCCATGAAAACATAGTGCTAGTGTCTTTCAGAACTCAGTTGTTGAGCGTGAGAGTGTTCACCATAACTGCTCCCAGCACATGGTGAAATATTGTTTGGTAGTGAGAACCTGACACCGATAGTATTTGTTGTGTGGTTTTTGGCACCAACAAGAAAGCAAAAATAAAATGGCCCTACATGCATAGACTCCCAACCTTAACCTAAAAAAATAGACTAATCCTACCTTAACACAACTTGAACTTGACACTTTACCCTCAGCTTCACTCCTTAATGCCCAATATAATGCAAAATGGCCTGGAAGTGAGCTACACATAAACCATTTTGTTTATTGGGTCATGTGCAACAGAAGAAGTTCTGGTTGATGTATCTGGATGCTGAGACCCAACTCAGTGACTACTAGTAAAATAGCTCCTTTTGTAATTGTGGGCATTTTACATCCCTTTCCGCCTGTCCTACCTCCCACGTTGAAGTAAAGCATCTTCAATTGATCTATTCTGGGGACTAAAAATAAGGGGGAGTACCTTGTATCCACAAGTCCCCTTTGGGTGGAGGCTCAAGAGAACGAAGAACTAAAAGGACTGTTACTGTTAAACTCCAACTTAACTACAGCATAGGTATGTGATATCTCCAATGTAGGGGGTCATCTCACGTGACTCCCGAAAACCCAAAACCCAGTTACTCATGAATATAGTATGATTCCACTAGCTAAATGGTCTTGCATGGACTACAACCCTCCTTCCACTTTGTTTTTCCATCTCTACCCAACAACTCCTAGTTTTGTACCATGCTTGTGAAAGTTGTTCTGTTCTTCATGACAATACAAAGGGGATCATCCCAGATAACCTGCAATATGAAACCCTAATGTGCACTGTACTTTGTTAATAAGGAAGCTCTATATAAACTTTTGTTAGATTTAAAATTATGTATGTATCCCTATAGAACAAAAAAGGAGTAAAGAATACTAAGACTATTACACAATTGTGGAATGACCTTGTGATCCGACATGTTTTAATAGCCAGCTGAGAACCCTAATAAAATTATAATAAATACACATTTTTTATTTATATTTCTGCAGCACGTAAACTGAAGAAGTTGGGTAATCTGAAGGCTCAGGAAGAGTTGGAAGGCTCTCCAGGACAAAGTGAAGGAAGAGAGATGCCAACAAACATGTCCATTCCACAGCTTGAGGGCTACAGCTGCCAACCAATTTTCCTTAACGTGCTAGAGGCCATAGAGCCTATCGTAGTATGCTCTGGACATGATAACAACCAGCCTGACAGTTTTGCATTGCTGTTGAGCAGCCTCAATGAGCTGGGAGAGAGGCAGTTAGTGCACGTGGTGAAGTGGGCAAAGGCATTACCAGGTATGCCATCTTTTTTCAGAACATAATATTGTAAAGAGTGACAATACCTGTCTGTTTTGGATTACTCCAGTTTAACAAGTTATGGCATTGATTAAAACTGTATTTATTTTGCAACAAACTTAAATAGGAGGAGCTTTGATAGGTGTGCACTGATACCCTATATGGCCCAAAGTATGTTGAAACCTGAGCATCGCATCAACCATAACCATGGCCTAAAGGTATCTGGTAATCTCAAAAAAAAAAAAAGTTGAAGTGATCACTCAGTTCTCAGTGCTTCATGAGCAGAGAGCTGGTGACTGTCATTCACCACTCTCTGCTCTGCCCCCCATGCTCACTGGGGTGCTGGGCTGTGGAGGGGGTGGGAGCGGCTGGCTCAGGCTACCAGCTGTTTGCTGAGAGGTGGATCCAGGAGCCAGCCCAGGTTCCTGGGTGGGTGCGGACCATATGTCCTGATGTCAGCTAAAAAACGGGTCACAGGAGTGTAGAACATCACTCCTGTGATCCACAGGAGTACAGCCAAACAAGCTTTGACTGTACTTCTCTTATGCTACAGCATAAAAATAAATTTTAGATCAGATCAGCTAGATCATTCTCTTCCCAATCTAGAGGCAACTGTTTGGGAAGACCCTTTCCCATTCCGGGAGGAGGGTGGGCCTGTGCACAAAGCCAACTTGCCAGGTTTCTATGGTAGTGAGCCCTTGAAGAAAGCCAACTTGGGGTTTCCCAGGGCATGACATTTAAGCCCCAGCCAGCTTCCTCACCAGGGCCCCTGATGGTGGGGGGTGGATTTACAGCAAACTGAAACCAGGTCATGGCCAACAGGTACACCTGGCAGACAATGTGGAGGCCACTCATGTGTCGAGTACAGATGGCAGAAGTCAATCTGGCAAAATAGCCAAAATCAGGGTGGACAACAGGCAAAGATGGTAGACAAAGCCAGGGTCGGTATACAGGTAGTCAGGCACAGAATACAAGGCAAACCAAAAGCACAGAGAATTAGGAAGTTGCTCAGGCAACCCATGCTGCACTGAGCATGCTTATATATGAGGAAGTCCACTGAGAGGTGGGTCAGAAAGGGATAGAAGGTATAGCTAAATAAATCCACAGTTCAGCAGATGACACTGATAAGTGAAACCAGAAGCCAGCAGCACATGTGAATGGAATCACAGATCTTAGCAGATCCACTGCAGCAAGGTGGTAAGAATTTCACAAACAGAAAACTGCAGGCTTGACCATGACACAATTCCATAAAGACATGGTTTGACCAATTTGTGAAGGCCACTCAAGTTCCTCTACAAGTCCTGACCTCCACCCTACTGAACATGATTGGGGTGATTTGGAAAGCCAATTGTGAGCTAGTCTTCTCCAGTTAAACAAAGACCCTTTCCTGTTCCAGAATGACTGTACCAAGTGTGCAAAGCCAGTTCCATAATCACATGATTTGACCAGTTTGGAATTGAGGTACTCCAGTGACTTGCACAAGGGACTGACCTCAACCCTACTGCCAGATGTGAACCAGGCTCTCTCATCCAACATCAATACCTGATCTCAGAAATGTTCTCTTTGCCGAATGGGCACAAATTCTCCCAGACAATCCTCTCAGAAGAGTGGAGGTCATTATAGCTTCAAAGAGGGGTATTTCCATATGAATAGCAATGGTTTTAAAATAGGATGTCCAGCATGCTCATATTTGGTGTGATGGTCAGGCGTCTATAAACTTTTAGCTATACCATTACCTTTTTTGCTAAAGCCAGCAATAGAGGATTCAATTTGCTTTCCTGCAGCCATATGTTGATGGGGGAATCCCTCCCATGGAGCTATTGGGGTTTATTTACTAAAGGCAAATCCGCTTTGTCGTTGCAGTCACTGTAGATCCGAGGGGGACATGCAGGGAAAATAAAAAATCATAATTTTTTGCTTGTACATGATTGGATGATAAAATCAGCAGAGCTGCCCCTCATTTCAGATTGTCCCCTCAGTTCAAAAGCGACTGCACTTCCAAGTGCAAAGTGGATTTTCCTTAAGTAAATCAACCCCATTCTATTCTTTCGGCAGTTGGGGCCCATCTTGGCTGGAAGAATACACACAGTGATTATTGCTAGGGGCTATAGCCACTGTCAGTCATATGGAATATCTGACAGGCTGGTTGTACCCAAGTTTATCGATCAATCAATTTGGGTACAGCCTGCCCATACATTGGAACCATCTATGGCCAGCTGTATAGGTAATATTTAAACGGATAAAGTCTCCACTCCATAATATACAGTGCCCTGCAAAAGTATTCACCCCATTTGCCATTTTTCGTGTTTTGTTGCCTCTCAACCTGGAATTAACATGGATTGTATAATGATATGCATCATTTAATTTACAGAACATGCCCACAACATTGATGATGTTTTTTTCTTTATTGTGAAGCAAAACAAACAAATAGGACAAAATAAGAGAAAAAAAAAAATCAATGTGCATACCTATTCACCCCCCTAAAGTCAATACTTTGTAGAGCCACCTTTTGCGGCTATCACAGCTCCAAGTCGCTTTGGATAAGTCTCTATGAGCTTGCCACATCTTACCACTGGGATTTTTGACCATTCCTCCTTGCAAACCTGATCCAGCTCCTTCAAGTTGGATGGTTTGTGCTTGTGAACAGCAATCTTTAAGTCTGACCGCATATTTTCTATTGGATTGAGGTCTGGGCTTTGACTAATGCCGCATACACGGGCGGGCTGAATGGCGTACTTAGTCCGTCGAAACACATTTCAGCGGACAGTCCGCTCTTGTGTGGGCTTCAGCTGACTTTTTCAGCGTGCAGTCCAGCGTACTAAGAATTTCGGATTTTTCGAAATTCTGTCCGTCGTACTTTGGTTTCAGCGGACAATCCGCTCGTCAGTATGCTAGTTCGACGGACTAAGAATGGCGCATGCCCAGAAAGGATTTACACGGCGGAAGGGTGCTTTGCTGTGTATTGGACTTCCTATTTCTAGTCCCGTCGTACGTGCTGTACACGTCATCGCGCAAGCTTTTCGACGGACTGTTTGGGTATCCGTGTGTGGTCAAGTCCGTTCAGTCGAAAGTATGACGGACTGTCCGTCTGATTGTATGACGGACTAAGTACGCCATACAGTCCGCTCGTGTGTACGCGGAATAGGCCATTCCAACACATTTACATGTTTCCCCTTAAACCACTCAAGTGTTGCTTTAGCAGTGTGTTTGGGGTCATTGTCCTGCTGGAAGGTGAACCCCTGTCCTAGCTTCAAATCACACAAAGAGTGGTACAGGTTTTTCTTAAGAATATCCCTGTATTTAGTACCATCCATCTTTCCCTCAACTCTGACCAGTTTCCCAGTCCCAACTGCTGAAAAACATCCCCACAGCATGATGCTGCCACCACCATGTTTCACTGTGGGGATGGTGTTCTTTGGGTGATGTGATGGGTTTGCGCCAGACATAGCATTTTCTTTGATGGCCAAACAGTTCAATTTTAGTCTCATCAGACCAGAGCACCTTCCTCCATATATTTTGGGAGTCTCCCACATGCCTTTTCGCAAACACAAAATGTGCCATTGTGTTTTTTGCTGAAAGTAATGGTTTTCATCTGGCCACTCTGCCATAAAGCCCAACTCTATGGCGCGTATGGCTTGTCGTCATCCTATGTACAGATACTCCAGTCTCTGCTGTGGAACTCTGCAGCTCCTGCAGGGTTACCTTAGGTCTCTGCTGCCTCTCTGATTAATGCCCTCCTTGCCCGGTCTGTGAGCTTTGGTGTGAGCCCGTCTCTTGGCAGGTTTGCTGTTGTGCCATGTTCTTTCCATTTGGTTGTAAAAGATTTATTGGTGCTCTAGGGATCAAAGATTTGGATATTTTTTTATAACCTAACCCTGACTTCTCAACAACATTGGCCATTACTTGTTTGGAGCGTTCCTTGGTCTCCATGGCAGTGTTTGGTTAGTGGTGCCTCTTGCTTAGATGTTGCAGCTGCTGGGGCCTTTCAAAAAGGTGTGTATGTAATGACAGATCATGTGACACTTAGATTGCACACAGGTGGACATCATTTCACTAATTATGTGACGTCTGAAGGTAACTGGTTTCACCAGAGCTTTTTATGGTCTTCATAATAAAGGGGGGTGAATACATACGCACATGCCAAGTATCTTTTTTTAGTTCTGAAAAATAGTTTTATGTATATATTTTTCTAATTTTAATTCACCAATTTAGACTATTGTGTTCTGATCCATCACATATAATTCATATTAAAAAAAACAAGGCACTGTAGATTTGTTCCATAGTCACCAATTTGAAGACAATCAGACTCCATCTCACATCGTTTATTGTCCATCAGATTTGAGTTTCTCTTTTACAAAATTTACATCTAAAAGAAGGGTAGGGTTTCACTAGGTCAAGAAGCCAAACCGATGAGTGAGAAATGATGAGATAAGCCTCATTCTCACATAATTTCTTATACTTTAGATTGAATTTCGCAAAATAGGGAGAACGAGAAAATCCAATAGAATGCAATGTACTGATCGAAGAAGATGTCAAACCGAAATAGTGAGACAAGCTTCTGCTCATCTAAAGTCTTTTATAAATCAGAATGAGCTTCTCAAAGCAGAACTCCAGACAAATATACAGCAAACATATAAAAGAAAGCAGCCCTGTATTGATACATTAAATCTATTTTTAAATTCAAACAGTGTTAACTGGATATTTGCCTCCTGCAGCCCCTGTACAGTAGAGCTCAGGCTAGAAAAGGGAAAAATCAAGACAAGGAACCATTTAGTTGTGCTGCATGGGCTCGCAAGGAACACTCTGATAGGAGGAGAGAGCAGAGAGATGAACTCATTGGTCTACTGCTTCTTCATTTTATTTGGGGAGGTAGAAGACTTAAGTGTCACTTATAAACGCTAGAAAAAGTGTCTCCTACCATTTCAAACAGGGCTGTGCTAGGTGGCAGAAATGCATATCCTTTGCAGTGCAAAACGGCATATATAGGGGTTTGACATGTAAGTGTTAAATGCTCTTTAGGTTTAGTCTGGTACAGTGCTGGTTCTATCACTTATCTGTGTGCATGTTTTAATCTGTCTCCGATGCTTTCCTCCTAAACTGTGGGTGGAGCCTTGACCTTATAACATACAATAATACAGGGTCATTAGACCTGTATTGTACATTGAAGCTATAATGCAACTGCAGCTGGTCGCAGCTTAAAAGGGGCAGCTGCAGTGGACTGGTCCAGCAGGACTGGAGGGACCCAAGTAACCATAGACCATTAAAGTGCAACTTCTCAGTAGTCAGGAAACTACTGGAGAGTTTAATAAAAAAGACCACAGATGGGTTCTTGCTGGAAAAAAATAAATATATTGTAAGCAACAAAGAACATGGATTTATGAAGGACAGAAGTTGTCAAAGAAATCTGACTTTTTTTTGATAAGGAGGCAAGTAAAACCTTGGACAGAGGGGTGGCGGTGGACGTGGTATACTGGATGGAGAGAGGGAGAGACTCAGCTATGAGGAAAGATACGAGGAACTGAATTTATTCTCTCTTGTGAAGAGGAGATTAGGGGGAATATGATCACCATGTACAAATACATAAGAGGTCCACATAGCGAATCTTGTGTTGAATTATTTACTTTAAGGTCATCTCAGAAGACAAGGGGACACTCTTTACGTCTGGAGTAAAAGATTTCATCTCCAAATACGGAAAGGCTTCTTCACAGTAAGAGCTGTGAAAATGTGGAATAGACTCCCTCCAGAGGTGGTTCTGGCCAGCTCAGCGGATTGCTTTAAAAAAGTCCTGGATTCTTTCCTAGATACACATAATATAAATGGGATACTAACATTTATAGGTAAAGTTGATCCAGGAAATATCTGATTGCCTCTCGGGGGATCAGGAAGGAATTTTGTTTCCCCTGCTGCTACAAATTGGATCATGCTTTGATGGGGTTTTTCCCATCTTCCTTTGCATCAACTGTGGATATATGATTGTATGATTTTTTTATTATTGGTTGAACTAGATGGACTTGTGTCTTTTTTCAACCGACTAACTATGTAACTACTGGAGCGAGGAACAATGAAAGTATTTTTCTATATGGGTATGGTCTAGCTTTCAATGTGAACAGTCACATTTTTGCAGTGCCACCATAATCCTGCCTCATCCCGGCAGTCTTGTAGAGATTTTTTTTGTACATATCTACATGCCGGCTACTCTGTAGGTGTCATCTCTATCAGGCAAGTTATTTTGGCAGCTGAACTCAATCATAATGCAAATATAGGCTGAGATGCCTAAGACTGAACCAAGATGATGCGTAAACCACAAGCTTCTCCTGGGTCTACACCAGCTATCTTTGAAGAACTGCCAAGTGATGTACCATGTATGCCCCCAGACTTTTAGGGGTTGGCAGAAACCATCTTACACCCCATAACACCCACTTCATCCAGTCAAGATGCCCAGAATGAGGAAAGAGAACCTACATTGAAGGAGGAGCTGTGTATAATTCAGTGCAATCATACATCACTAATGGAAAAGGTGGATGGCTAAGAGTACACCTGAGTATCCTGCATCGATCCTTTCAAAAGATTTGGGCCAAAATGTCTAAAGCTGAATGGCGCCTGGGACCACGGGTTGCTGGAGGACATCATGCGCTTTCTGCCAATATCTGGGGGCCAAATTTAGGCAGCTGGATGATAAAAATGATGATCTGGAAAACAGACTTCAATGGAACAATATATGACTGGAAGGCCTGGCCATGATGTTCTAGGGCAGCAAGCCTTGGCACCTCAGATGTTTTGAAACTACATTTTCTATAATGCCCATGCACTCTGCAATGTAGTTGAGCACGGGAAATGTAGTTCTAAAACATATAGGGTGCCAAGGTTCGCCATCACTGGTCTAAGGTATCCATCCAAAGGAATTCTTGGAGAAATGGTTCATTCACGAGTTTGGCAAGGCATTCCCATCTCCCAGTTTTGCTATAGAACAGGCACACAGAGTGCCAGGACAGCCTCCTTCCTCAAGTCAACCTCCCTGTCCCATGGGGATGAAATTGCAAAAGAACAGAGACAAGGATATTACATATGGAAAAATATACATAAGGGTCAAATCCATATTCAGATTCAGAATACTTTACTAATCCCAAAAGGTATATTAGACAATTATTTGATGTTATTATACCCCGACTGGCAAAAATTCATTTAAAAAAAATTAATAAATAAAAGCTAGGCGCAGCATAATATGCCCTGGAAGCCGTAATGAATTAGGTCACACAAGGCCTACGTGTTTAACGCTTCGTTAACAACATATGCAACTCTAGTTGAGGCACAATGACTCTTGCAATTACAACAAGCTGATCTAGTAACAAGAAGAAAAAAAAAAAAGACACACAACTATTTTATCAATCTGCCAATTGGCTCGATTACGGTGGGAAAAATTAGGCGAACATTAGCTTTTCCCTCCTGTCTAGAGACTCCTGTACATCCTAGAACACAAGTAGAGAATGCCAAAAGTGCTGATGTCTGACCCAATATTGATCAAGGAGGCCTTTGCACATTTATGTCCAAAGAAGTTGATCTGCCAAGTTTACTATAGGTTTATGGGTCTTCTAAGGCAGTGCTCATCAACCCTGTCCTCAGGGCCCACTAACAGGCCATGTTTTATGTATTACATTGGGGAGATGCAGACTAAAATACTGCAATCGCTGAGCAGCAAATTATATCACCTGTGATGTATTTCAGTTACCTGGCCTGTTAGTGGGTCCTGAGAACAGGTTTGATGACCAATGCTCTAAGGCATGGTTTCTCAACTATT
This sequence comes from Lithobates pipiens, assembly GCF_037356315.1. Lineage (NCBI taxonomy): Eukaryota > Metazoa > Chordata > Amphibia > Anura > Ranidae > Lithobates > Lithobates pipiens. The sequence continues at coordinate 193,830,038 of NW_027507685.1, forward strand.
GTTCCTAGGTCTTCTGCCTATATTCAAGATATTCTAAAACAGCATGCATTTTAGATGGCAGACGAAAGTGGACTGCGTCTCCTCTTAACCCATAACCTACTTATGTTTCTCTATAGTCTTCTTCCCATAGACATTGTGACTTTGAAACCCTAGCAGTATGGATGGGGAGGGGGCACTCCAATGGTAACTTTATTTTCCCCGAGTTGGACTACAGCTTTTAAAAACCTTAACATCCTGTAAAAGATGTTCCATTTTGACCTATGTACAGAAAGGTTTCTTTCTTTACATCCAAGCCAATTAGAGAGTAGAATTGTTGTGTATTTCAGGGAACTAGTAATAGTTCTATGGTGACTTTATATCCACAGGAAATAAGGGTACCATTTTTTTTATGTCCTTTATCTGTTGCACTTAACCTTATCATTTTAAGATATTAGAAAGGAAAGAGAAGAAATTCAAAGAGAGTTGTGCAACATGAGGGAAATGCATTTCATAACCATATTGCCAAGAACTCCGCTCTTCAATAACAAGTATATATCTTTTTTTTATAGTCTAAATAATTGGCGATGATTTCTTTTTAAAGCTGAACTCCAGCCAGATCTATAAAAGTTAAATATTAGTGCATCCCTGTATTAATAAATCAATACATTTATTTTTGCAATTGTAAGCTTTATAATTTGACTGATATCATGCTTTTTTCTCCCACCCCTTGTCCCCACCTCTGTGCACTGTCCCTTGGTTCCACCCCATATCCACCTCCCAGTACTGCCCCATTTAGAGAATACAGTATCAGTCACCTTGTGGTAGTTTGTATGGAATTTGTTAATGATAACAAGAGCAACTGTAAAATGAATCCCCTTCAGCCCGGAAACAATAGATTACTCGAGCAACCATTGATCCCCAGCAACAATAGACCCCTACCAACAATAATAGTTCTCCCGGAAGCCAGCATCAATAGACCCCTTCCTCAACAATAGATCCCCCACCAGCAACAATAATCCCCCCTCCCCTCAAACAAAAAATTCCCCCCTCCAGCGTTAATAGATGCCCCAGCAGCCAGCAACAACAGACCCTTCAGCACACCCCACCACCCCTTGCCATGACATATAAAAATTAGTACAGCTGGTCCCTGCTCCTGAGAGCTTGGGGGGTGGGGGGGGAGGCAAATGTATTCATTACAGGTACTTACAAAAGCACCATCAAGTTATGTAGCTCTTTACATACTGTACATTCACATCAGTCCCTGCCCTCAAACTTCCAATCTAAGGTCCCAAACTCACATTCATACATATACTAGGGTCAAATTTAGACAGGAGCTAATTAACCTACCAGTGGGTCTTTGGCATGTTGGAGGAAACCGGAGTACCCGGAGGAAACCCATGTAGGCACAGGGAGAACATGTAAACTCCAGGCAGGTAGTGCCATGTTGGGATTTGAACCGATGACCCTAGTGCTGCTACGCAGAAGTTCTAACCATTTAGCCACTGTGCTGCCCATGTAATCTAATATTTAAAGTATAATAATGGTCATAAATCTTATGCATAGTGGTTTAGAACGCTAAAATACTGACTAAATGTAGCCAAAAGCGTTGCAAAAAAAAACTCTGCTTTACAAAAGTTGTACCGTATTATCTGCAACTTTCTCTCCTCTACATACTTTAGAAGTCCAGAATTTACACCACATTTCTGACCTGCAGGCAGGGGACGGGGATCTGATGCCACATACTGAGAAGCATAGAGCTGAGTGTAATCGGAGACCTGAGTGGAGGAAATAGACACAGACACACACACACACAACCTCACAGACATCATACTGGATGCTTTGGATCAAGGCAAGCACACACTATAGAAGGGTATGCTTTGTTCATTTTTCATTTCAGAGGTTTACAACCACTTTAACTTCTGCAAATGTTATTATCCGGACTATGTGTACAATTTTAGGACATGTCTTTTCACGCAGTTAACTAGGAAATCGTGGAACCCTCTTTCAACTTCTAAGGCTGAATCTTCTACAAATTCTGTTTTGTGAAATGTTAAAACTGATAAAATCAAAAGGCTAACTTTCAGTCATGCGGAGAGTGATGTATTAAAGAATATAATTCAAAACTCATACTATTCAGCCAAGCCTCGCTACGCAAACATTTCAGACACAGTAGCTGGTCAGAAAATTATCCGGTCCAGTTATACAATCAGCACAGTTATAAAAATCGAAACTCATCACTTCAAGATGGGAGCCGAAAAGTGCTTAGAGGTCTACAATAGAGCTTATTAACAATTTTACAAGCAATTTTAACCAAATGCTTGTGTGTGTATTAAGCATTGTAGGAAGAACAGCTGTTTTTTTCTGAACAATAACAATGCCATGTTCAACTTTGATTAAAGAGGACGAAAAAAAAAAAAAAGAAAGAGAAAAATGGTCTAACAAACATTCTAGTAAGAGGAGTGAAAAGACAAGTTAAGAAAATTATTATACTCTCGAAATACAAAAACGGGGCTAATAGGCTGAATCTGGTCTGGCTTCTGCCTTGCTAGATCCACATAACCAACTCCTGTAACCTCCTCGTTATGGGGTTTACCATAGAGCCAGCTTTTTTTTGAAAATTGTGATACATACCGTGTCCAAGACCCAAAAATAATATTGTTGCAAAGCCATGTTTAAACTATTCAGCACCTTTAAAGTTGATAAAATCCATAAAAACATCAAAGCTGCCCTGCTTTGTCGTACTTGGGGGAATACCCCAATTTGTTGGGATACCGCCCCATCCAGCAAACCCCCTTTCTCTGCATTTTACATTCAGAACCTTATTTTGGAGAACCCCTCCATGCACTTCCTGCTTCATGCATCCCCCACTACCTCAACACCCTAACCCCCTACATCACCTTAACTCTTAATCACCCTAATATTCCAACAATCTGCATCCCTCACCATCCCACATTTTGCAACCCTGCCCCTCCTTTACCACTTTACCAGAACACTCTGCTCTCCTTGTACGTCCAACACTCTGATCCCCTCTACACCAACATTCTGCGCCCTCTCTATGCCAACACTCTGCGCGCCCTCTATGCCAACCTTCTGCACCCCCTCTACACCCAATACTCTGCTCCCCCTACCCCACATTCTGCACCTCCATTACAACTCGCTTGTACCCCCTGCATTCTTTGGACAACAAGCACCCCCTTCCCCCCCAGTATTATCTGAGCTGTCCTTATAACATTTAAACATCATACTGGACAGGTCCCAGTCTCGTCCATCTTTGCTCAGTAAAGCCTGTAACACATTGCTCATTGCTCCACTTATTGATACTCCACAGTACCAGCCCTTCTAACAGCGGAGGAACATTCAGAATTGTACACATTTATTTGGAGTATGCCTGTCATAAAGGGGGTGCTCTTAGGGACCCCTCATTTGACTAAGCATGGGAGAATGTCAACAGTGTACAGGAGTGTGCACACTGAAAGTATACACTGCTTTTCACAAAAACAATGGTCTTTATTTTATACATGTGGTGTCCCAAATGGAAGTTAGAAATGGGGAGAAAAGATGGGGTCCACTAGACTCCTGCGGCACCTTTGCCAGATATGTGATAGATCTCTATACAGCAAAGAATGATCACGTTTCCTGCTCTACAGCATATAGTAGCTGAGACAAATGGTCAGGCATAGGATGATGCACATACAATGGCCACCAGGCAGGGCAGGTAGCAGTGTAGGTGTCAGAAACTCCTGGTATAACCAGGGATGAGCTGGTGAACTGGCATTGGAAGACAGACAAGTAGTCAAATCCAGACAGTGATGTCAGGGGTGGGTGGGTCCGCTATGCATTTCAGGAGCTTGACAAAGAAAGCGGAGCCCCTGAAACGTGTTGCATTTTTCAAATATGCCTGCTGGTCTGCCTTGGCTTCTCCATGCTCCCCATCAGGTTTCTTACTAACTCCAGTGCCCTCTGTTAGCTCACTTTTTAAGCATGGGGAGAGTCATTTTCTAGTCTCTTAAAAAAGGGGACATCTTTAGAGCTGTAGGTTGTATGCCTTATAACAGACACCCGATAGCGGGATACAAGGGCACCGGGCTATAAGCGGACCTAATCATCCTCTCTGACAACAAGCTACTCCACAACCTCCCTAGGGACATTATCAGTTTGGTAAATCACAACTTTAGTCATAGCAGACTGCATTAACACTGCCAATACTGTGAGCCTGGGGCTCTTCATCTAACCTATGCTTCTTCACTTCCATTTTTGAGGGGACACCTTTTGCTGGACCACTTTCCTTATTGGTCACCCCTATACATTTAGATTAGCTCTTCACATTACTAGCTCTGGTACACAAAAAGAAAGCTTCTCTTCAATAACCATTGCATAATTTTAACCAATACCTTCCCACTATACAAGGCTCTATGCAAAAGAGAAGTTTTTCACCAAACATGGTGATCCCAGTTACTGGTTCACCCTCGCTTCAGTAGACAGGTTCAAGTCTCTCTAATGACTGACTTGAGTTTTCTCTTTGAAAAATAGACTTACCGGCCACCTCTGTAGTTGTCACCTTCTTCATTTGATAGAAGACTATTGTCAACTCTTCTTTTTCTTTTAGACTTGTCATTCCACCAATGCGGCCACAGGGTAAAGGAGTAACAGTCTTAAATTGGACTATTTCACAGTTGTTGAAAATGACTGCAGACACCTCATCACCGCATACCTGGTGGGCAACCACAGACCTCTGCCTGGCCAGGTTACCTTGTGCTATATCCAGGAACAGAGGACCCTTGGCAATAGCATGTTCTCATTCCCTGCACAGCAAGCAATACACTTGCTTCCATGGTTTGTCATGGCTTTCCAACGTGGCCTGCAGCACACTCACATCTCCTGAGGAGGCCAAGCCACACCACCGCTAGAGTTTACATTTTCCTGACAACAGACATCCACTTGTTCCCAGGGGAGATGTCCTTTACTTAACTGAGGCTTGCTGGCTTTCATAGCCGTGATGGATGTTCTCCATTATCAGACTTGTCATAGTCATTGTAACCTCAACCGGTCAGTCGGTAGGCCACCTGATTACCATCAAAAGGGGCCATAGACATTCCGACCAGCATTCTTTGGGCCATGCTTCCTGCAAAAGCAGCCCTCTGAAAGGCAGTTAGAAAGACTTTTACATCAACAGTTGACATTTGTTGCATAAAGTCAGTTGGTCTGCTTTCACAATGTTCTACAGGCAACAACAATCCTGCATCTGGACCACCATTGGTTCCTTTATTGCATTAAGAGTTGACTTGACGCTCTTGGTAGCTGGGGTTTACCACTGCCAAATTACCTTTACACCAGTCCATGGCAGACTCAATTGGCAAATTCTGTTTGGGCACATTTAAGGCTTAAACAGGTGGTGAAATTCCCTCCAACAACAGATATCTGACTCGTTATAGCAATGTCTTTCGTTATTAATATTACATGTAAATGGTTTACAAAGTCTACAGCAAACCGTTGCATTGACCTTTTATGGACTGCTCTCACTTTAACTGCTGCAGGTACACTCCATCCTCCAGACATGGTGTGCCGCATCTTTCAATGGGTCCTTTTTGCATAAAGTATAAGGGCTCACACATACAAATATACTGTAGGGCAGGGATATGCAATTAGCGGACCTCCTGTTGCAGAACTACAAGTCCCATGAGGCATAGCAAGACTCTGACAGCCACAAGCATGACACCCAGAGGCAGAGGCATGATGGGACTTGTAGTTTTGCAACAGCTGGAGGTGCGCTAATTGCATATCCCTGCTTTAGGGCATATGGCAATACAATTCACCTGCATTTGCAATTCCTGGGAGCCACATCTGCTGCATAAGTCTGAACATTGAAATGTATCACAGTATATCCACTTACAGTACTATCCATTTTAAAGCAGAGGCCCTAGAGAATAAATTGGTGGGATGTGTATGTTTTATTTTTTGTCACATGGTATTTGCGCAGTGTTTTTTCAAACACAGCAACATAAGACACCCCCCAGCAACAATAGAAACCAACACAAAAAATCCTCTCCCGGCACAAATAGATACACCCCAGTATCAATAGACCCTCCAGCGGGAGCAACAATAGACCCCACTCACAACAATAGATCCTTCCCAGTAAGGATGAGCCCAGGCGTGTTCGCATACTCCACGTTCTGAGCTCGCCAGGAAGTCTGTGCAGCTCTGCGCTAATCACAGGCAGTGAGACATTGCCCTGATGTGCGGCTGCAGAGATCGGGCAATATCTCACTTCCTGTGATTAGCGCAGCACTGCACCGACTTCCTGGCGTACGCAAACACGCCTGAGCTCATCCTTACTTCCCAGCAATAGACCTCCCATCCAAATCCCCCGGCAACAATAGATCCACCCCAGTAACAAAATTTCCCCCAATGCAGAATTCCCACATTTGGAGAAATACATCCATATAAATGCAAGCACCTGCAATCACACAAGCATATCTAATGATGCAATACATTGCTATGGGCAGAAGTGTGCAGATGTGGCTCCCGGGCGCTGCAAATACAGGCATATTTTACACCGTTCAGCCAATCGCCCTACAATACGCCCGTGTGTGAGCTCCAAACAGTTCATTAAAATAACTCACATTTCAGCAAGGGTCGGCAGACTCCACTTTTGCCGGCTCCAAGTACCAATTGTGAGATTTTGCGTCAAGTTCACTCGCCAACTTGCGCTTAAAGGCATTTCCGCCCGCGTTTATTCAACAGCAAGTTTTTCACAGCAGGTTTCCCATTCAGGGGTTTCAGCATCACATTCATACAGGGGGAAAAAATGGCCTCCTGCACTGTTTTAGGATGGACTCGTCTTCGGTGAGCTGGTCAGGACGCATTCGCTATCTGACGCCAGTCTAGTCCGTATACTATGTTGTATGACCAGAACAGACGCTCTCCTGGTGTTCTCCTCCCTACAAACCAAACTGATTGCCCTTTGCTGAGGAAAACCCCACCTGATAATCAGCCCCACACCTGTGCAGAGACCTTTTACATGCCAAGCCATGTTCTATCCAAGTCTCAGTGTGTATCTTTATTATACAGTGATAGAACGGTCATCTGTCATGGGGCCAGTTGACACCAGAGCTAAAGCAAAAAGCACAGGAATGTGCGCTTTACCCAATTAAACAAGGCGTTTTCTGATTGGATGAGGTTAGATTATCACATCATCGCCCTTTCTCTTAAATTGCTATTAACTAAACCCAATCCAATTTTTTTGCTAGCATATTACTTTTAATTCCCAAACTTTTTTTTATTATTATTATTTTAAAGCAGATGTCCTAGAGAATGAATTGGTTGCTTTTTGCAATTTTTTATGTCACGCAGTATTTGCACCCCCCCCCCCATTTTTTGGGGGGGGGGGGGAATTAACTTTTTTTCTATTTTAATGCAAAAAAAAAAAACAATACATAATCCAATTTTTCTGTACATGGTCACAGACAAACAAGCAGCTATTTCTTAAGAATAACAAAAGGCAGGAATCTGCAACAAAGTTTGCTAAAATCCTTGTAATGTACATCGATCACCCATAGGGGGGGGTTTCTTCTCAACAATGGTGGAGTTACGCTTTAACCACTTCAATACCAGACACTTTTACCCCCTTCCTGCCCAGGCCAACTTTTAGCTTTCAGTTCTGTCACATTTTGAATGACAATTGCGCGGTCATGCAACACTGTACCCATATGACATTTTTTTTTCTTTTTTTTTCACACAAATAGAGCTTTCTTTTGGTTGTATTTAATCACCACTGGGTTTTTTAATTTTTTCCTCAAGAAATGAAAAAAGGTTGAAAATTTTGGAAAAAAAAAACTTTTTTTAGTTTCTGTTATAAAATGTTGCAAATAAGTAGTTTTTCTCTTTCACTGATGTGCGCTGATAAGAAGGCACTGATTTGTGGCACTGATGGGCACTGATACGCAGCACTGATGGGAGTTGAAAGGTGGCACTGATGAGAAGGCACTGCTAGGCGACACTGATGGGTGCTGATAGGGGGAACTAGTGAGGAGCCACTGATGGACATTGATAGGTGGCCCTGATGAGGAGGCACTGATGGGCGACACTGATAGGTGGCACTGGTGAGGAGCCACTGATGGGCATTGATAGGTGGCACTGATAGGCATTGATAGATGGTACTGATAGGCGACACTGATGGGCACTGATAGGTGGCACTGGTGAGGAGCCACTGATGAGCATTGATAGGTGGCACTGATGGGTATTGATAGGTGGCACTGATGAGAAGGCACTAATAGGCAGCACTGATGGGCATTGATAGATGGCACTGATAAGCGACACTGATGGGCACTGATAGGTGGCACTGGTGAGGAGCCACTGATGAGCATTGATAGGTGGCACTGATGGGAATTGAAAGGTGGCACTGATGGGTATTGATAGGTGGCACTGATGAGAAGGCACTGATAGGCGACACTGATGGGTGCTGATAGGGGGAACTAGTGAGTAGCCACTGATGGACATTGATAGGTGGCCCTGATGAGGAGGCACTGACAGGCGACACTGATAGGCGGCACTGGTGAGGAGCCACTGATGGGCATTGATAGGTGGCACTGATAGGCAGCACTGATGGGCATTGATAGATGGCACTGATAGGCGACACTGATAGGTGGCACTGGTGAGGAGCCACTGATGAGCATTGATAGGTGGCACTGATAGGCAGCACTGATGGGCATTGATAGATGGCACTGATAGGCGACACTGATACGTGGCACCGGTGAGGAGCTACTGATGAGCATTGATAGGTGGCACTGATGGGCATTGATAGGTGGCACTGGTGAGGGGGGCACTGATGGGCATTGATAGGTGGCACTGATGAGGAGGCACTGATAGGCAACACTGATGGGCGCTGATAGGGGGCACTGGTGAGGAGCCACTGATAGGCAGCACTGATGGGCATTGATAGATGGCACTGATAGGTGGCACTGGTGAGGAGCCACTGATGGGCATTGATAGGTGGCACTGGTGAGGGGGCACTAATGGGCATTGATAGGTGGCACTGGTGAAGGGGCACTGATGGCCATTGATAGGTGGCACTGATGAGGAGTTACTGATAGGCCGCACTGATTGGCACTGATAGGGCTGCACTGATGATCAATGTACATGTCCCTTCACACTTGCCGGTAACCAGCTCTTCTTTCCTCGCACTGTGACAGTGTGTGAGGAAAGTAATGCCGATAACAGACAAGTGTGTTTACATGTTGTCAGCTGTGATTGGATACAGCGGATTACATGGTAAAGTGCCACTGTGATTGGCTCTTTACTGCAATCACAGAGCACGCCGGATTTCACACCCCAGGGGTTGCGCGGGGGATGTGATTTCTGGGAGAACGTCCATGGACGCCCTCTGGGAACAACAGAGCTACTCTGTAGCAAACTTTTGGCTATAGTGCGGGTCTGAAGTGGTTAAGTATACTAGATATTGGATCAATTGTGCTTAAAGAGTAACTAAATGCAAACCTTTTTTTGATTTAGTTTTGGATAGAGCGGAGAAGGCTCAGAACCCCTGTCAGGTTTTTATTGCTGTCGGTGTGGGAGATTCACCCTCACTATTTGTCTTGTTTACCATTATCACTGAAAGTTAAAGAAAATCCCAAATTGTGAGTTGTCACCAGGGGGAAAACTTCCAATGGTGACACTAGTTCTGGGGATGACCAGGAGTTCCCACGCTTTGGAGGGTTTTCTTCTCACTTCCTGTTTCAGCTATGGGACAGGAAGTAAAGGGAAATCTCCCCAGTGGGACTCAGATGGGAAAAAAAAAATCAGACAAGGGTTATAACCCTCTTTTATGCTACCGTACATGAAAAAATAAAGTTTTATCTTTATTTCTAATGTTAGTCATCTTTTTTTTTAAAGTACTGTATTTCAGCCTTTCAAAAGGACCTGGTTAGAGTTTGTTTGTGACTGTTGAAGATTGTTGATGGCTCCTCTGTGAATATGTGCCAATTGTTTGCTTTCCACACCTCTAGGTTTCCGTAACCTGCATGTAAATGACCAAATGACCGTCATACAGTACTCCTGGATGGGACTGATGATATTTGCCATGGGATGGAGGTCATTCAAAAATGTCAACTCAAGAATGCTGTACTTTGCTCCAGATTTGGTGTTTAATGAGTAAGTTCATTGTTGAATGTGTTATCTTTGCTCTTAAAGAACATTTACAGCAAAAAAAAAAAACAGATTTTTGATAGTACATATTTACCACTACATTTTATAACATGATGTTTTTTATCCCTTCATGAAGTATGAAGTAACAGGAGATCCCTCAAAAGCATTGTCACCGGTTGTCTCCAGAATAGGTTTACACAATTATCAAGTAGTAGTCACATTCAGCTGGGCTTGTTCTATAACCACTTGATGCCAAATCATGTACATGCATGTAATTGGCTTATTTTGGTTATACTGGGGTTATTGCTGTGGCTGTATGCCATAACTCCAGTACTTTTTTTTTTGGCCAGCAATGCATTTTCATTTGAAAGCAATCCTAATGGCTGATTAGCTACTGGATGGCTTTTACAGGTGGCTGGAGGAGACAGCCCCTCACACCGCCAATCGGCGCTTTTCTCCTGTGTGATCAGGAAGCCTGATATCTGATCTGGTGGTGCCACCCTGTAAAAACAGAGCTGGCTGGATATCTCCTGGTCCGAGGCTGTCTCTATGGTCTAGGACAGGGGTCCCCTTCCCCCATGGCCATGAACCTGTGCCTGTCCAAGGCTTGTTGGGGGCCGGTGGGTGGGCAGCAGACGAGTGAACTAGCATACCCAGAACTGCCACCCTCCCACCACCAGAAGGGACCCACTCTCTTTCTCCCAGCACCACCACTCCAATTTCTCTCTGTGGTCACCTTACCCATCGAGAGGAAGGAGGGGAAGGGGGAGTGAAGCAGTGCTGGCCAGTTAGTGACAGACTGCACACTCCCCCCCCCCCCAGAGGTGAACACCCCCTCCTATGTGGCAGGGAATAGAGCACACACAAGAGAGGTGACAAGTTGCACACCACCAGGAGGTGACAGGATGCACCAAGCAGCCCCCACCCCTGAGATGACAGGCTGCATACATCACTCCGCCCCCCCAGTGTTGGCAGGAAGCACACATAAAAAATTGCAACGACCACCATTTTATTCTCTAGAGCAGTGACAGTGAACCTCGACACTACAGTTGTTTTGAAACTACATTTCCCATGATGCTCAACTGCACTGCAGTTGCCAAGGTTTGCCATCACTTCTCTAGGGCCTTTGCTAAAAAAAAAAAAAAAAACCTCGACACTACAGTTGTTTTGAAACTACATTTCCCATGATGCTCAACTGCACTGCAGTTGCCAAGGTTTGCCATCACTGCTCTAGGGCCTTTGCTAAAAAAAAATAAAAAAAAATAATAATAATATATAATGTTTAGCAGTGGCGTCGCTAGGGGGCGGCTTTTGGGGCTATAGCCCAGAGTCTCTACAGGGATCCCCAAGGGGAGGGGGGCTCTCTGGGGACCCTGATGTAAGTGGGGGGCTCTCTGGGGATATATATACACACACGTATGTTATATGTGTATGCTTGCCCAAGCGTATGACTTTCTTTACTATGCTGCTATGGGCTCTAGCCCCAGATCTTTTGTAGACCCAGCAATGCCCCTGATGTTTAGGGATTCCTTTAGTAAAAAAAATGCAGATTTTTACCTGTAAATAGAAAATGTCAGAATAGGCCTGGTCTTAAAGTGCTTAATTAATGTTAAAAACATTTCCTAGCAAATCCAAGTCACTTCTTCAGTTCTAATGAGTGTCAGGAAATTACCCCAGGATTTAATTCCACACGGGTAGCATAGAAACCTTAACCTAATCTCCATGGAATGAGATATTGATTATCCAAGAACAGGGTGGGAGGTGTGAAATTTGTTGAACCAACCTGTTCTAGTTACGGAAATCCACCCTTGGTGTCAAGAAGGCTTTAGGGGTTTTAATCCTTGGATTTACATGGCTGATGGTGGGAATTGTTGTCAAAATGCTAAAATGGCAATATATGTTTCTTGTTTGGTCTCCACATTTCCTGTTATAGAATACTCTGATGCCCCGTACACACGAGCGGACTTTTCAACATCCAAAGTCCGAAGGACCGAGTCCGTCAGACTATCCGATCGTGTGTGGGCTGCAACGGACTTTTGATTCGCCAAAGTCTGACGGACTTTAGAAATGAAGCATGCTTCAAATTTTCCCGACGGAACTCCGCCGGACCCGGTCCCCTTCGAAAACTCCGCTCGTGTGTATGCTACTCCGACGGACTAAAACCGACGCTAGGGCAGCTATTGGCTACTGGCTATGAACTTCCTTATTCGAGTCCAGTCATACGTCATCACGTTCGAATCCGTCGGAGTTTAGTGTGATTGTGTGTGGCCAAGTCCGTTCGGCCGAAAAGTCTGTCAGAACTCCGTCGGAATTCCAGCAGAACTCCGACGGAACTCCTTTTTTTTGCATTGGTTCTGAGCATGCGTGTTTGTACTTTGTACAAAAGTCCTATAGTTTTCTGTACACACGATCAGGCTTTGCTCCATCAGACTTTTGTTGGAAAGTTTGTCCGTTCGCACAGCCAACAAAAGTCAGATGAAAACCAAAAAAGTTTGTCCGGTGGAGCATACACGCGCTAATTTGCATGTATGTTGTCAAAAAGTCTAATCGTGTGTATGGGCCTTAATTTTGACAAAATCTGGAACCTGTGGTTGGAGCACCCGGACGCTATTACAAAATCATCAATGTCACTGTCCCCACCAAGATCTTTTTAATGGTGTATCGAGCCCCTTTTATTATATCCTTCGGGATGTTGCCTCCTACTCGCTTCTCTCTTCATTGCAGAAGATTGGAGATCTGTCGTTATCTATCCTGTCACATGGTGTTTAATGCACTAATACCTTCAAATTATATTCTAACAAAAGTCCTCTATGCACCCCTCAGTTCATAGTTGAAGCAACCAGATTTAGACTATATTTGCTAAGCTTTGCCTATGTTTTGGGGTATTTTGTTTTTCTGTTTGTGCTGTTTTTTGTCTGGCGCTGATTTATTGCACTTCCTTTTGCGGTAAACTTGAAAAATTCAATAACAACAGAATTTATAAAAAAAAAATAGTGTTTAAGGCCCAAACCCTGTTCGGCGATGGTTGCTCCAGTTTGATGTAGATACACTTTTCACTTCTCTTGCCAAACCAGTTGTCCTCTCTGTCCAAATGTGTACCTCACTGTCCCTTTAGGACATATCATAAAATGATTAACACTTATGAAGCCTTTCTGACACCAGTGGTGGAATTGTGTAATTGGTTCCACAATTTTCACACCTCCTATCCTGTACTTTCAGTATAACATCTGCCTTTCAAAGTAATTGGATTACGGCAGCCTTTCTCAACCTTTTCAGCACAGAGGAACCATTGAAATAACTTTCCAGTCTCAGGGAACCCTTGCTAGAAATGACTATAACTACATAAGTGTGATGGTCAGTAGGAAAAATACTTCTTACGCCTATGGTTATTAGGAACAATTACCCCCTTACAGAAAGCTAAAAAGATCAATGGTGTCAGTGGGAACTTCTCTGATAGGCAGAAATTGCTCATTATTCTAGGAACCCCTAGCGACCTCTTGAAGAGCCCCAGTTGAGAAACCTTGAAATACAGTGTTAGTGGTATCACTGTGAAAATAAATGCTGGGATATTTTGACACTCAGAACCTAAATAAGTGGCTTGGAAGAGCTACAAAAGGTTTGCAAAAATAAAAAATAAAACAGTGGTCTTCAAACTGTGGCCCTTTGCTTGCCTTTATCTGGCCCTTGGGGCCAGAAACTAACTGACACCAATGATAGGGAACCATTCCCCATACTGACACCATCAAGCAATGATGGGGCATGAATGCTGGGGCATTTTCTACACCCACTAGCCACATTCTGGCCCCACTGGCCTGAAGGACAGTAGATTTTTTTTAGAATTTGTTTTGCTTAGAGTTTGGAGACCCCTGGTATATACTATAAGAAAATAAGTAGCCTTTGATGCAGTTATCCATCTGGAATATGTATTGCAATATATAGGAAACAAGGATGTCAAAGTTAGCTAGAACTCTTGGAATCTTCTGTGTAAAATGTGGTCACACCCTTCTAGACCCTATTTGTTATATATATATATATATATATATATATATATAAATATATATATATACAGTCAGGTCCATATATATAGGGACATCAACACAATTCTAATCTTTTTGGCTCTATACACCACCACAATGGATTTGAAATGAAACGAACAAGATGTGCTTTAACTGCAGACTTTAAACTTTAATTTGAGGGTATTTACATCCAAATCAGGTGATCGGTGTAGGAATTACAACAGTTTGTATATGTGCCTCCCACTTTTTAAGGGACCAAAAGTAATAGGACAATTGGCTGCTGAGCTGTTCCATGGCCAGGTGTGCGTTTTTCCCTCATTATCCCATTTACAAGGAGCAGATAAAAGGTCCAGAGTTAATTTCAAGTGTGCTATTTGCATTTGGAATCTGTTGCTGTCAACTCTCAATATGAGATCCAAAGAGCTGTCACTATCAGTGAAGAAAGCCATCATTAGACTGAAAAAACAATGCAAACCCATCAGAGAGATAGCAAAAACATTAGGTGTGAGCAAATCAACTGTTTGGAACATCCTTAAAAAGAAAGAACGTACCGGTGATCTCAGCAACACCAAAAGACCCGGAAAACCACAGAAAACCACTGTGGTGTATGACCGAAGAATTCTTTCCCTGGTGAAGAAAACTCCCTTCACAACAGTTGGCCAGATCAAGAACACTCTCCAGGAGGTAGGTGTATGTGTGTCAAAGTCAACAATCAAGAGAAGACTTCACCAGAGTGAATACAGAGGGGTCACCACAAGATGTAAACCATTGGTGAGCCTCAAAAACAGGAAGGCCAGATTAGAGTTTGCCAAACAACATCTAAGAAAGCCTTCACAGTTCTGGAACAACATCCTATGGAGAGAGGAGACCGAGATCAACTTGTACCAGAGTGATGGGAAGAGAAGAGTATGGAGAAGGAAAGGAGCTGCTCATGATCCAAAGCACAGCACCTCATCAGTGAAGCATGGTGGTGGTAGTGTCATGGCGTGGGCATGTATGGCTGCCAATGGAACTGGTTCTCTTGTATTTATTGATGATGTGACTGCTGAAAAAAGCTGCAGGATGAATTCTGAAGTGTTTTGGGGGAATATTATCTTCTCATATTCAGCAAAATGCTTCAGAACTCATTGGACGGAGCTTCACAGTGCAGATGGACAATGACCCAAAGCATACTGCGAAAGCAACCAAAGAGTTTTTAAGGAAAAGAAGTGGAATGTTATGCAATGGCCAAGTCACTCACCTGACCTGAATCCGATGGAGTGTTCATTTCACTTGCTGAAGACGAAACTGAAGGGAAAATGCCCCAAGAACAAGCAGGAACTGACGGTGGGCAGTAGAGGCCTGGCAGAGCATCACTAGGGATGAAGCCCAGCGTCTGGTGATGTCTATGCGTTCCAGACTTCAGGCTGTAATTGACTGCAAAGGATTTGCAACCAAGTATTAAAACGTGAAAGTTTGATGGATGATTGTTAATCTGTCCCATTACTTTTGGTCCCTTAAAAAGTAGGAGGCACATATACAAACTGTTGTAATTCCTACACCGTTCACCTGATTTGGATGTAAATACCCTCAAATCAAAGCTGAAAGTCTGCAGTTAAAGCACATCTTGTTTGTTTCATTTCAAATCCATTGTGTTGGTGTATAGAGCCAAAAATATTAGAATTGTGTCAATGTCCCAATACTTATGGACCTGACTGTGTATATATATATATATATATATATATATATATATATATATATATATATATATATATATATATATATATATATATATGTAAGCTATTTGGATAAACCCATAGACACCTATCCCGTTTTGCCCCATTAAATGATTTCCCCCTTTTACCTAGTCTGATAACAAATCAAAATGTTGGGCTCCCCATCACATTCTCACTCACAATAGTCACCAGAACACATAGAGACGGTGAAGCTCCTCAGCAGTGATGCCGCCCGTAATAAAAAAAAACTGGAGGTTCTAACCCCTTATCACTAGGTTTGCAGAAACCTGTCACACCATTTTTGAGCCTATTGACTTCCCATTCCAAAACCATGGGCATACAATCAAGTATATAGCCATGCAATCACCATTTAGTATATAAAGATATTTTAGGCAAATGTGCACTTCCAGTCTTGTTTGGGGAACACCATTTTCTATTCTAACATGACTGTACCCGTGTACTAGGCAAGTTGTTGATGTGAACAACTCAAGTGGTCTGCGAAGAGCCCTGGGATGATTTAAAATGTAGGTTTTGAGCTAGGTCTTCTCTTTCGATTTTCCAAAGACAAGCTCTACAACCTTGTGAAAAGCCTTCCCAGAAGCAGAAGGCTCTTTTCTGTTTCAGGATGACTATTTCTGTGTGCACCAAGCCAGTTCCTTAAGGAGTTATGATTTGACCGGTTGGATGTTGAGGAACTCAAGTGACAAACATCTTCCCTACTGAACATCTCTGACAATGATTTAAAATGCTGGTTCTGAGCTAGTTGTTCTCTCTTGGTTTTCCATTTAGCCTAATGGACACAAATTCCCACAGACACCCACCAAAATCTTGTGGAAAGTCTTCCTAGAACTATAGAGGCTGTTATAGCCAGAAAGATAGAGGTAGTGGTGGAGAGGGGAGTTGGGGGGAAGTTGGCATATTAATTTAATGCCCAGACAGCATAGAACTTAATATTGTTGTTTTATTGCAAATATGATATTTAAAATACAAAATTGATCTTCTCTTATTGAATAGGTATCGCATGCACAAATCACGAATGTACAGCCAGTGTGTTCGAATGCGTCACCTCTCACAAGAATTTGGATGGTTACAGATCACACCAGAGGAATTCCTGTGTATGAAGGCCCTTCTGCTCTTCAGCATTAGTAAGTACTGAAACATCATGTCCCTACTTACGTTTATTCATTGCATTAGACCATGTGCGTTCAGGCAACACGCTACAGTGTGTCTAGGGGCACTGCAATAGAGCAGTAGACATTTGAGCAGACTTGCAAACATGGAAATTTGAAGATTCACTTTTTAAGGCTGTATACTGAAACCTCCAGATAATGTACAAGTATGTTGCACTGCACTGCTTAAACCCTTTGTGGTTAAAAAAATTGCAAAGAACTGTGGTGTGTTCCAGGAGTCACTATATTTGGACAGTGGGTGGTCCTGCAAAAATTTAACTAGTATGAAGACAAGCAGAGGATTGGCTCAGGAGTGTCTCATTAAGGAAGGATTGTCGGTCGGCCTATAGTAAAAAGTCCATCAGAAGGCATAATTATAGGCAAAGCTCTTCTGAAAATGTATGTCCACTTAGAGGATAGCCTCACATCACTTTTATCAGAAAAGGTACCAAAACAGAAAGGTGCAAAAATACTTTAAGAAACCAAAAAAAACGTAGCTCTGCCCTAGCTTTCAATACTTCCAGGAGGTGTGGTCAATGTCACCATACCTCACTGATACATGTGCTCCTGCACTGTACTTTGATGCTTGGTGGACCTTCCCATGAAGCCCTAGATCTGTGGTCTCCAAACTGTGGCCCGGGGGATGTGGCCCTTTGCGTGCTTTTATCTGGCCCTTGGGGCACTATTCCACCAACGGGCACCAATGATGGAGCACCATTTCCCCCACTGACACCATCAATGGGACACTATTCTTATTGATATCAACAGTGGAGCATTATTCCTCCCATGGAAACCAGTGACAGGGCACTGATATTTTCTACTCTACCACTCCTACAGCCGGAGGGACAGTAAACTGGCCCTTTGATTATAAAATTCGGAAACCCCTGCCCTAGATGCAATCCAAGCCTCCACTGGATCCTCTCATCCTTTATGGAAGTTAGTCAGTGGGGGTGAGGTTCGGGGAGGGAAAAAAGTATTTGATCCCCTGCTGATTTTGTACATTTGCCCACTGACTATCATTTTAATGGTAGGTTTATTTTAACAGTGAGAAACAGAACAACAAAAACAAAAATCAGAAAAATGCATTTAAAAAAAGCTATAAATTCATTTGCATTTTAATGAGTGAAATAAGTATTTGACCACCTTTGCAATACAGGACTTAGTACTTGGTGGCAAAGTCCTTGTTAGCAATCACAGAGGTCAGACGTTTCTTGTAGTTGGCAACCAGGTTTTCACACATCTCAGGAGGGATTTTGTCCCACTCCTCTTTGCAGATCCTCTGCAAGTCATTAAGGTTTTGACGGTGATGTTTGGTAACTCGAACCTTCAGCTCTCTCCATATATTTTCTATGGGATTAAAGTCTGACAACTGGTTAGACCACTCCAAGACTTTAATGTGCTTCTTCTTGAGCCACTCCTTTGTTGCATTGGCTGTGTGTTTTGGGTCATTGTCATGCTGGAATACCCATCCACAACCCATTTTCAATGCCCTGGCTGTGAGAAGGAGGTTCTCACCCACAATTTGATGATACATGGCCCCGTCACTTTGATGCAGTGAAATTGTCCTGTCCCAAAGCATAATGTTTCACCTCCATATTTGATAGTGGGGATGGTGTTCTTGGGGTCATAGGCAGCATTCCTCCTCCTCCAAACACAGCGAGTTGAGTTGATGCCAAAGAGCTTGATTTTGGACTCATCTGACCACAACACTTTCACACAGTTCTCCTCTGAATCATTCAGATGTTCATTAGCAGGCTTCAGATGAGCCTGTACATGTGCTTTCTTGAGCAGGGGGACCTTGCGAGTGCTGCAGGATTTCAGCCCTTCTTGGCGACTATGGTCCCAGTTGCCTTGAGATCATTGACAAGATTCTCCCGTGTAGTTCTGGGCTGATTCCTCACCATTCTCATGCTCATTGAAACTCTACGAGGTAAGATCTTGCATGGAGCCCCAGACCGAGGGAGATTGACAGTTATTTTGTGTTTCTTTCATTTGCGAATAATCACACCAACTGTTGTCACCCTCTCACCTAGCCCATTCCAGCCTTGAGTAGGTCTACAATCTTGCCCCTGACATCCTTGGACAGCTCTTTGGTCTTGGCCATGGTGGAGAGATTCTTTAAAGCGGTTCTCCACCCTAAAGGGGAAGGTCCGCTAATCTGATCCCTCCCCCCCTACGGTGCCACAATCGGCACCTTTCAGGGGGGAGGGGGTGCAGTTACCTGGATAATCCAGGTATCTGCACCCACTTCTGGGACAGACCCCCGCAGACACCCTGCCCCCCCCCCCCCCCCATTGTGTTCTGGGAAACACACAGTTCCCAGGACACAGCGGGGACCAGAAAAGACGCGCAGCACGACTCGCGCATGCGCAGTAGGGAACCAGGCAGTGAAGCCGCAATGCTTCACTTCCCGATTCCCTGACAGAGGATGGCGGCGGGGGCAGTAGCGAGACGAGCGATCGCTCGTCATCTGCCGCCGACATCGCTGGACACTGGGACAGGTAAGTGTGATTTTATTAAAAGTCAGCAGCTGCAATATTAGTAGCTGCTGGCTTTTAATATTTTTTTTTTAGGTGCAGAACCGCTTTAAGAGAGTGCTCCTAATCTCAGCTCATTACCTGTATATAAGACACATTGGAAGCCAAAAATCTTGCAGATTGTCAGGGGATCAAATACTTATTTCACTCATTAGAATGCAAATCAATTTATAACTTTTTTGAAATGCGTTTTTCAGGATATTGTTGTCTCTCACTGTTAAAATAAACCTACCATTAAAATTATAGACTGATCATTTCTTTGTCAGTGGGCAAACGTACAAGATCATCAGGGGATCAAATACTGTTTTCCCTTACTGTAGATGGCCACTTAGGGGGGAGCAAAGAGCATAGCTGTGGAACAAAATCCTTTTGAAAGAGAAGGAACACCACACCAATTGATGATATTCCACATATATTTAATTCAGTTTAAAAAATCCAAAAAGACAAAAGTGCTTTTCAGTGGTTATAAAAGGACTCCATTCACCAGGGCCTATTAGAATTTTCTAAAACGTTAACTTGCCTTTTCTAATTTTTATGATGAAAGAATTATATTTGTACTGTATACCATTGGCGTGATGTTCCTTGGATTTCTAAAACTAGCAAATAATACACAATAAATAAAATACTATATGTAATACCGTATTTGCCGGCGTATAAGACGACCTTTTACACTTAAAAAAACTGAGCAAAAAGGAGGGGTCGTCTTATACGCCGGGTCCGCTGCTGGGATGCCTTCTGGCTGTCCGGTAATACTGTATGTAGCTTCGGCTACATACAGTATATACCACTGAACCAATCCCAGTGAGCGATGTATTCAAATGAATACAGAGCCTGCTCGGATTGGAGCAGCAATCTCTGCCAATCCGAGCAGGCTACACACAGTAGCCTGCTCCGATTGGCTTTGAGAGTGAGGCGCGGGCTGATGATGTAACAGCCTCCGCCAATCCCAGCAGGCTTTGTATTCATTAATAGAATACATTGCTCGCCGTGATTGGCTCCAGCACCAGAAGGAAGAAGGAAATGGCTCCAGCAAGAACGAAGAAGAAGAGGGATATGAAGCGTCGGAAGCCTCGGAATCGGGGGTCGTCTTAAACGGTGAGTACGGGCAAAACATTTTAACTGTGCAGGTTTTTAGGGGGTCGTCTTATATGCCGGGTCGTCTTATACGCCGGCAAATACGGTATGTATTTGTGATTTTATGTTAATATGAAATATGATGGACCTAATGGTTGGACTGGGTTACTATAGCTCATTTCACTTACTGTAAAACGTGCCTCACTTGTTTCCAGTTCCTGTGGAAGGTCTGAAAGACCAGAAGTGCTTTGACGAGCTTCGGATGAACTACATTAAGGAATTAGATCGTGTCATCTCCTGCAAAAGGAACAACCCAGCTTCGAGCTCAAGGCGGTTTTTCCAACTTACCAAACTCCTGGATTCAGTGCAGCCAGTGAGTGAGGATTGATGTCTAAAATAATGTATCCCGTCTGTATTTTAACAATCTAATTCATCTTTATTTAGGTGATACAAAGAAATGATTACTAAGGATGGGTAAGGTTCAGGTTGAATTCAGTTTGGCACAAACTCATAGGAAACAGCCACATGATAGCAGGCCGCAGGCCCATTTAGCTTTGGCCTTTGAAATCCGTGCTGATGGCATTATTGACCTAATTTGGCCACATGGCCATACAGTATTTAGTCAATGACATTGTCCAAATATGGGAATGTAGCCATAATAAGTCAATGATGTCACCAGCATCCCTGCATGGCTACAGGGTAGGAAATTCCACGGCTACAGTGGACTGGTGACCTGTTATCATGTTTCCTGCAGGTTCAGACTCAGCTGAGTTCAGGAAAGAGAGAGGGAAAACACCTTCTATGTGTAGTAACAGGACAAATTTATTGCTTAAAAACAATTAGCAACTCACATGTATGGCTTGAGAAAGGAATGGGCATGCTCTGAAATGTGTAGCCACATCTTGTCATTCTCCCAGCATGATGTCACTTTCGCCGAGCAGGCCAGTGTGTTCCAGCGTGGTTCCCATTGAGGTGCAAGGACCTGTCATCATCGGTACTATGTACATTTCATGGAAACCTTCGGAGACGGCCAAAAAATCTGGATGCCAGTGGGTTCTTTTCTTGTGAAGAGCAAGTTTTTTTTATTTATTTTTTATTGCATGTGTGAGTTGCCAATTGTTTTTAAACCATAAATATGTCCTAATACTACACTTATAAGGTGCTTTTCCTTCCTCTGCCCTTGTCTCACATAACAGAGTTCACATCCACTCTTGGGTCAGCAGCCATAAATGTCATGGACTTTTCGGGTCTATCATCCTAGAGAGTTTATTATTGAACTTTTATACATTTACAGTATATCATTTTTTGGGGGCCTACTAACCTTTGTGCACCATTTATCTCTTCCCTATCAACTTAGTTCAGCCCGAACCTTATCTCATTCCTAATTATTCCCAAAAACAGCATGCTACACTATATGGCCAAACGTTTGAGGACACTTGACCATCACCCCTATATAAGCTGGTTGGGAAAACTGATTTTAAAACTGTGGACATTAATATAAAGTTGTAACCCCTTTTTGGCTATAACAGCCTTTACCCTGCTTGGAAGGCTTGCACAAGATTTTGGATTGTCTGTGGGAATTTGTGCTCCTTTTTGAGGTCATGTACTGTTGTTAGATGTTGATGTTGAGGAGACCTGTCTCAGAATTCTCATTCTAATTCATCCAAAGGGTGTTTTTTTTTTTTTTTTTTTAAAGTGGTTCTAAAGTCTGAAAGTTTTATTTTTATCTTAATGCATTCTATGCATTAAGATTAAAAAAAAACCTCTGTGTGCAGCAGCCCCCCTCCGCCACCCCTAATACTTACCTGAGAACCCATCTCGATCCAACGATGTTGCACGAGAGTCTGGGCTGTCCAGGACTCTCCATCCTCATTGGCTGAGACAGCAGGGGGCGCCATTGTCTCCCACTGCTGTCAAAGTCAGTGAGCCAATGAGGAGAGAGAGAGGGGGTAGGGCCGCAGTCTGAATGATCACACAGCAGCACTCGGCAGGAGGGAGGGGCCATGAGCATCAGCGAGGGACCTGAGAAGGGAACGAACTGGGCTGCTCTTTGCAAGACCACTGCACAAAGTGGGTAAGTATACCATGTTTGTTATTTTAAACAAAAAAGGGGGCTTTAGTATCACATTAAGCTTCTCGTTACAGTAAATTTTATTCAAAACCCCATGTGAACACAAAAAGTCAACCACAGCACACAAAAAAAGAGCACGGGGGTAAAGTATGGCCAGTCTTTCGAAAAGAAGGGACTCAAACCCTGATCTCCCTGGGGAACAAGGCTCCGGACAGAGGCAAGGTACACCATGGTCTACCTAGGCCAAAGGCAGTCTATCAAAGTTCAGTAGGGTTGAGGTCAGGGCTCTGTTTCTCTACACCAGGGTTTCCAACCAGGGTTCCGCTAGAGGGGTTCCTTGAGCAATAAGCATTTTTTGCCTCTCAAATAAGCTCCCACTGACACAATTGATCTTTTTAGCTATCTGTAATTGGGTAGTTCTTCCTTATGACCACACGTGTAGGGAACATTCTTCCCACTGACCGTCAAACAAATTTATCATGAGATGTAGATATAGTCATTTTTAGCAGGGGTTCCCTGAGATCAGAAAAATATTTCAAAGGTTCCTTTGTGTTGAAAAGGTTGAAGACTGCTCTACACCAGACTGGTCAAACCATGTCTTTATGGAGCTGACTTTGTACAGATGGGCATAATCATGGTGAAACAGAGAAGGGCCTTCCCCAAACTGTTGCCACAATGTAGAAAGAACATGTTACACTTCCCTGGAAACACGTGAATTCCATCATATTGAGAGGTGTCACTTTGGGCATACAGTATAATAGGGCATTATGGTCAGAAGCCTCTTTGGCCATGTAGTGTAAAAGTAAATAACCATGGACATAGCAATCAGAATGTAATCAGTAAGCAGAATGTTGCACTGTAGGAACACATTGCTCCTTTCAGCTAAACTATGTGTGTGAGAAACTGTTGTCTGACGGAGCATGTTGTCATTTGTTTTTACAGTTTTCATCAAAGATATCAATCACCAGACGTGTCTCTACCATGACCTTTAATGCAGCTTCATGCAGCTTATTGAAATAATAGAGTATATATAGCCATACAGTAACTCATTATTTATGTGAATGCAGTTGATTTTCAGAATGTCATCTGTGCACCTACCAATGCTCATACATACACTCTAAAAACTGGCCTTGATAAAATCAAGTATTGGAATGTTTATTTTGGGCCTTTTCCCATGCTAACCTTTATTTCTATTGAACCTGGTCCTCTAAAATGGTGTTGCTCTCTAGTTGTTCAACCCAAGTTTGCTATCCACTATGGTTGATCCTTATTAAGTTTCATATGTAGTCATACCTTATTTATTATACTTTTATTTTTTAGATCGCTCGTGAGCTGCACCAGTTTACATTTGACCTATTTGTAAAGGCCCAGATGGTGAGCGTGGATTTTCCCGAGATGATGTCTGAGATCATTTCCGTCCAGGTCCCCAAGATCCTGTCTGGAAGAGTCAAGCCCCTCTACTTTCACAGTTCATGAAGAGCCCTCTGTTGGCCATTTCCCTTACCCATGCAGTGTGCCTTAAGGGTCACCGTGTACAGATTATGCAAAATGGATCCCGCCTCCAGTATTCATCATGTCATATCTGAAAGGCGTGGCCACTAAATAGGCGCATGTTTGTGTGCAGGACAATCGTCATGCAAAACCACAAGCTATACGTGTGCCATGTGACCAACTCACAGGAGGACACACCGAGGAACCATCACGGTTTTTACTAGCAGACTACAGTGCTGGAGCACCTCTGTTTAAAATGGGAATTTCTGGGGGAATCTGGGAAATATGAGATGTGTTTCTACACATTATACCAATATGTTAATTTTCATATATGGCAGTTTATACAACATTATGTATCCAATGTGAAAAGTAGTGGAGAGACAAAATTTAAAACAAACTGTTTTGAGTACATCTCTGCATTGCATACCCAATCCCACATGTTTTATCCCTCTATCCTCTTTGCAAGTACCAACAAAATACCTGGGGATTTAGCCAAAAATCCAGTAAACTCTTAAAGTGGAAGTAAACCCATCGATCTAACAGTTTAAAAAACAGTTACATTCCTAGCATGCCAGAAATGGTAACTGTCACATTGGTTGTGCTCTCAAACTGTCAAACCATCTAATGGCTAGTGTCATAACTTATGACATGTGCAGCTTCATGGCAGGTAAAGATTAAATGGAGGCCAAGATGGCAACTTCCTTGGCTGAAAACGATAGGAGGGTTAACTTCCACTTTAAGTTCCTGTAGAGAGCTGACAACTCTGTCTCTGCTGCACTGAAATCCCAAGCAGTGCTGTCCAGCCTTCTGAGTTCTCCTTGGTGGACTACACAAAATGCCCACTTATGTTATGAAGTGGAGGATTGGAAGGGGCGTTCTATGTAGTCCAGCAAAAGAAAACTGGATGGGGCCAACAACACTTCTAGGGATTTCAGTGCAGCAGAGGCAGCATTGCCAGCTCACTACAGGAAGTTAGGAGCTCACTAAATTTCTGGCAGGTCAACACCTATTTTCTGTACTTTTAGCATTTTTAAAGAGACAAAACAATGGAAATATGCATGTATTGGAGAGATGCACTACATTTTTTATTTTTTTATTTTGCCCAGATATATATTTTAACTATACACAGAACTCATTAGCGAAAGAATGTATTCTCTTGGCTGCAAACCCTAGTCAACGTGGCAAGGACTTCTTAACACTTAGTGTTGCTCAAAGATAGATTTAATGTTGATTATGTGTTCTTGTGTACCAGCCAAGAGATGTCGGGGCTATATTTACAAGCTAAAGGGGTGATTGAGTACTTCAGCTTTACAAGCTTAAGGGGTGATCGAGTACTTCAGCCGGCAATGAAACATTACTTTAGATACATGACCCTCTGATTGAGGGGCACAGCTGTACTTATAATGCTGTATCTGAAGGCGAGGGGGGTAAGGAGATGAGAGGCATTCAAATGACTGCTCAAGGCTGCCTTAGGAATAAAATCAACTCCATGGAAATTGCAAAGAAGGGTCTAGTCCAAGTTCTAAATTATCCACCCGGGGAACACATGCTCTCTGAAATACTGTACTGGACGCCTGGGCTTCTATCAGCTTTTATTTCTTACATGTAGCATGTCTTAGTGATATGTTAGGCTTGATATACTAATATCAACGTTTTCAGTATATTATTTGTGCAGCTTTATTTAGACCATGTATATTGCCAGAGAATGAGCCACGATATTTAGACTCACTGAATGGTAGTAAAGTATATTTAACTAATAGTAGCCACCACATTGTTTACGAAGCCCGAGCTACACTATATGACAAAAAGCTTGTGGACACCTGACCATTACACTTACATGAGCTTGTTGGTCATCCCATTTCAGAACCATGGCTATTAATATGGAGTTGTCCACCTTTGTGGCTTTAATAGCTTTCACTCCTCTGGGTAGGCTTTCCAAAATATGTTTTAGTGTGCCTGTAAAAATTTTTGGCCAATATATTTTTGAGGTCAGGTACTGATGTTGGATGAGTAGACCTGGCTCACAATTGCCATTCCTGTTCATCCCAAAAGGTGTTCAGTAGGGCTGAGGTCAGAGCTGTCTGAAGGACACTCAAGTTTCTCTACACCATACTGGTCAAACCATGTCTCATCATGGACCTGGTTTTATTTACATGCTGTCATGCTGGAACAGAAAACCTCCTCCTCCTCTTTCTTCTGGGTAGGCTTCCTAAAAGATTTTGGAGTTTGTCTGTGGCACACCAGAGCAGAAGATCTGGCTCTGTGTTTGAGTTCATCCCAGAAGGGATGAGGCAGGGCTCTATACAGACCATTCATGTTCCTCCACACCAAACTGCTCAAAACCATTTTTGGAGTAAGCATTATGCAAATGAACTCAACCTTTTGGAGGGATGTCAACATACTTTTTGCCATATAGTGTATCAGCAGGGAACCTGTCCTTTGGACGTTTACAAATTGCGGTAATGTGTGCTTTCTATTAGGGCCAGTGGGGCCAATTTACTAGAAGAATAAATTTGCACTAGCCTAAACCCTTGAAAGTGTCCGTAAATCTGTTTGGATATTTGAAGTGAACATAGTCTGGGACTCCGGTAAATCCGTTCCAAAGAGTTATACAAAAGCCGGCCTTAGATGGATGGAATCTTGGCCAGTTCAGCATGGACCAGCTGAGATTTGATCCATCTATGGTGGGCAGGCTGGTTATAACCCAAGGGGTAGAACAAGCCTGTCGGATTTTTTACATGCATTTACTGCCGGCAGCTATAGCCACTAGCACTAATCATTGAGTTTATTCAGGCAGGAAGGCTCCCTGCCAGCAGAACACAATAGCGCTGGCAGAGCGATTTCACCATCCTACATAGTCCATGTTGATGGGGGAATCAAGCAATTTTCTTTTCTGCAACCCATGTCGGAAGGCATGAAACTTGCATAATCTTTGGGCTACTTAATACACCATGATTAACTTTGGAAAATCCTTTTAACTTGTGATGTTTTCATTTTCAGTGCCAGTATGCGTTTTACACTGGTGGTTAGGCTCCCTTGATTTAAAGAGCAGTAAGCTATAATGAATTAAAAGGAGGGGTGTCTGTATTGTATTGGACAGGAGATGACTTTCATCCTACATGGTACAACAATGATGTTACTACACGCACAGCTTGATTATGCAATTGTGCATTGGGTTTCTAAACACATTTCCTTGTTTTTTTTTTTGTTTTTTTTCTACCTACACACATATCATTTCTGTTCTTCTTCCTCTCAAAGTGAAAGGTTCCCCTAAATGGCTAAAAAGTGGAACTCCAGGCAGATATGTAAAGAAAATACCAATATGTGCTCCTTAAAAATAATGAAATGCATTTGCTGGGAACATGCTGAAGAAGACAATATGAAACTGGGAACATGTTACATGAGGTTAGAAGAGATCAATGCCATTACCCTAATCAACGTTTCCACTACAGACTGCTGAGGTCGAAGGGACATCATATACCAAAGAGTCACAGCTTGGGCACCAGGGCTTAAAGGTATCTGTGTTGAGATATACACATATATATTTATTAGATGTCCATCACATACCTGAATCCCCAGGCTCCTACACAGTTTATATGTTGCGGCCCAAGTTGCCTTCCTGTGTGCTGGGTCCTTATAGATTTCTACGGGCTATCTTTCATGGATCTCCAACTTCAGGTGTCAGCCCCATATAAGTCTACAAGGGCCCAACATACAAGCTCAAGTAGAAAGAAGAATCAACAGGCCAAGATCACAAGATTGGGGTATGCACCTGAGTTTGTGTATCAAAATCCATAAATGTCTTTATTAAAGTGCTAAGCAAGCAGCAGCAAGTTCAAGCGCACAATTCTTCATGCAAAGCAGCAAGATATGGTGCCACTAAGCAGGCTTCCTCAAGCATGGAGTACTCTATTATTCTGCATTATGCATTTGAACTTAGTGTTGCCTTGCACTTTAATGAAGAGCTATATGGACTGAATATTTTCAGGTCTAATGCCGCGTACACACAAACGGACTTTCCGGCAGAATAGGTCAGATGGAATCATTCCATCGGATATTCCGATCGTGCATGGGATAATCTGACTGTTTTTCTTTTAAAAATCCAGACGGACCTAGAAATAGAACAGATTTCAAATCTATCCGACAGACTCCATTCCTATCAGGAAAACCGTTCATCTGTATGCTGGTCCGACGGACCAAATACGACGCAAGGGCAGCTATTGGCTACTGGCTATTGAACTTCCTTTTCTAGTCCTGTCGTACTTCATCACGTTCAAAATGAATGGACAAGTCCATTCGTTCGGAAGTCCGTCGTAACTCCATTGAAAGTCCGCCAAGAAGACCGTCGGACCTTCTCTGCTGGAAAGTCCGGTCGTGTATATGCAGCATAAGTCCTCAGAGCATACAACTTTTCGCTTTAGTGGAGAATTGTTTGCCTAATCTAATCAGCTGTCGTTTTCCTGTACAAGGCATTTGATTTGAAGAGGTCTGGAGTTCTTTAGTATATGACAACTTTCAAACAAAAAATTGGTGTGCCCAATGTCCTCATACCATCCCAAAAAGCATGACACTGGTGCCACGGCAGGGCTGCTGTTAGACAGAATTTGAACATCCAATGTAGAAAAAAGCTGGTTTCCACTGGAGATCCATACCAAAAGTTTGTTAAAGACTTTTTTTTTTTTTTATATCAGCACAAGGGACAGTACTTGCATTCAGTGAGAATTGTCCCTTATGCCGGTGACTGCTCTCTTAGTTGAAATCTGAGGTCTCCTGCCTTCACTCCACCATACCCCTGCAGGTATTAATACAGCTTCTGGATCTATCACAGGCACTCATTAATTGAGAAGTGTCCCTTGTGCTGGTGGCTGCTGAAATCCAAAAGTTCTCTGGTTTCCCCCGCCATACCCCCGCAGTAGAAATCTTCTGGTTCTGACGAAGTTAATACAGCTGCTGAACCTGCCATAGGCATGTGTCAAGAGTGCCGCTATGCCTGCCCTTTCCGCCCCTCTCTTCCATTCATAGAAGTTAAACGATAGTTTCCATCAGTGATAAGCACTCTATGAAGGAAGTCATTTCTTTTATCCACCTCTCCTCCATTCGTAGAGCAATGTTATTGATGAGAGCTTACCGTTGACCAGAAGGATTACCGTTGGAGGGGTATGGCGGAGAAGGGCAGAGGATTTTGGACTTCAACAAAGACAGAAGCCACCAGCACAAGGGTCACTTCACATTGAATGTAAGTATCATCATTTGTGCTGAATAATCAGATCCCCCCGGGCCTATTGTAAAATGACTGGGCTGGGCAGGAGCACTACTAACCTGGGGGGACATTACATGATGTCCTCCAGGTGCGTGCCTTGGCGGACACAGCGTAAGACAGATCACTGAGCCAATCCAATGATCAATCACAGCGATCACGTCAATAGTACACAATGGCTTTCATTCATCGGCATCCATTGTGTACTATTGTGATGTCTGTGATTGGTCACAGGGATCACATGGTACATGGGGTGGCAATCACAGCAGACCTGTACCGTGTGATAGGTGTGGCCAATCACAGTTATAACAATAGTGCGCAATGTCACATGAATGGATGCTATCCATCCATTCAAGCAATCATAGTGAAAACATTCTGATCACCTCCCCACGGCAGTACAGTGCCACTATGACACTGTACTGCTTTGGTCACAGTATGTAAAATAAATAAATAGTAAACAAAGTGAAAAAAAACTGAATTTGTGTATATATATATATATATACACACTATATATATATATATATATATATATATATATATATATATATATATATATATATATACTATACTATACTATATTTGACATACTGTCAAAAGTCGCATGATGATCCTGTACTGCTAGGGTGACCGTATGCCTCTTACTACCTTGGGGTGCCTACTTTCCAAAAATGGGTCATTTGGGAGGGTATTTGTACTGTCCTGGCATTTTAGGGCTTCAATAAATTAGATAGACCATCAGTACACCAGGATTGATTGATTTTAAATGACATATATCTTAGTTTGTGGACTCTAAACCTGCAAACTAAACTTAGGTTTTAAAATTCTCAACGCGTTTCAACTGTAGAAGCCCTAATCATAGCTTTAGCTTCTTGACCATGTGTGGATTTCTTTGCCTGTTTAACAAGCAACTTTTTATACTGATCTTCAGCAGCGTGCCAGCTTTTCTCTATGTGTGATACATTTGCCCCTGGGTTTAAGAATGGTGGGTGGGTTACTTTAGGTTGTGGAAGAGGGAGGGAGGGGCTAATGGAAATCAACTCTATTGCATTTACCAGCGCTGCTGGATGAGACCTCTCCGCCACTACCACCCACTTGATTCCCGCTAACCACTAATCTGGTACGGCAAAAAAAAAAAAAAAGAATTGAAATTTGAATATTTTATACTGCTAGAGCTGGCTTATTCCTCCGACAAGGTGGTAGTGTTGGAACCCCTATGCACATTTCATAATCAGCTGAGATGACAAGGCAGCATGTGCTGTTATCACAGAAAAAAATGTTTACTGTGATTGCGCCTTTATATTTTGCTGCACCATTGCATGCATCATTTTTTTATTATTATTTTCTTTTTTTGTTGTTGATACAAAGAAAGAGAAAGGGATGCATCTAAGGTTCAAAGAGAAACAAAAAATAGCTATATATTTATAAATTACCTACATTTAAAATATATATATTTTTTTCCAGTATATGTTTTGGTGGCACACTGTTGCTTAAATTTAGTCTGACAGCAGTGTATACCACCAAAAAAGCACTATATTACTACTGTTGTCCTTGAGTGTTAAAATTTGCACTATAAGAATATTTTTATGGCCATTTTTAGCAATTTAAACTCTAAATAAAAAAATTTTTTTTATCATTTTTGCTTTATTGAAGATATTTGGTACAAAAGAAAGCACTTTGAATCAACCAATTTTTCATTTACTAAGACAATCATTAAAGTATACCTTAAGGCCTCTTTCACACCGACGTGCCGTTCAGGCCCGCCTGTCAGTTTTTCAGGCGGACCTGAAAGGGTGCTCCATAGAGCTCTATGGAGCGTCGGATGTCAGCGGTGACATGTCCGCTGACATCCGACCCGCTCCGATCCGAAAAAGTGTGACGGAGGAAAAAGCTATTTTTCCATCCGTCTGCGGATCGGATCGGATGACGACGGGCACTGCGGTCCGTCGTCATCCGATCTCCCATAGGGGAGAGCGGCGCTGTGACAGGTCCGTCCCTGCGCAGTGTGCAGAGACAGACCTGTCATCTCCCTGCTCAGCGGGGATCGGCGGAGTGATCCCCGCTGAGCAAACGGACATCCACGGGGCGGATCAGAACTGATCCGCCCCGTGTGAAAGGACCCTAAGCCAAAACTTTTTTTCCCTAGCTTTGGATAGTTTTGGATTGGGTGTGTGGAGTTAGAATAACTGTTGCTGAGGAGGTAGAAGATGGGTCGGGGGGGGGGGGGGGGGCTGGATCTCTTAACCCTTTTCTTCCTGCCTGGGCGTATCGAGGTATCCATGAGGGGTGGGGTGGGGGGGGGGGCAGGAAAGATTGGCAATCATGTGACTACAATGTGACAGTTCAGTCTTTGTGCTGAAAACACGCTGTCATCGCATAAGCAACGCCCACCCTGGGACGCATAGGTGGGCATTAAAGCCCACCCTTTTGCTGCCGCATATACACTATATTACAAAAAATATTGGGACACCATTGGGACACCTGCCTTTACACACACATGAAGTTTAATGGCATCCCAGTCTTAGTCCGTAGGGTTCAATATTGAGTTGGCCCACCCTTTACAGCTATAACAACTTCAACTCTTCTGGAAAGGCTGTCCACAAGGTTTAGGAGAATGTCTATGGGACTGTTTGACCATTCTTCCAGAAGCGCATTTGTGAGGTCAGGCACTGATGTTTGACATGAAGGCCTGGCTCACAGTCTCCGCTCTAATTCATCCCAAAAGTGTTCTATCGGGTTTAGGTCAGGACTCTGTGCATACCAGTCATGTTCCTCCACCCCAAACTTGCTCATCCATGTCTTTATGGACCTTGGTTTCTGCACTGCTGCACTGTCATTTTGGAACAGGAAGGGGTCATCCTCAAACTGTTCCCACAAAGTTGGGAGCATGAAATTGTCCAAAATGTTTTGGTATGCTGACACCTTAAGAGTTCCCTTCACTGGAACTAAGAAGCCAAGCCCATTCCCTGAAAAACAACCCCACCCCATAATCCCCCCCTCACAAAATGATTTGGGCCAGTGCACAAAGCAAGGTCCATAAAGACATGGATGAGTGAATTTGGGATGGAGGAACCTGACTGACTTGCACAGAGTCCTAAACTCAACCCGATAGAATGCCTCTGGGATGAATTAGAGTGGAGTCTGCGAGCCAGGCCTTCTCAACCAATGTCAGTGTCTGGCATTACAAATGCGCTTCTGTAAGAATGGTCAAACATTCCCATAGACACACTCCTAAACCTTGTGGACAGCCTTCTCAGAAGAGTTGAAGCTGTTATGGCTGCAAAGGGTGGGTCAACTCAATACTGAACCATAAGGACTAAGACTGGGATGCCATTAAAGTCCATGTGCGTGTTAAGGCAGGCGTCAAAATACTTTTGGTAATATAGTGTATGTGTTGTGATGGTTGTAAAGGAGGTAGAGATAATTTGAGAAATCCTAATTACTAAGCACCCCTCAGGAACCCTCCAATTTTATCAATCCAATAGACGCTTTAACATAGTTACATAGTTGGTAAGAATGAATAAAAACACCAGCCCATTCAGTTCAACCAGTTTGGTTGTGGTTATGGGTGTTATGTTACCATTGCCCAGTTTATTGTGTTCGCTAAGATGTCCTTCTAAGAGGAATCTTTGCATTAAAGCTGAATATTGCTTTGAATTAAATCTGTAACTGGCTATTAATTTTAATCTTTTTTTTTTTTGGTCGAGTTCTGCTTTAAAAAAACGTTTTAACTTTAGATATACTTTAAATAGGGAAGCCAAATAAAGCAGGTAACGTGTTAATTTTCTCGAATTAAGCTTGATTTTCAGCTTCGTACTGTGCGATTTCCCTTTCCGAGCAGACAAATTGCTCAGGATGACATTTTGCACAAAGAGTAGATTGACACAACAGACACAACAGGTCACTTGTACAGTTAGAACAGATAAGCAAATTGTAGCCTGGGAAAGTCTGGCAATGTTTGTGGAATGTGTAAGATATTCCTTTACCAGAGCCAGTCTCAGGTCAATAAAGGCGTTAAAAAAAAACAAAAAAAACAAAACATTGTCAATATATAATAATATAATGGGCCACCTTGGAGCAAGGTCTACTTCAGCTTCAGATTGGCCAATCCCAGTTCTTCTGATATTACAAAGTATGAAACATCAAAGAATGAAAACTTTTTTATGATAAGTTGATGGTGGTCTCACAGCCATTTTCATGGCGATCTTTAACTTTTTTTAAAAGTCACATAATATATATTATAATATCATATGATATGTTTTTTCAAAGCTGTTGTGTGATCAGACTCCAAGCTATATCTAATTAATAATGGTACAGTTTCCACAGTGATTAGTTTGCACTAGTGCTACATTTTTTGATGGTAGCAGGAATTTTAGATGTTTTTGAAACATATTCTGATGGAAGAAGTTGGGTTTGCAAGGGTGATGCACTAGTATAGTACACGTTATATGACCAAACGTTTGTGAACCATCACATCTATGGTGACTATTCAACCACAAGAGAATTTGTGAGGTCAGGTACGGATGTTGAATGAGAAGACCCATCTCATTTAGTTAGGAAGAGTCTTCCTAGAAATTTGTTCACCCACCTGAGAACACCACTGAGCACCCAAGATGGGAATGCTCGATGCATCAAGTGCCTCCACCGACCCTGCACAGAGAGAGGTTTTATCAACCCATCCACTAGGAATGCCACATGCTCCACCACCTTTCTAGGAGGCCGCAGCCTCAGCAGTTGTAACTCCATTTTGACCTTTTTTCCTATTGTTGTGGAAGCATTTTATCCTGGTTTCTAAATGAATCTACTACTCTATAAGGGCTCTTCCGCCTCCATCTAATTTTTTTAGGTGGACACCCTGAGCTTTACCAGAGATTTCTGGTGGGCTCATCAGGATCCTTCAGTCCATGATCTAGTACCACACCCTAGGTCAGTGATGGCGAACCTTGGCACCCCAGATGTTTTGGAACTACGTTTCCCATGATGCTCATGCACTCTGCAGTGTAGTTGAGCATCATGGGATATGTAGTTCCAAAACATCTGGGGTGCCAAGGTTCGCCATCACTGCCCTAGGTCCTATCTCACAATCAGCATTCCAGTTCATCCCGAAGGTGTTCAGTAGGGTTGAGGTCAAGGTTCTGTGCAGTTCCTCCACACCAACCATAAGATAGGAAAGGGAAAGGTGTCTAAAATGTCTTTGCTGCATTTACTCTGCTCTTCTTGGAAGGCTTTCAACAATTATTTGTGCCAAGGTTAGGTATTGAGGTTGAAAAGAAGACCTGGTCCACAATCGGCATTCCAGTTGATCCCAAAGGAGTTCAGTAGGGTTGAGGTCAGGGCTCTGTGCAGTTCCTTTACACCATACTGGTCGAACCATGTCTTTATGGAGCTAGCTTTACCACAGTCTTGCTGGAACACAACGGGCCTTCACCAAGCTACTATAACAAGGTCTTGAAAGGCAAAAGTGTCTAAAACATCCTTGTTTGATGTAGCATTTACTCCACTCTTCTTGTAAGTTTTTTAACAAGATTTTGGAATGTGACGGTGGTAATTTTTCCCCAGGTCAGGTATTGATCTTGTACAAGATGACCTGCCCCACAATCAGCTTTCCAGTTTATCCCAAAAGGTGTTCAGTAGGTTTGAGGTCAAGACTGTACAGGACAC
This sequence comes from Lithobates pipiens, assembly GCF_037356315.1. NCBI lineage: Eukaryota > Metazoa > Chordata > Amphibia > Anura > Ranidae > Lithobates > Lithobates pipiens. The sequence goes on from NW_027507685.1 coordinate 193,865,145, forward strand.
TCAAGTTTCTCCACACCAAACCATGTGTTTATGGAGCTGGCTTTATCCATGGAGTCTCTAGAACAGAAAAAGACCTTGCTCAAACTGTTGTCACAAGGTTGGAAGAGCACAATTGTCTAAAATGTCTTTGCATGATGTAGCATTAACAGTACCTCTCACTGGAAGCACCTGAACTCAATCATTTGAAAGGATGGCCACATAAGTTTGGTCTCATGATAGATGTGATGGTCAAGTGTCCACCAAATTTTGGCCATATAACAGTATTTTTTTATTAGGTATAGCAAGATTCAAGGAGGTAGCATTGATAAATCTTTAGGAACCAAAAATGTGTGTCCAAAGTTTACTCATTAGTGATTCTTAATGTTATGTTGGAGCCAAGGTTTTATTATATCTCTCATTGAAATTTGGTTGATGATACAACATAAAGGGCCACCACAGATTTTTGATTGTATGAAGGTATTATTGTACTACGTTTATAAGCCATTGCCCTTCCCTAGAAAACATGTCCTCTTTGTAGACAGGACGTAGGAAACCTTCAGCAAGGTTTTTTTAACGATGCATTTTATGCAGTTTGTCAATAACATTTTGCAAAAGAATTTTGTCATTCATGTGATGTTTTTCTACATGGGGTTTTGATTTTCTTTTTACTAGTTGTAGCTTTTCACATGACATCAATCTTACACTGAAAGTGTATTTCTATGTCGCCATGACCTCCAGCACTTTGGCTGTTTAAAAAGCCGATGATACGTTTATCAATCGTTAAGCTAATATTTATTGAGTATCCTGTAAATATGATTGTGTAAATTGGGCTAGTTCTCTTCCCAGCTGCAAGGACAGGATGAGAATATGTGCATTCAGAATTGCATTTCTGACTATCCACAGGCTCCACAGTCTGCTTCCTTCTATGATAGCAACATTATAAAGGATATCTGAAGCCAAAAAAAGTTTTTATAATTTTCAGATGATGGGTTGGAACCTCTTTAAGATTTTTTCTGTGGTCTGTGGCCACACTGGGGAGATTTGCCCTCTGTTTTTGAGCTGGTGGCCATTGGACCAGGGATGAACAGGGAACCTATGGCATGAGGGGCAAACAATGCAGACTAGCCCAGGAGCATAACTACAATTCATGGGACCCCTCTGTCTCTCTTAGACCTAGAAATTTCAGTTGGGACAGCACAAAGTATGTCTAAAACACAGACAGGCAGCTTTTAACATAATAAGTACACTACTAGGGACTAATGCTGTGGATAGAGAAGGACGGCAGTGCAGAGAATTAACCAACCATAATTCTGCACCAAGCTACTCAATAGCTCATCAACACTTTTAAGCATCAACTGATCTTCGCAGGCGTCTACAATCCTGTGTTGGCCAGATTGACCAGAAGCTATGAAGCTAATAAATCTACTCACAGATGATAGGATGCAAAGATCTATGATTAGCCCACAACATGATCCTGTACATCTGACATCAGCTCTTCTGGAATTGAGACATCAGACAACCTCCCTAGTGAGGCCCTCTTCCCAACCTCAAGCCCCCTAGCAGCTGCGTGAGGTGCTCTGGCTAAAGTTACGATACTGAAATAGCCCTTTTGTGGTAGGAACAGATTTCTGTGGTGTAAATAAAGCATAGCAGTCCAAGTGTGCCAAGGTCCTACAGTTATTAATGGGCATAGGGAAAGATAAGTGTTCCTAATCAACATGACTTATTTGGACACACCTTTTCACATCTTCCAGATTCAGCTTCCTTTATGGCTCTCTGCATTCAATCACTTGACATCCCAACTGCCAAAGAATTTGGTCTTGGAAGATGTCCCCATTGACAGATGCTGTAATGGCCAGGAACAGATAGCTATTTAACACCTAGCCAGTACTGTTGACTGTAGGTCCTGCTCTGGTTCATACCTGAATGGGGAAACATCTCTGGCTCAGGGCCATCAGCCCCAGTGTCCCCTAGCTTAGTACTCCTTTGATTGCGACTGAAACAGAAGATGAGGAGAAATCAAAAGTTCGATATTTGCCACCAGAACAGGGGTAATTGTAGAATGGTGACAGTGCCTATTAGGAGATGTCTCTTTCTTTTAGATCAGCCATTTTCACACAGGGTTCTGTGGAATCCTAGGGTTCCTCTAGAGATGGCCAGGGGTTCCTTGAGCTGTGGCTAACTGACCTCCTATGTTACGGTGCCTGCAGAGTTCCAGATCCAACACCACTTGGCAGAGCTAGAGGCATGATTTTAAAGGTGGCATTTTGACCGCCACTGCAAGGTGAGCACTGTTCCCACTGGCCACCACCAATGTAAGGGGTATTTTTACAATGACCACCAGTGGACAAACTTTAGCAGGGGTTCCCTGAGATCTGGAAATTTTCAAGGGTTCCTTTATGGTAAAAATCTTGAGAAAGATTGTTTTAGAACATGGGTGCTTAACCTGTGGCCCTCCGGCTGTTGGCGAACTACAATTCCCATCATGCCCATGCCTCGGGGAGCCATGCTTGTGACTATCAGTCTTGCAATGCCTCATGGGACATGTAGTTCCGCAACAGCTGGAGGGCCACAGGCTGAGCACCCATGTTTTAGAGCTAGGTCACTGGGGGGTCATTGTACATTCTTCTGTGTCTCTGGGACAGGAAGTAAAGCCGAATAGCTTCAGTGGGACAAAAATCCAGAGGTTCTAACCCATTCTTTACTCTATCCAAAGCCAAGAAAAAAAAGTTATTCAGATAGACCTCACTAAAGCCCTCTAAAGCTTACACACTAGCAAGACATAATGTAACTTTTTATTTACTAAATTGGTTCCTACATCTAGTCAGGAGCCTGGGAAAGACATGGGTTGCAGTTGTCTCTGAAAAGAACAAGTGTTATTCTGAAACACCTGCATGGTAATGCGAAGCTTACGGAGATTAAGCAATTTGACATGAGTTGGGCCCGAGTGAAAATGGTACATACAATCATATAAGTACGTAAAACGCCAACTACCTGTCTACCTTTACATAACATTTAAAAGTTGTTAACCATTGCCTTTTATTTCTGCTTTGCTTTGTGATATTCACGAAAGCCTCACAGTGCCAAATAACTACCTAAGATGTAAATATATGTAAGCATTTTTATCATTTAGCTACAAGATTTTAGCAGCCGATTATATTCCTTTACCTACACGTGCTGCCAAAAGCTTGCCAGAGTTGTGTGTAGCCTACTGCTTACTCTGGGTTGCCTAAATGGTTATGAGGTTTTTAATTATGTTGCGCGATACTTGTGTTACACAGTATACGTTGCCTTTTATCTACCTGACAAGAACCCCCGACATTATTTCACGGGGACTTTTGAAACTACCTATAGTCTACTATTTGATCTGCATTTTACCTGCAATACACAGTCCTGGAACAAAATCAGAGATGCACTATTAATTTGTCAGGTTTTAGCATAGCAAAAGAGCTGAAGCCAATTAAATGCCGTGCTTTTTGTATAATGGGTGGCTGCTAAACACCATTTTTAATGGCGACCGGAACAGGGCAGTGCCTTAATCCTCCTGCTGCGGTCGTCCATTGGGCATTGGAAATGTACGAGCATTGAGAAGGATAATCTACCTACACTATATAGCCAAAAATCTGTAGACATCTGACCATTACACCTACAGAAACTTCTTGAACATCCCATTCTAAAAACATGCCCGTTAATATGGAGACGTCCCGCTTTACGGATAGAACAGCCTACTTACTTCTGGGAATGCTTTCCACAAGATTGTGGAGTGTCTGTGGGAATTGGCGCCCATTTCTGAGGTTAGGTAATGATGTTGTACGAGAAGACCTGGTTCACAGTTGTCATTGCAATTCATCCCAAAGGTGTTCAGTATTGTTGAGGTCAAACAAAATTGGATGAGAAGACGTGGCTCCCAATCTGTGTTTTGATTCATCCCAAAGGTGTTCAGTAGAGTTAAGGTCAGGGCTCTGTACAACTCAAGTTCTTAACATCAAACTAGTCAAACCATGTTTTCTCATGAACATGGTTCAGTGTTCATCAAGTTCACTTCATGGTGTTTTATTAGAGTTAAGGTCAAGGCTCTGTAGAGGCCACTTGAAGTCCTCCACACCAAACTCCTAAAGCCATGTCTTTATGGAACTAGCTTTGTACACACGGGTCATTCTGGAACAAAAAAGGTCCTTCACCAAACTGTTGCCTCAAGGCTTAAAGTACCCAGTTGTCTAAAATGTCTTTGCATGCTGTAGCATTACCAGTACCAATCTGAATTCATATGAAGTGTGGTCCACTTACTTTTGGCCATATGTGATGGTCAAATGTCAGCAAACGTTTGGCCATATAGTGTTTTGCACCATTTATGTAACAACTGCAAAGGTTACAACAGCCTTTAAAAGCTGATATTGTAAAGAACACCTTGTAATAGTGCTTAGTACCTGCTTCCAAGGGAATCAGGACTGACAGATCTGATGCTTCAGATGCCTGGGCCACAAGGCCTCTTCTGATCTTTTGCCTTTAACCACCTTTTTGCTGCTACATAGATGACTAGTTTGCGCTGGCAGCGATGGGTTAAACCAAAAAAGTCATGCTGTTAGTAGTATGTAGGTCCTGGAGAATATTTGCTTTTTTTCTTCTTATATGATTCTTATGTGAAAAGGAAGATGCAAAAAAAAATCATTTTTTTATTCATTTTTAGAATGTTATTGCTGTCATTTTTTTTTTTAAAGAAGTATGTATATGAATTTTATGTTGATGTGTAAACCTATATACTGATCGATATATCTAATTGTCATGTAGAAACTAGTAAAACCATCCTGCATCTTGTATTTTTATGATCTGGCTGAACACCCTTATAAAGGTGAATGTGATTTCTGCTACGGTCTGTCGTGTGTGTTTTCTGTCTTTCCTTCATTAACCCAGGAGACTCTTAACCTGCTGAAGGTTTTTTGAATAACTTCATGCGGTCAGGATGACCTACCTTTCTGCGAAAAGCAATTAGTATCGAATGTATGTGCCCAGATATTCAGGAGGACCGGTATTCATATGACGCATTCCAGAGATATTCAGTTTAAAAACTCCTGACGTTGTGCAGGAAGGCCCGGTAATTAATATAACATACAACAAAAAAAGGGAGATGATGAAATGAGAAAGTATTTGAGAGCACAGAAGGCTCTTAGCCTGCCACAGAAGGTGTGCTTCTCTGGCACAATGACAGCTTCGTCCTTGTATCCTGAGCAACAGGTTGGCTGGCTCCACAGGAGAGGTTAAGCTCAAGGCTGAGTAGTTTTCTCAAAGTGGTGGATAATTAGATAGTGATGACAGAGAGGGGAGTGAAGTTTAAACATATCATGGCCAAAAGTTGCTTCGTAAACTATAAAGATAGAGGGGGGGAAAAAAAGTTGTAACCCTTTTCTCACAAGAAGCCACTGAGGCCTAAATACCAAACATCTACACCAGCCTCTCTCGACCGTTTTAACATAGTGGAACCCTTGAAATAACTTTCTGGTCTCATGGAACCCCTGCTTCAAATTATAACTACAACTCATAATGCAGTAATGTGATAGTGAGAAGAATGCTCCTTACACCTGTGGGCATTGAGAACAATTACCCCTTTACTTATAACTAAAAAGATCAATAGTATCATTGGTAACTTATCTGAAGGCAGAAGTTGCTCATTGCTCAAGGAACCCCTTAGCAACCTCTGGAGGAACCCTAGGGTTTCATTGAATCCTGGTTTAGAAACCATGATCTAAACTATATATATATATATATATATATATATATATATATATATATATATATATATATATATATATATATATATATATATATACATATCTTTCATATTTATAAGAGAAAGCACATCACATTACAAAACCATGGGCCATTTATATTATTGATTAAAATTGTGTTGCCCCTTCTCCCCTTTGTGGCTCTAACAGCCACTGCTCTTTTGGACTTTCTACAGAACTTTGGAGGGTGTTTGTGGGAATTTGTACCCATGTAGCCAAAAGAGCATTTGTGAGATCATGTATAGATGTTGAATGAGAAGACCTGGCTGACAATTGGTGGAAGAATTCATCCAAAAAGGTATTAAGTCGGGTTGATGTTCGAAGCTCTGCGCAGGCCATTCAACTTTCTTCACACCAAACTAGTCAAACCATGTCTTTATAGAGCTGGCTTTGTACAAAGGGGCACAATCATGCTGGAACAACAAAGGCTTTCCCTAAACTGTAAGGTCTCTTTCACACAAGCTGTCCGATCGGGTATGCCTGTCTGTTTTTTAGGTGGACCCGATCAGACCCTTTATTCCCCTCTATGGAGTGGCGGATGTAAACGGACTTGTGTCCATTTACACCCGCCTACTTCCAATCCAATCTGGCAAAGACAAACGGAACGCCAGATCGAATCAGAGGGAAGTTGGGTACAAACAGCCGGTCTGTTTTCATCCGAATGCCCATAAAGCAGAGAGGGCAGTGTCCGTGTCTGCTCTGCTCAGCTGGGGATCAGTGGACAGATGCCCTGCCGGAAAAAAAAACTTATCTGGCCCATGTGAAAGGAGCCTAAAAGCACACAATTTCCCCAAAATTTGATTTTTGTACAACATGTAAAATCAGGGACGGGACAAGGGGTGGGCAGGACAGGTGGCTGCCTTGTGGTATCATGTAAGGTGGGGGGACACCACAAGGAGATTGGGGGTGGGACTTGTATTTGGAGGAGGAATTGTAGGGGGATGCAGGGGGGGGGTAAGAATGGTTCTAAGAGGGGAAATTTGGTGATGTGTGCTAGGAGTGGTGATTTAGGGGTGATTTGTGTTTGGAGAGGGATGGAAGAAGAGGATTTGTACTAGGAGTGTTGATTTGGGGTATTTGTGCTAAAAGAAGTGCCATGGTAGAGGGGGAGGGGGATTTGTGCTAGGAGGAGAATTGTTTTATGGGGGGGGTGGAGGATTTGTGCTAGTAAGAATAATTGGGGGTGCTTGCGCTAGGTGGGGGGTTGGGCTGGATATTTGTGCTAGGAGGGGGATTTAGAGTGTGTGTGGGGGGGCCATACTTAGAGCAAAAATTTGAGGGGTGGAAGACTAGTGCTAGGAAGTGCTAGGAGGGGTGATTTTTTTTTTTGGGGGGGGGGCATTTGTGCTGGGAGGATTTGGGGGATTCAGGGGTCAGAGATTTGTGCTAAGAGGGGGGATTTAAGCAGGGGGGCAGATGTGTACTAGGAGAAGGGAGCATTTATGCTAAAGGGTTATTTATGCAGATTAGTGCCTGATTTTTTTGGGGAGGTGGTGGATTTTTTTGCGGACACATATTCCTCATACATCTTGGGGGGGGCACAGTTTGGCATATTTGCCCTGGGCTCTAGATGACCATGTCCTGGCACTGCATGTGGTCATTGGGAAGAATTACCTCCTTACAGATACTGTAACTAAAAAAATGAATGGTGTCAGTGGGAGCTTATCTGAGAGGCAAAAATTGTTCATTGCTAAAAGGAACCCCAAGCTTCTGGATATATCCTAGGGTTCCCTAGTTGGGAAATTCTGAAATACAATATATACGAGGAAAGGGAGTCAAGTCCCTCACTAACACCAAGAGAGGGAGTTTATGGTATGTACAAAAATACCACTTTATCACCCACTGAGGGAAACTGGATCTAAAAGTTATCATGGTATGTCCAAAAGCAGTCCATACAACTGGGGCAGGCGAGAGTCTAGTCCTCTCCACGATCAAGGCCTGCCAAGCCAGTGACGTAATTTCCATCCAGTGCGGTCCACACCAGGCAGCTTGGATTCCCTGGACTTCCTGGATGTCTCCAGAATCCCAGCCTTGCTTCCCACAAACATCTGGACTCTGAAGTGAAAACCAGATACCCTGTTTCCCCGAAAATAAGACCTAGCATGATTGTCAGTGATGGCTGCAATATAAGCCCTACCCTCCAAATAAGTCCTACCCTGTTTCCCCAAAAATAAGAACTACAAGGACTTTAACTAGGGCTTATTTGGGGGGTATGGCTTATATTGCAGCCATCACCGACAATCACGCTAGGTCTTTTTTTCGGGGGAAACAGGGTAGCAGGCACCCCTCGAGGACAATCTTTTTGACAACAGACATGCTCAAACAACCTTCTATTCTGTAAGTGCAATAAATCACATCTTTAAATACTACACTTGGGTGCGCCTCCCTCCTCCCCTTTCAGGGTACACTCTGGGGATGGCTGTCACCTGAACTATTACCTATTGATCCTCAATTGTCATGGACAACATATACCTACAAAAAGGACTATAACAATTCCTGCCTACTGAAAATATATAATTTGTTATGTGCTGGTTTGTTCTTATTTTCCATTAACCACTACCCACCTACATATTCTTTACTGAAAACACAAACTCAACCAGAGGAGGGTCAAACTTTTAGTCATATAGTATGTTTTTTATGGTTGTGGACTTAGCTCATGATTCAAAGCAAATACAATTCACGGAATAAAAACCCCTTATGCCTTCAACAGCTACTTCCTCAAGCTCTTAAAAATTAGTTTATTGGTATTAGCATCATACAATCTCTGAAGGAGCAAATTTATGGAGGAGATCAAGACTTTCACTGGGTTACTTGGCATGTCATGAAAACTTTACGCACTTAATAGAAAGATAAATAAATACAGGAAAACGATTGTGTCTTTGCCAAAAAAGTCAACTTTAAAAGCGTTTTTTTAAATCTCTCAATTAAGGTCTGCACGCCTGAGTTATTGGTAACAATGAACATTTAATACTATACAATCTATCTTCCTGAGCCATAAATGTATCTTTGCGATAAAACTGGAATCCCTTTCATTTTATTACTTGGAGATTAAAATGAGATTGTTTAAATTAATCATTATATAGTGCCTGGTGCCAGATGAACCCCCCTCTTCATACCCCTTAGTGTTCTCTTTTTTTGTTTTGTAAAGTATCTTAGACTCACTGCCAGAGCTTATTCGGTTCTTTGAAGAAAATGGAAATCAATTTAAATTTCCATTTTTGAAGTGCCATCTTGATAACGGTCTATCCTGGTAAAAGTTCACAGATGTTATTCCATGGAAAACTATTATATAGTAATAGAGACTAAATACACCTTATAGGCTTATATAAAAGTAGGTCATATGTGCTTATTACAATCCTCTCCAAGCGGTACCCTCATCAAGTCCACAATCCGGAGAATCCGGATGTATCAGCAAACCATACTCCCGCCGACGGAAAATGGAAGAAGTAGAAACTCATAGTATAAAAACTTCAGAATATCTTCCAAGAATAGAAAAAAAAAAAGTATACAGTGCTACAATAGAACTGGTAATGACTGCTCAATATACAGATCCTTGCGCACAGTTTGCAAGAGTTACACACTATCAGCCTTGTTTTGTTCAACTCAACGGGCTGAAGGAAAAAATTGAAGAGCTCAGGAGAAGATTCTGTATTAACAATCCGCTGAGCTATTATGTTATGACAGGGGGGCGGCCCCCTACCGGAACACACTGGTGGGCTGAGAGCACTAATCGGATGTCGATCAGCGGACCTTTTTCGATCATGCCCCTTTGACAGAAACCGGAAGCCTGGCCAGCTTTAGTTGGACCAACTGTCGTACACACAGCGCGAATGTCGGCCAGTTTCTATTATTCTATCTAATACAGTTTATCATCAGTAGGATTTCATCAGGAGAATATTATAATAGGAGCATATGATCTATTTTTACGATGGCTGTACCAAAAGTGGCCATGATTTTTTAAGTAAATTACATAGATTGTTCAAATTTTCAGATGTTGATAAAGAAACTGTTCCCCTATAGCAACCTTTCTTCTTATTCATTGCAATTAAGTAATGGAATCCAACCAGAAGCACTGTGCCATTGTTGCGTTCTTGATGAAGGAAGGGTGTAGGCTGTCTGACATCCACAGAATGCTGCAGAATGTTTATAAAGATGATATCATTGAAAACAGCAATGTCTTGTCATTGGTGACTCTTGTGAATGGTGTCATCTCCATAGACATTCTGTAGCCATCCTTGGATGTCGGACAGCTTGCACCCCTCCTTCAAAACGACACTATTGCTTTTGTCAATGGTGTCATCTTCATAGACATTATGTAGCCCTCTGTAGCTGTCAGACAGTTTGCACCACTCTTTCGTCAAGAACTCAATACTCCAAGAAGAATCATTATTCCGTCATTGAGTTTTGGATGAAGGAAGATGGCAGGCTATCCAACATCCACAGAAGACTACAGAACAAATGGTGATGCCACCATTGACAAGAGCAATGTCTTGATATTGGTGACTCTTGTGAATAGCGTAATTTCCATAGGCATTCTGTAGGTCTCCTTGAATGTCAGACAGCCTGCATCCCTCCTTCAAGATGACACTAGTGACAAGATTCACCAATGGTGTCATCTTCATAAACATTCTGAAGCCCCCCTGTGGATGTCAGGCCTTTGTCAAGAACTCAATGGATTCCAAGCAGAAGCCTCATGCAGTTATTGAGTTCTTGACAAAAGAGGGGTGCCGACTGTCAAAGCAATGTTTATGGAGATGACACCTTTGACAAATGCAATGTCTTGTCATTAGTATCTCTTGTCAATGGTGTCATCTCTACAAGCATTCTGTAACCTTCTGTGGATGTTGGACAGTATGCACCCCTTCTTCGTCAATAACTCAGTGATGGCACATATGGTTGGAATTACTTATCTGCAATGAAAGAGAGGAGTTATCATAGAAGAAAGGTTACTCTACTAACACATGAAACGTGAACAACCTATGTAAAGGATTACAACCAGATACAATGTGCCATCACTTCTTCGTAAGTTTTGTCAGTAGTGTCACCTTCATAAGAATTTTGTAGCCTCCTGTGGATGTTGGACAGCCGACACCCCTCCTTCTTCAAGAACTTAATGAAACCCATTGCTTCTGCTTGGAATCATTTATGCAATGAAAAAGAAGAAGAGCACTCTGCTTGAGTGCTTTCGTCATATACCGCTTCCTCCCAGCCTGAATATAAATATCAAATACTCCAAACCATTGACAACCAATAACGAGACAGTACTCGTTTTGTTTGCTAAACTGTTTATTGAAACACAGGTACACAAAGGTAACACTCGGGACAATGCCCCCCTACCTTTTCATTCAGGGCGGGTTAAACTTTACCTCCTCCAGTAGCATGACACACAGGTATTCAACTACCCAATAGTAGACTGTCTTTGGGAGGGGCTGCTGGAGGAATTCCCCTCTCACAGCTTATCCACATAGCCATACATCCCATGATACTTTGCTCACAAGGCAGACACAAACAATAGAACAATGGAATACAGACACACCCCAAATGACCCAGCAATCAGTCCACAACAGTATGAGACAATATATGCATAAGTAAAGGTGCAGCGCTGCACCTTACCTTATGCGTTTTACTTTGATTATGTGATCATCTTTTTGTGTTAGCTGCATTCGTTTTTAGGTCATTAGTAATTATTTTTTGCCCTGATTGCTTTATTTGTTATATATATATATATATATATATATATATATATAACACATTCAGGTGTGGTTGTACAGAGAGTCCCATTAGTACAGATCAGACTGGGGTTCTCGGTCACCCTGTGCCCCGAATGGACACAGGGTAACTTACACATAGGAGGGGCCATGGGAGCTGGACCAGGAGCTTCCAGTGCTCTCCAAGGCAAGTCGGGCTCCACAAGCCCCCTGCCCAAACAGAGCTAATCTACCAACATGGGAAATTTGAAGACCTATGCAAGTTTTAAAAAAAGTTAAGCCCACTTTTGTACACTTGCAGTGCAAACCTCATGTATAAGTGTCCTTATCTAAGAATGTATGTCTGCCACTTGCAGCATTGGACTGCTTATTTAGGCAAGGGGTATAACTCTTGTCATTTTTTGCCATCTGTGCGCTCATTACTTAGATATCTCTCCACTTCCCGTCCCATATCCAAAACAGGAAGTGAGTAGAAATCCCACCTAGGTGAAGAAATCCCTCATTGTCACCAGAACTACTGCCCCCATTGAGAGATTTCCTCTTTTCCTGTCCTGGCACAACCCAAAATTTGTGATTTTCTTTAACTCTCAGTGAATCTCCTTATTGGGGCGCAGACAGCAATTAAAACCTGACCATGTTCTAATCTCTCTCCACTCTATCCAAAACTAAAAAAAGGTTTTCCCAATTAAATATACTTTAAAGCTGACCTTGAGCCTTCCCTTGAGTGTTGGCCGAACAGCGGCATCATCCAATTAGAGGCATTGGCTACTTGGGTATCTTGACAGCCGACGGCTGGTTATCAGAATCCAATAGCTGCAGGGGTAGAGTCACCCATCCAAACTGTATAGTGTGGGCCAGGAGTGGTCAATTTGCTTGATATGGGGTGACTCGGGTGCGGTCCTTGACATCCCTAAAAGACCATACATGCAATTCAGTGGATATTCAGTGCCAGAGACAGCAGAGGTACAACAGGATATAGTCAAACACTATGGGCACACTATAGGAGATAGAGACTACTCACAGGATACAAGAGATGGTCAGAGATTGCGGACATATTATAAGAGATGGTCAGAGATTGCAGGCATGATACAAGAGATGGTCTGAGACTGCAGACATGATTCATGAGATGGTCAGAGACTGCAGACATGATGCAAGAGATGGTCAGAGACTGCATGTATGATGCAAGAGATGGTGAGAGACTGCGGACAGGATACAAGAAATGGTCAGAGACTTCGGGCAGGATACAAGAGATGGTCAGATTGCAGATATGATACAAGAGATGGTCAGAAATTGCAGACATGATAAAAGAGATGGTCAGACACTGCAGACATGATAAAAGAGATGGTCAGACACTGCAGACATGATGCAAGAGATGGCCAGAGAATGCGGACATGCAGGTGAAAGTCACTGATTAGAGACATTAGACAGTATTACATGATACTGCTAGAAATCGCTGCTATATCAGGGCAATAGAGAAATGCAGATTAGTCTTCAGGAGCCTTGAGGAATGTATAAAGGTGCCAAACTGCCACATGCAGCCCCCCGGGCCGCAGGTTGGGCACCAGGGGTCTGGATGGAGGAATCTGTGTATGGCCAGCATAACTCTAGGTCAGGGATCTCCAAACTATGGCCCTCCAGCTGTTGCGGAACTACATGTACCGTAAGGCATTGAAAAACTCGGCCATTCACAGACATGACTAGGCATGGAGGGACTTAGTTTGGAGACCCCTGGTAATTCAACAGAGCTCCCATCCTGGGATATATACAGCAATAAAATACACTCACCGGCCACTTAATTAGGTACCTGTTCAATTGCTTGGTAACACAAATTGCTACTCAGCCAATCACATGACAGTAACTCAGTGCATTTAGATGTTTAGACGTGGTGAGGCAACTTGCTGAAGTTCAAACCGAGCATCAGAATGGGGATAAAGGGGATTTAAGTGGCTTTGAACATGGCACAGTTGTTGGTGTCAGATGGGCTGGTCTTAGTATTTCAAATACTGCTGAACTACAGGGATTTTCAGGCACAACCATCTTTTACAGACAGTGATGCCACTAGGGTTGGTTTGGTAAACCCCCCCCCCCCCCCATCTATTTTCAGGTCAGGAGCCCGGAATTGGAGCTCGCTGGTTATTAAGTACCGCAGGCAGTATTAGGGCTGGAGAATAGCAGGTTAGGCAGTTCTTAATGGCTCAGTCCCTAGAAACAGCAATGGATAATGGCCGACAGGCCCTCTTACCAGACCCAGTAGAACTGCAGCAGTGATCCCTCTGGCTGCATGTTCACTCACTCTGGGTTGCCTGGGGTGACTCTGGTCAGTAATGTAGCACGACTGTACCTTGGCAGTGGCTCAGTCTCTCTCTCTGGTGGTGCTGAGCAGGAAGGATGAGCTCAGGCGTGTTCGCATGGACCACATGCAGAGCCCGCCAGGAAGTCGGGGCAGCGCTGTGCTAATCACAGGCAGCAAGACATTGCCCGATCTCTGTAGCCGCACATCGGGGCAATGTCTCACTGCCTGTGATCAGCGCAGCACTGCCCCACGACTTCCTGGCGGGCTCTGCACGTGTTCCATGCGAACACGTCTGAGCTCATCCTTACTAAGCAGCAGCGTGGCACTCTTTTTGGTGGTGCTGGTACAGCGTGGCTCTTTTTCTGGTGGCGCTGGGCAGCAGTGTGGCTCTCGGTCTGGTGGTGCAGGTACAGTGTGGCTCTGGTGTTGGGCAGTGTGGCTCTCCCTCCGGTGGTGAAGGTAGAGTGTGTCTCTGGTGCTGTGCAGCGTGGCTCTCTGGTGGTGATGGTACCATGTGGGTCTGGTGTTGGGCAGCGTGGCTGTCCCTCCGGTGGTAAAGGTACAGTGTGGCTCTGGTATTGGGCAGCATGGCTCTCCCTTCGGTGGTGAAGGTACAGTATGGCTCTGGTGTTGGGCAGTGTGGCTCTACCTCCGGTGGTGAAGGTACAGCGTGGCTCTGGTGTTGGGTCGCGTGGTTCTCCCTCCGGTGGTGAACATACAGCATGGCTCTGGTGTTGGGCAGCGTGGCTCTCCCTCCGGTGGTAAAGGTACAGTGTGGCTCTGGTGTTGGGCAGCGTGGCTCTCCCTCCGGTGATGAAGGTACAGTGTGGCTCTGGTGTTGGGCAGTGTGGCTTTCCCTCTGGTGGTGAAGGTACAGTGTGGCTCTGGTGTTGGGCAGTGTGGCTCTCCCTCTGTTGGCGAAGGTACTGTGTGGCTCTGGTGCTGGGCAGCGTTGCTCTCTCTCTGGCTTCAGCCCAGCACACTCCTCTCTTTCTTTGTCCTGTAGCACTCACTCCGTCAGCTTTTTCCCGGGGTCCAGTCAGTCTATCAGTCTCTCTCTCGCAGAGTGCATGGTGGGAGCTGTAGTCTGCTCGCTGCGGACAACAATGGGGCCGTCAAGTTTCTGGGACTACATGTTTTATTATGCTCAACCTAGTCTCCTTTGATTGGACCTCCACTCTGGCCAATGGGAATGGAAGCAGAGAGGGCAGGAAGCTGGGCAGGAAACCTGATGAGAGCTGCTGTCTCTTCTGACAGGAGAGAGGAAACAGTCTGACAAGCCGCAGCTCGCCTCTCCCCTGTCACAGCACTGACAAGTTCTCTGGAGTGAGCGGGGGAAAGAGCGTGCAGTCACCCTTCACTACTGGGGGGGGGGGCTTGACAACACCATGATGGTGTCACCACACACACCCTTTAGTGATGGCAGTGTTTACAGAGAATGGTCCAAAAAAAGAGAAAATATCCAGTGAGTGGCAGTTGTGTGGAAGAAAATGCCTTGTTGATGTCAGAGAATGGGCAGACTGGGTCCAGATTATAGAAAGGCAACAGTAACTCAAATAACTACTCGTTACAACCATGGTTACAAACCATCTCTGAATGCACAACACATCGAACCTTGAAGCAACTCCTGGAACAGGAAACTGAGGCCACAATTCGCACAGGATCACCAAAATTGGACAATAGAGAATTGGAAAAACGTTGCCTGGTCTGAGGAGTCTGAATTTCAGCTGCGACATTGAGATGGTGAGGTCAGAATTTGGTGGAAACAACATGAAAGCATGGATCCATGCTGTCCTTTATCACCGGTTCAGGCTGGGGGTGGTGGTGTGAGGGATATTTTCTTGGCACACTTTGGGCCCCTTTGTACCCATTGAGCATCGTCTAAACGCCACGGCCTACCTGAGTATTGTTGCCGACCAGTGGCGTCATTAAGGGGTGGCTATTGAGGCTGGAGCCCCCCGAATCTGGGGCCCATAGCCCCGAGTCCGGCCCTACCGTGAGAGAGTTGCAGGCGGCCGCACACAGCGCTTCCCGCACAGATGTCCCCGAGTCTGCATTCCGTGCATCAGTTACACAGCCGAAGGTCGGTGTGAAAGTCAGTCTCCTCCTCTTGCTCCGCCCATATCATAGAGGTGGGAGGAACTCACATCAATCTCTTCTATGCTGGTAAGTGCAGACCATGTGGGAAGGGGAGGGGGAAACTCTATGTACCCAGCCTGTCTACTGAATATACCCAGCCTATCATTCGTCTGTATATACCCATCTTATCTTCTATAGACCCAGCCTATCTTCTCTAAATACCAAGCCTATCTTCTATAGACCCATCCTATCTTCTGTAGACCCATCCTATCTTCTGTATATACCTAGCCTATCTTCTGTATATACCCGGCTATCTAATGTATATACCCAGCCTATCTTCTGTATATTAAGGTGACCAGATTTTTAAAATGAAATACTTACATACTTTAAAAAAAATTTTTTTTTACTAGTAATGGCAGCAATCAGCGACTCATAGCGGGACTGCGATATTACGGTGGACAAATCGGACACACGACCGGTATTCTCGTCGGAATAAACGTTTTTTCGACGGAGTTCCACTGAAACTGTCTTGCATACACACGATCACACCAAATTCTGACTGTCTAGAATGCAATGACGTACAACGCGTACGACGGGACTAGAAAAAGGAAGTTCAATAGCCAGTAGCCAATAGCTTCCGTCTCGTACTTGCTTCAGAGCATGCGTCATTTTTGGTCCGTCGGAACAGCATACAGACAAGCTGTTTTCCTGATAGGAAATGGTTCAGGCAGAAACATTTAGAACTTGTTCTATTTCTGGGTCCGTCAGAATTTTCAGAAAAAAAAAAAAAAAAAAAAAAAAAAAGAGTCAGATGAGGCATACACACAATCGGAATATACAATGAAAAGTTTCCATCTGACTTTTTCTGCTCGTGTGTACGCGTCATTAGTGATACTTGTGACACTTTGTGGGAACCAGTGACACTAATTCAGTGATCAGTGCTAAAAATATGTACTGTCACTGTACTAATGACACTGACTAGGAAGGGGATAACATCTAGGGCAAGCAATGGGTTAAACGTGTGCCTAAGTGTTTTCTCACTGTGGGGGGGGGGGGTGATTTTACTAAGGGAAGATATGGATCCTTGTACCTGCTTTGCAGGATCAATGTCTTCCATACTGACAGAATGGCAAACTGCCTTGTTTACATAGGCAGACCACTAGGCGAGTCTGCTGGATCCGCTGATTGGCTCTGATACCCAGAAATGCAGGATCACATATATATGTGATCCTGCGCAGCGCGACCAGCAGTAAATCTGCTATCACGCGATCGGCAACTGGTTAAGATCATTAGCATCATGATAACTCACAGGCAGGGGGCACTCATGGCTCTGACACAGTGTATCACATAACATGGCTGCTGGGTGCTGATTTTGTTAACTTCTGACCAATAAGTGCCTGCGAGTTTGGATACCATCCATTATGCCAGAGAGACAGACAAAGTAAAATGGAATCTATTCACAGACACCCCCAAAGCACACCTGTGTTGAAGTTTTGAAGGCACTGGCAGCCCCATGATTGGATCTGCTTCCCCTCTATTGCTGCTGCTGGACATCGTCAGCTGAGCTCAGCTGCCTCTATCTGCCCGTTGCCTCCTCCACCTACCTCACAGCCTCTCAGATCTCACTGTCCTGGCCAAGGCAGAAGAGCATGTGAGCGGAGCTGAATGGGCATGTGCCGGACACTGAAGAAATAGTCCATCCGCTCGGACCAGCACATCATCACACAGATAATGGCCACCACCCTAAGCTAGTAGGAGCGGGGGGGGGGGGCGAAATTCAGATTTTTTTTTTCTTCTGCACTGACTGTCTTTGAAAATTGCCCCAGCTCCTGTTGAAGTCAAATCCGGGGAAAAAAACGGGGACAGAATTGGTCCGGGGACAGTGTCCTCAATCCAGGACTGCCCCCTGAAACCAGGAACATCTGGTCACCTTACTGTATATACCAGCCTATCTTCTGTATATGCCCAGCCTATCTTCTGTATATACCAGCCTAGCTTCTATATACCCAGCCTATCTTCTGCATCAGCATGCCTTGCCTTGCTCCTCTATTGTAGCCTGTGATAGAACTACAGGTCCCAGCATGAATGCTCTGCAATTTCATTGTAGCCTAGGTTCCTGTGTGACTGGGCTAGAACTACAAGTCCCAGCATGCTGTGCACCTCTCTTGCAGCCTGTGATAGAACTAAAAGTCCCACTAGGCTCTGCAGGATCATTGCAGCCTGTGATAGTAGTAGAAGCTCGAGCAGGCCTTGCTCCTCTATTGCAGCCTGTGATAGAACTACAGGTCCCAGCATGACTGCTCTGCACTTTCATTGTAGTATAGGTTACTGGGTGGCTGGTAGTGTGACCACGTGTCCCGGATTGCCCGGGATTGTCCCTTAATTATGATCTTTGTCCCGTGTCCCGGGCACCTTCATTCCGGGACAATACCGTGTCCCGGAATGAAAAAAAAAAAAACGGTCCGCCTCTGCCACTCTGATATAGTTACACAGTCACTGTCACACTCATCTGCAGAACTGGTTGCTAGGCTAGGGCCGCCCCACGTCTAGCAACCAGTGACGTTGGCTCGGCTGACACTGGGATCCACCCACCTCCTCTTTCCTTCTCCTCCTCCAGCTAGCAGCAGCAGAGAGAGAGACCAGCCAGGCACACCAGAGCGCCGAATCACCAGGATCCAGCCTGTGTCCACTGCTGCCCAGTCAGTGCCAGTGAGTCCCGACTCCCAGGGGCACCCACCACCACCGCCCCCGACTAGTCCCGCTGCCCACAGCCGCTACAAGGGAGCGGAGCACATTGCCTGGCCAATTTCTCCAGTCCAGTTCTCCTCCTGAGCCTCCTCCCGCCCACGAGGGCTGCGAATTTTGAGCTGTCACTGCGCCAGACAAACTTCCAGGACTAGGTTAGTGTTTGTTCATGTGGCAGCAAATATCATTCATGACAGTGATACAGCAACTTGCTGGGAAATTCTTGTTTAGTCACTATTCAATTATTAACCACTTAAGCCCCGAACCATTTTGCTGGACAAAGACCAGAGCACATTTTGCGATTCACCATTGCTTTAACTGACAATTGCGCAGTTGTGCGACGTGGCTCCCAGACAAAATTGACATCTTTGTTTTTCCACAAATAGAGCTTTCTTTTGGTGGTATTTGATCACCTCTGCATTTTTTATTTTTTGCGCTATAAACAAAAATAGAGCGACAATTTGGAAAAAAAACGCATTACTGTTTACTTTTTGCTATAATAAATATCCCCCAAAAATATATAAAAAAAAAATGTTTCCTCAGTTTAGGCCGATACGTATTCTTCTACATATTTTTGGTAAAAAAGAATCCCAATAAGCGTTTATTGATTGGTTTGCACAAAAGTTATAGCGTTTACAAAGTACAGGATTGTTTTATGGCTTTTTTATTATCTTTTTTTTTTTTTACTAGTAATGGCGGTGATCTGCAATTTTTATCAGGACTGCGACATTATGGCGGACACGTCAGACAATTTTGACACATTTTAAAAAAAATTGGCAAAAAAAGTATCAAAAAACATATTTTTTTGGGTGGGCGCGGGTGCGTCCCTGAATAGTAATTTGGAAATGTGGTCACCCTAGTGGCTGGGCTAGAACGACAAGTCCCAGTATGCTCTGCATTTCTCTTACAGCCTGCGATAGAACTACAAGTCCCACATGCTCTGCACCTCTCTTCCAGCCTGTAATAGAACTACAAGTCCCAGTATGCCCTGCACCTCTCTTGCAGCTTATGATAGACCTAAATGTCCCAACATGCTCTGCACCTCTCTTGTAGCCTATATTACTACAAGTCCCAGCATGCTCTGCACCTCTCTTGCAGCCTGTGATAGAACTACAAGTGTCAGAATACTCTGCACTTTCATTGCAGCCTATGAGAGAACTAAAAGTCCCATTAAGCTCTGCAGGAGCATTACAGCCTTTGATAGGGCTACAAGTCCCAGCATGCTTAGCAGTGGTGGGGAAGAAGACCAGGGGGGGTACAGAGGTGGGGCTGAAGACCAGGGGGGGGTACAGAGGTGGGGCTGAAAACCAGGGGGGTACACAGGTGAGACAGATTTGCAGGAGGTACAGCGTTGGGGAAGAAAAGCAGGGGGTGTAAAGCAGTGGGGCAGATGTGAAAGGAGGTGTATTAGTGGGGCAGATGAGAAAGCGGGTTACATTGGTAGGGCAGATGGGTTCAGTGTTAAGACGGATGTGAAGGTGATTCAGTAGTGAGACAGAAAAGCATGGGGATATGGAGCAGATGTGCACGGAGGTAAAGTGGTGGGGCAGGTGAGAAAAGGGGTACATTGATGGGGCAGATGAGCAAGGGGGTTACAGTGGTGGGACAGAAGAGCAAGAGGGTACAGTGGTGGGGCAGATGTGCAGGAGGTACAGTGGTGGAAGGGATGAGAAGGGGTTTCAGCGGTGGGACAGAAAAGCAGGGGGTACAGCGGTGGGGCAGAGGAGAAAGGAAGTACATCGGTAAAACACATGAGAGGGGGGTACAGTGGTGGGGCAGATGTGCAGGGCGATACAGTGATCTGAGGTGTGAGTGCAGGATGTTCATTTCTCACTACTAAAGAAGTTTACAGCATTTACTTTATATAAAATCCTTTTAGTGATTGAGAATGTAAAGTTGACATTTTTTGGTCATAAAATCGGCACGCTCAATTTCTTTGAAAACATTTTGCGGCACGCTGTGCTCAAAACGTTGCCTACCCCTGTACTAGAACATTTTTTATTATTATACAGGATTTATATAGCGCCAATAGTTTAAGCAACACTTTAGAAAATAAAAGGGAGACAAATATAGTTATAATACAATAACATACAAGAGGATTAGGAGGGCCCTGCTCAGAAGAACTTACAATCTAAAAGCATTCCACTTTTTATTTAATTTGGGTAAATAAGTATTATTATTTTTTTTTTTTTACAGTTTTTTTTTCTCAGCAGCACTAATACCCGAAGGAGCTGCTGGTTTGATTGGGCTTACTGTTACCTTCTTCACCTCGATTTGCGTGTGTAGAGGTTCCCATGGTAGATGCCCCAGAAACTTTAGAGACGACAGATCCGCTTAAAGGGATTTTTATTTGCAAAAACAGAGTTAATGAACAGTCTCTCAGTATAGGATCAGAGGGTCAGGAAGAAAGTTCAGGTATTCTTATGCCGCGTACACACGATCGGAATTTTCGTCGGAAAAAAGCTCTGATGGTTTTCCCGAAGGAAATCGGCTCAAGCTGTCTTGCCTACACACGGTCACACCAAATTCCGATCGTTTATAAACGCGTTGACGTACAACACGTACTACAGAACTAGAAAAAGGAAGTTCAATAGCCAGTAGCCAATAGCTTCTGTCTCGTAGTTGAATCTGAGCGTTTGTGATTTTTGGCGTGTCGGACTTACATACATTACATACACACGATCGGAATTAGCAATAGAAAGTTTTTCCGTCAGGAAAATTGAGAACATGCTTTCAATTTTTGGCTGGCGGAAATTTGGACAGCTAAATTCTGATTGAGCATACACATGGTCGCATTTTCAGATGAAAAGCTCTCATCAGTCTTTTTCTGGCCGGAATTCCGATCGTGTGTACGTGGCATTAGTGTCAAAGTCAATAATAAAGAACTTACTTTGACTGAATCCAGAGAATAGCTTTTCACAGCTGGATGATCACTCAAGTTGGACAGTCCCTCTCTCACAAGGTCTAGCAGCCAACAAGGTGCTTAAATCGGGAATAAGTCTCTGCCACAGACTTTGTTGTAGAACACATAGGAATAAGTCTCTGCCACAGACGTAGAACATGAACACTTGTAGAACACTTGTGTAGTAACAGTATCTTTCAGCCGGTTCAGCAATACCCACAAAATTGGATTCACTTAGGTCCTTCAGCCCTACCAGGCTCTTGCTAAGAAGCCAACTTGTGTGTGGCCTTCTTCTCAAAAGTCCTCCCCAGGATAGCTATGAAGTTGCTGGGCCTCTCCACAACTGGAGACGGCACCGGACCACCTCTGAATCCAGCCCCAAGACAAAGTCGGGTGGATCCGCACCCCAGGCCATAGCCTTCCTGGGGGCTGCTCAGGAGGACCAGGACCATGGAGTCAGAACATCCTTCTGGACCAAAACCCCAAACCACGTGACATCCGCATCTTAAAGTACCCTCTCCCAGAAAGCACAGCAAGAGTGACATCTCTTTTTTACTTACAGCCTATTCTGGATTGTTTGGCAACCGTGACACTAATACTCATACCCTGTCAGGAGAATATGTACAGCTGCAGGGGCGGATCCAGGGGGGGGGCAACGGGTCAATTGCCCCCTCCGAGAATACCGCCAGCTAATGACAGCACGGCCGGTTCCGCGGGTCCAATCGCGGCCGGTTCCGCGGGTACCCGCGGGCCGGTTCCGTGGGTCCAATCGCGGCCGGTTCCGCGGGTACCCGCGGCCGGTTCCGCGGGTCCAATCGCGGCCGGTTCCGCGGGTCCAATCGCGGCCGGTTCCGCGGGTACCCGCGGGCCGGTTCCGCGGGTCCAATCGCGGCCGGTTCCGCGGGTCCAATCGCGGCCGGTTCCGAGGGTACCCGCGGCCGGTTCCGCGGGTCCAATCGCGGTCGGTTCCGCGGGTACCCGCGCTGAGTGGACGGGTGAGGGGGGGCAGCTGGGCGGCTTAGGAGGGCTGCTGGCCAATCAGGAAGCCAGCAGGCAGGGGAGCAGGGAGATGACATCATCTCTCACTGCCCTGCATCCCTCCAGTTCCACCCTCACTGTGTAGGAAGCTGTGTGCAGCAGAGAGATTGTATCATCTCTCTGCTGCCTATCTTCACTCTGGGACCCAACAAAAGACCACCAGTAGGTGACAATCCGCAATGTGTGGCAGACTACGTGGCAAGTGGCAATCCGCAATGTGTGGCAGACTACGTGGCAAGTGGCAATCCACAATGTGTGGCAGACTACATGGCAAGTGGCAATCCGCAATGTGTGGCAGGTGACGTGGCAAGTGACAATCCGCAATGTGTGGCAGGTGACGTGGCAAGTGACAATCCGCAATGTGTGGCAGGTGACGTGGCAAGTGGCAATCCGCAATGTGTGGCAGGTGACGTGGCAAGTGACAATCCGCAATGTGTGGCAGGTGACGTGGCAAGTGACAATCCGCAATGTGTGGCAGGTGACGTGGCAAGTGGCAATCCGCAATGTGTGGCAGGTGACGTGGCAAGTGACAATCCGCAATGTGTGGCAGGTGACGTGGCAAGTGACAATCCGCAATGTGTGGCAGACTACGTGGCAAGTGGCAATCCGCAATGTGTGGCAGGTGACGTGGCAAGTGACAATCCGCAATGTGTGGCAGGCTACGTGGCAAGTGGCAATCCGCAATGTGTGGCAGGCAACGTGGCAAGTGACAATCCGCAATGTGTGGCAGGTGATGTGGCAAGCGGCAATCCGCAGTGTGTGGCAGGCAACGTGGCAAGTGACAATCTGCAATGTGTGGCAGGTGACGTGGCAAGTGACAATCCCCAATGTGTGGCAGGTGACGTGGCAAGTGACAATCCCCAATGTGTGGCAGGTGACGTGGCAAGTGGCAATCCGCAATGTGTGGCAGGCTACGTGGCAATCCGCATCTGGTGGCAGGCGACGTGGCAAGTGACAATCCGCAATGTGTGGCAGGTGACGTGGCAAGTCACAATCCGCAATGTGTGGCAGGTGACGTGGCAAGTGGCAATCTGCAATGTGTGGCAGGCTACGTGGCAAGTGACAATCCGCAATGTGTGGCAGGTGACGTGGCAAGTAACAATCCGCATTTGGTGACAAGTGACAATCCACATTTGGTGGCAGGCGACATGGCAAATGACATCCTCAGGGCTCCCACTGATTCTGCAGTATGGTGAGTTGAACCATTTAATTTTATATTACAATGTATTAATAGAAATAATGCGCTTCAATCATCCTGACACCATAACAACCATGGTGCCGTAATGATTGAAGCGCAAATACCAGCCATTTCCCATATAAATTGCCCCCCAAAAAACATATTTATAGCAGTGCCCCTCCCGAGATTAGACTCTGGATCCGCTCCTGTACAGCTGATGGTTCAATAACAGTGGCAGGGTTTTATGGTGCTGCTGATTGTACAGAACACAGGACACCAATACAGATTCGCGCTAAGGGCGCTGGAGACCCTAGGTATGCTTCTGATAATGTTCTATATTTATTTATATATATATATATATATATATATATATATATATATATATATATATATATATATAATCTCGTTCTCAGCCCCCCCCACACAGAAGTTCCGGCTCAGTTCGCCGTGGCAATCTGAGCCGTAGGTGGGAGTGGGTACCCGTCAAGAAGAAAACTTAGACCCCGAGGGCCACACAATAAGTGCCACAGGTTTGACTCCAAGGCTCCCCCTCTGTTCACCTACGTATTAGGGGCGGGGGTATTGTATGGTCCCCAGAGATAGCTGAGAGTAATATAACCGACAGGCACAAAATGAATGGGCTGGCCTACATGTGATGCGCAAGAACGCATGTGTGCAACATCGCAGCTGTAAGCCTAACAAGACACTTTTAATGGCATATTTAAAAAAAGAGAATTGGAACAAATTAAATGAAATTAGGTTATTGCAAGGCTCCATTCACATCTGGGCGTCCCATGAACACGCGTAAAAAGGAACGTGCAAAAAATGCACTTGTGCCATTATTTGTTAACCGCTTCAGCCCCGGAAGCTTTTACCCCCATCCTGACCAGAACGCAAAAGTTATAGCGTTTACAAAATAGGGGACAGTTTATGGCATTTTTATTAATAACTTTTTTTTAATAGTAATGGCGGCGATCAGCGATTTTTATCATTACTGCAACATTATGGCGGACACATCGGACATTTTTGGGACCATTGTCCTTTATACATCAATTAGTGCTATACAAATGCAGATTCCTGTGTAAATGGCAGTGAAGGGGTTAGCCGCTAGGTGGCAGTGTAGGAGTTGTGTCCTGGGGAGTGTCCAACTGTGGGGAGCGTGGCTACGTGTGACACGTCACTGATCTTTGCTCCCGATCACAGGGAGATCTGTGATCAGTGACACTGTCACTAGGCAGAACGGGGAGATGCTTGTTTACATTAGCATCTCCCCCTTCTTCCTCCCCGTGATCACAGGTATCTCCACGGCGATCTAGTCCGCGGGACCCGCGGAGGTCTCGGCCGGTGTTCATGCGACGGCACGGCGACAAATTTAAAGGGACGTACGGGTACGCCCATTTGCCCATTCGTACCATTCTGTTGACGTACAGTGGCGCGCGCCGGTCAGGAACCGGTTAAGGTCACCCCAAATGTGGCCAGTAAATGTGCATTTTTATGCAGAGCTACTTTGGGGCGTTTGTCATGCATATGGCAGCTCATTCAAATGAATGGGCTTCACCTATGTGTGCAAAAATGTGCTAAAAAAATGCGCATTTACGTGATGCAGAGATGTACGGTAAATGGGGCCCTAAAGGTTTTTTTTTTTTTTTTTTTTTTTTTTTAATATATTTTTTTTTCCAATGAGTTTTTATTGAGGAAAGTACAGATTACAATTTCATCATGTAAACAATACACGTATAAAAAAAAAACTGTATTGGTGTAGCCCTGTAGTATAGAACTTATGCACGTAGAACAAAATCAACATATATTTTCTCCGTCTTGATTCCTAACAATGTATCCATAGTAAATTGAAACATGAAAGAAGCAAAAAAAAAAAAAAGGAAAAATAAATAAAAAAAAACTCATCTACCATTGTGTTCATAACGGGTGACACTTTATGTATTAGGGGTCTCCTTTCAACTTATAGCGTCAATGAGAATGGAGATGGCAAAAAAAGAAGAGGATTTATCCATATCAGACCAGTGTGTTGTTGCCACTTCCCTAATTGTATATAAAAAAAAAAAAGAGAATCCCCCTTCTTTGGGACTTTGCAGGCAAAACCACACATATGTGAATTAGAAGATATAATTTAATAGGTATACATAAAATCATTCGATCATAAGTTGACCGTGTATTAAAAGGACATGTAAGAAAAGACTCAAAACACGACAGGTTACATGGTTGGCATGACAAAAAGATTGTTGTTACTCTCCAGTATTAAGTAGTCTCTGGAACCCGACGCATGTCTGGTTTTAAGCACCTTCATCAGGGGTATTAAGAAGAGTAAATATATATATATATATATATATATATATATATATATATATATATATATATATATTTATATTACACACACACAGTCATAATTTTGTCTTACATGCAAAATGTTCCACCATACAACTTGTAAAAATGAATGAAGCACTGCCAGCAGGGGTGTCAGTAGATGCCCACCAAGGGCACCAATAATATCAGAAAAAAAATGACTTGCCGATTAAATTTTCCTGGAGATCACAAGGAGTCATATGTGGCGAATTGCCAACAAGCTTTGTGAGTTTTGAGTGAGAATGCTATCCTGGAGCCTTAAATAAGGCTTCTTATCCTTATATATAGCAGCACACCCGAGTACTGCAGAGTGGCATGATTTCTTGACAGAGGGTCCCTTTTTTATAGGGAGGTCTAATGCTAAAAGGACTTGGTGTGTGCTGCTATATACGGATAAGAAGCCTTAACCACTTGGCATCCGCGCTATAGCCAAATGACGGCTACAGTGCGGACCTGAATTTCTGGGAGAAGGTCATATGATGGCCTCCCCTTGGCACGCACTGTGATCACCGAGTCTTGGGTGATCACAGATCCGAGTAAGGGGCCCCTTACCACATGATCAGCTGTCAGCCAATGACAGCTGATCACATGTGTAAACAAAAGCTCGGTAATTTGTCTTTTTCTCTCCTCACGCTGACAGAGAACAAAAAAAATCTGATCACGGCTTATGTGCAAGGGACATCGGTCCCAAAAGGAAGGAGGCACATCTACCTCATGTGCCAATCAGTACCCCCTGCCAGTGCCCACCAGTGCCACCTATCAATGCCCACAAGTGCCACCTATCAATGGCCACAAGTGCCACCTATTAATCCCCACCAGTGCCTCATCAGTGCCACCTAGCAGTGCTGCCTATAAGAGTAACCTACCAGTGCCGATCAGTGCCCATCACTGCCACCCATTAGTGCCCATCACTGCCACCTATTAGTGCCACTTCTCAGTGCACACCAGTGCCACCTATCAATGCCCTTCAGTGCCACCTCTCAGTGCACACCAGTGCCGCCTTATTGGTGGCCATCAAAGCAGCCCCATCAGCGTAAATCAACGAAGGGGAAAAATTACCCGTTTGCAAAATTTTATAACAATATAAAAAATATATAATTGAAAAAAAAATTGTATTTTTAAATTGTTTTAACAAAAAATTAAAACCACAGAGGTGATCAAATACCTCCAAAATAAAGCCCTATTTGTGACGGAAAATTATAAAAAATTAATTTGAGCACAGTGTTGTATGACCGCGCAATTCTCATTCAAAGTGAGGCAGCGCTGAAAACTGAATATTTTGGTCTGTACAGGAGGGGGGTTTAAGTACCCAGTAAGCAAGTGGTTAAGGCTTCAGGATAGCATTATCACTCAAACCTCACAAACCTTGTTGGCAATTCGCCACGTATGAGTCCTTGTGATCACCAGGTGCGCGCTCGCAGCACAGCTCCGTTTACATTCTGATACGCATATATTTTTGAAAACTTATTTATATACACAATACACTATATACAAAAATGATTAAAAAATATATAATAGTTAACCTATACATGCGGCCTCTCGGCATTAAGGCCCACCGGCTTTAAGAGGTTATTACATTTTTTTTTTTTTATCATTTTTGTATATACTGTATTGAGTATATAAATGAATAACAGTCTTCAAAATATGTTGCATTCATGTAATAAAAAAAATGAAAAAAACATTATATTAATACTATCATTATTATTCTTACTAAAAGAATAATTATGATGATAATAATACTAGTAAAAGATTATATAATAAGATTACTAAAATAAAAATATAATTATAGGAATATAATAATAATAAATATTAAAAAATCAATGATAATAATAGACAATCACAGTAGTTGAACATGGTTGACGTACTTAGTATAGGAAAATTATTTTTTGCAAGATTAGGCAAGATAAGAGGCACGCATCCAAAACAAAACTCTCCCTCCCAGGATCGAGCCGTATTCCGCTTTAGTAATTGTTACCATTTTATTTATTCATGATTAAATGTATTACAGGAGCCACCGGGTCTGACAGTTGGAGTTATAAAATTTTATTAAATTACACTCTTACAGTTCAGCGCTAGAACCTAGCCCAAGGCGGCCGTCCCGTCATTAACAGCCAATTCACATAACAAAGCCATTGTCTTGGACGACGACTCATCACAATACAAACTTCACTATTT
This sequence comes from Lithobates pipiens, assembly GCF_037356315.1. Lineage (NCBI taxonomy): Eukaryota > Metazoa > Chordata > Amphibia > Anura > Ranidae > Lithobates > Lithobates pipiens. The sequence goes on from NW_027507685.1 coordinate 193,893,385, forward strand.
CGGCGGTTGAACACCGCTGTTTTATTGCTGTGTGACATCAGAAATTATGATTTCTAAATCTGGTCATTGAGAGGCGTGATGGTCCTGGGCCCATCCTGTGGGGGATGTTGATAAGGCATCGTTACTGACAGAGTGCCGAGCTAAAATTGAAGTGATCGAATGGCCACTACTGAGCTCAGCTGGAGTGGCCAGAGTGCACTGCGCGTGCGTTAGGCTGACCAATAAAGTGTCCCAGAAGGACACGAAAACACAGCCATGTGACCTCCCAAAAGTGAAGGACTACAGGTCCCAGAATGAACCTGTGAAATCTATGGGGGGGGGGGGGGGGTCGGGGCACAAAAAAAGTATCAAAATTAATTACTTACTAAAAGGATGCAGACAGTGCAACTTTTTCTATTAGAACACAGAATGTAACGGGTAAATCAGAGGCGTAACTAGAACCTTCAGGGCCCCAGCACAAGAAACCAGGTAGGGCCGCCCGACTGGGCCCTTCCCACTGATCCCAGGGACCTTTACTTCCATCTTGGGGCCCTTTATTACAGTCCCACAACAGGCCACCTTTCTGCTGTCTTGGGGTCCCCCCACAGTGGCGGAATGCCAAAGCCCAGTTGCAAGTTTGACCTTTACAACCCTGGTAGTTCTACCACTGTTGTCAGTAGCTTTTATTTTTTTACAATTTTATTTTTTATTATAATTTTTTTTTTTTTTTTAGGTACTCTGTCTACTGACGGAGAAGCACCATTTAGTACATAACGGCATCAAATAATGGAAAAACCAAACTGCATTCTTCGATAATTGATTGGCAGTATCTAATGCGTCTTATAAAATGTATTGATGACATCCAACAGTTAAAAGGGGTTGTAAACCCTCTTATTTAAAAAAAAAAAAAAACATATACTTACCTCCACTGTTTAGCTTGTTTTGCACCGAGTGGGCCCCAATCATTGTCGGTAAACCCCCCTAGGAGAACCACTCCCTTGCGGGTGCGCTTTCGAGTCCAGCATGTACATCCATAGACACAGTATGCCGGACTCAGCCCCGCCCACGTCATTGGATTCAATTGATTGCAACGGGAGCCAATGACTGCGCTGCTATCTATCCAATCAAGAGCCGAGAACCCTTGGTAGAGGAAGTAGAGCGCGTTTCCGAGGGAACTAAGGGCTCAGGTGAGTAAAATGGGGGGGGGGGGCTGGTCACTATCAGAATTTTTTTCAACCTAATGCATATATATATTTTATATGGTTACAGATATGAATCAAAGAAGATTATTTTTTTGCCCTCACCTTGCCGGATTCATCTGGCCAGCCATACAGGTTCAGCCTCTTTCCAGTGACAGAAGCCCCTCTGTTCAGTTGCAAAACTTCCATACGAGGGAGCCCCCCCCAGGTCCGTATACTGGGTGTCTGGGATACTGGTCTCTGGATGCGAGTAAAACCGTCCTGCCTGATGGTTGGGGCTGATCCAGTCTCTCCTCCGTGGTGAGTTGTGGCCCCACACAGACATTTTTGTTAGTCTGTCTTTGGGTATGTTGCTTTCCCTTGCAAAGATACTGGAATATTTTTGTCAAGGCTGCCCCCTTTCCAAGATGGCTCCTTGTCTGCTTCCTGTGGCTGGACTGTCAGCAGGGAGCAGCAAGATGAGGTTGAGTTAACTGCTGGCCTGCTGTAGTAGTTCAGGTATGGAGCCTCTCACATCCCTCCCTTAGAGTCAGTCATGGAGGGGTGCTGCACAAAACAGGTGAGCTTTCCATAGGCTGTCATGGTGTGTCTGGATCATTATGTTGTTAATATATAAGCTGCCAAAGTCGATTAAAAAGCTGTGTATAGTTCTGTCTGTTTCATTTGCTTCACAGGTTTTGTCTGTCTGTAGGACTACTAATGCATGAAATCAATGTCTGCAAAGGGGTGTGTGGATGGCCACTGATATTGTATTAAGGCTATGTCCTAGCTAATACTTCCAGGTATTTATTATGACCACAAACCTGCAGCTCATATCTTGAGCCATAACCTTACCCAGAGACCAGGCCCGATAAATAAAGGTGAGGGTCAGGTAAGTATGCCATCATTAAAAAAAAAAAAAAGGAGTGCGTGGGCAGCATGGATTGTAAAATTCTCCAGCCCTTAAATACCAACGGAAAAGTGGCAACTTGTTCTTCCAACAGTGACAGGTTTGTTTTGCTCTAAAGACTGCCATACATTCAAAGTGCTACCAGAAGGGGCAGACTAAAGCAAATCACAATAGGGACCATCCTGGGCAGAATGGGGAGTGTGGTTAACCGACATGCCCGCCAATATACTATGCCAAGTTGCATATCAGGTGGCAGTAAACACAAAGGCAGATGTGTTCACTCAAGTGCAAACTGACTGGGTGGATCTCTAGTCGCTAACGCTCAGGTACTAAGCTAATCAAACAGTTGAGTTTGTTTAAAGGGTACCTCCTGCCTCAAAAAATGGCAGGCCAACAAGCGCTCATGAGATTGGCCAGATGTATCTTCATGCTAACAGAGGATGCAAGATCCCCTCTGTAAAGCCCAACCTTTACTGCAGAGGCAGTTAGCCAAGCCAAGCCATCTTCATCAGACTAGCCAGAAGTGCCAGTCTGCCAGCAGATGATGCAATAGCCTTCACAGAGGCATGAGAACAGCAATATGGATTGGGAAATTAAGGTTTTTACTACCATTAGGGAATATGGAATGGCCTCCTTTGGGATTCACTTCAGTAGCCAGGGCTCTTCGGTTCTAAGCAGACAAGTTGAAGGCAAACTACCAGTAATACGCCTCTGTGATGCTTGATCCATGAGTGAAATTGGAGTGACCGGCGAGGCAGTACAGCCATTATGGAGGCAGTAGGCTGTTCCTCCTCCTATTCTGTGAAGGTAATCAAAGCCCTATGGCTTAACCCATTGACTGCAGATACCACTTCTAAGTCGAATGGATTGTGATTTAAGATGGAATCAGCCATGTCCAGATCAGGGACTAAACCCTTAGGCTAGTCACCTAGGCTCAGAACAAAGAGTGGTGACAGGGCCTAAGAGGTTGGAAGATCCATAATCGTCTTTGATCACCTAAGCCCAAGTCTGCTTAACTCAAGGAGCAGCAAAGTTACTTTTCACTCAAATGTGCCCAGTAGGTGTTATATTGCAGAAATGAATGCAAATTTGGGCAGGAGGCTCAGGGTCAGTGGGGCCAGATGTCCATTAGCAGACTTTAAACAGGCCTGTATATGCGCTTTCTTGAGCAGGAGGACCTTGTGGGTGCTGCAGGATTTCAGTCCTTCATGGCATAGTATGTTACTAATTGTTTTCTTGATGACTATGGTCCCAGCTGCCTTGAGATCAGACAAGATTTTCCCATGTAGTTCTGGGCCAATTCCTCACCGTTCTCATCACTGAAACTCCACAAGGTGAGATCTGACAGTGAGCCACAGACTAAGGGAGGTGACAGTTATTTTGCGTTTCTTCTACTTCTCACCAAGCTGTTTGGCAATGGTCTTGTAGTCCATTCCAGCCTTGTAGAGGTCTACAGTCTTGTCCCCGACATCCTTGGACAGCTCTTTGGTCTTGGCAATGGTGGAGAGATTGAAATCTGATTGCTTCTATGGACAGGTGTCTCTTCTAGAGGTAACAAATTGAGATTAGGAGCAATCACTTTAAGAGTACTCCTAATTGAAGATCCGTACCTATATAGAAGACACCTGGGAACCAGAAATGTTGCTGATTGATAGGGTATCAAATACTTATTTCGCTCATTAAATGCAAATCAATTTATAACTTTTTTGAAATTTATTTTCTGGATATTTATGTTGCTATTCTCTCACTGTTAAAGTAAACCTACCATTAAAATTATAGACGAATTATTTCTTTGTCAGTGGGCAAAAGTACAAAATCAGCAGGGGATCAAATACATTTTTCCCCTCACTGTAGCAACGGATGACCACCTTTTTCAACAAAGAAAAGCCTAAAACTAAGCTGAATAATTGACTAGCACAAATTAAGAATCCATATCCTACTGGGACAGAATGATGGACACATTTTTTGGAAGATCTACCACTGTTTGCTGGGATTTGTTTGGGAGCTCCAGGCAGACATCTTGTTTAGCAAGTGAACCAGAAAAGCCTAAACTGATCTTAATAATTGCCTGACTAGAATTAAAACACTATCCTGGAGCAGAGTAATAATTACTGAACAAAGAGGAACATCAGCAGAAGTTTAGATTGTGGCGACGTCTGATTAATGAGCTCATTCTTCTCCTGTCCACATAATTTCTTAACACTAGATCCAAAAACCAGAGAATTATCCCAACTTCACTTCCCATCCGATGAGGCATAGGATAGTCTTGTAAGAAGTCAGCAAACCCCTAGAATGAAGGGAAACTAAACCTGCAATAATGTCTTAACGATATTAGAAAGGGGTTAGAGGTTGACATTTTAGCTGAAAATATGTGTACAGCCAATGAGCCCAATATCTCGTTTTAACATGGAAGAAACTTTTCATAAACTTCTGGGTATCAGGGAACCTGTTAATATCACTGCTCACAAGCTGTTACATTGCTTTTGGCGCTGCTCAAAGTACAGGTGAAAGCATATGCCTGTGTCCTGTAACCAATCCAGATTGCTAGGAAATGTAAAGAGAGAAGGATCTACTCTACGCCCCACCAGCCCAAGCTGAACAAATGATAAGAGCAGCCTCAGCCTACATGCCTTCACACCAAACCCCACAATCTGATGCATTTCGCCCCATCAACCGGGGCTTAGTCAGAGTCTGTATGACTAAGCCCTGGAAGGTTAGGCAAAATGCAGAGTATGTGGTGTGGTGGAGACATGTAGGCTGAGGCTGCTCCTTATTGATTATTCACCTGGGCTGGTCCGGAGTAGCAGCGATCTTTTCCTCTTTATATTTTCTGCTCATGAGTTATTAGTGTAAACCGAAAATTGTAGATCTAAGAAAAATATAAGGACTCCATAGTACTTAGCATATTTGGCACCTGGTCATGCTCTATACTACAGTATGTTAGAGTGTCCATATAGAGATAAATGTCATGAAATCGTTGCAATCGTGTCCAAAGATGAAGGCCAACCAAACACCCAAGTGCACCTTCCACTGGTATAGTACAAGATGTGCCCTTACCGAATGCCTAGTGCATAGACTCAACATTATACGAGCCTAGTCTGACATGGATTCACAAACCATGGAGGATCCATCCACTAGGTATGAAAGAGGATAACGTCACAGCCAACAGTGCTGGTTGTTCACTCTCTCTTGTGAATGTTATATAAAAAGAGTCGCCTCAGTGTAAAACCATGGTGGGTTTTATTGAAAAGATGCTTTAAAAGTTTTCACAGGCTCAATAAAGTATAATACGTGAATAAAAATTCCTACATAAAAATCTGCAGACCTAGATCAAAGTAGCATGGTGTAGTTGGACATAGACTCTGCCTACACCATGCGACTTTGGGCGGAGTCCATGTCCAACTACATCATGTTACTTTGATCCAGATCTGCAGATTTTTATGTAGGAACTTTTATTCACGTATTGCACTTTATTGGATCTGCGAAAACAAAACATAAAACCACCAGTGTTTTACGCTATGTGGTGACTTTCTTCTCTTCATGGTCACTTTTATTTGTATGCATTAGCACTCACATGGTTGATGTATATATTTTACACAAATTGTTCTGTTGTGTGATTGCCAGCTGCTTTTTTTGATCACTTATTACTTTCACCTGCGCAACTCCAACTTTTTTTTTTTTTTTTTTAACTACAATATAGAGTAGTTCTTCGTAATATATGTTCATTTATATTTAAATCAAATAAATATTAAGAATAATGGGCAAAAAATTGTATTGCTCCCTTACATTGGTGAAAAGTCCAAAAGTGACCTGGGGATTGATGGTCAGTGATAGAAGAGGCCTAGTACACTGGTGGACAGCGGGAAGAATGATCCTTACATTGGTGATCAGTGGGAAGAATGCTCCTTACATTGGTGATCAGTGGGAAGAATGCTCCTTACATTGGTGGTCAGTGGGAAGAATGCTCCTTACATTGGTGGTCAGTGGGAAGAATGCTCCTTATATTGGTGGTCAGTGGGAAGAATGCTCCTTACATTGGCGATCAGTGGGAAGAATGCTCCTTACATTGTCAGTGGAAAGATGGCGCAATGTTTGGCCTTACAGGGATGCACGGCCGGTTCATGCATCCCTACACAGGTAGTCCCATTTATGTCAACTAGGATGCAGCAGCTGCAGAGACACAGCTGCTGCTTCCAATATGACAGCCTTAAATACAGTGTTCACCCATACGGCTGTCAAATTAGGAGCAGTGGCCATGCAGCCACTGAGTCTCAATTGAAATGAATAGGGCAAACATGATGGTCCTCACAATTGCATATACGCTATAGTACACTCATGTGAATGAGGCCCAAGACATATTTTGAAAGGACTTTTGCACACATTTTACCACAAAGAACTTAAAGTACCAAAAGCAACTTTTCCATAATATTTATTTTCAACATCCTTCACTTAAGCCAACACTTAGAACTACAATCCTTCATAAAATAAGTGAGCCGTTAAAATATTTACAGGACAATTTACAGAATTATTCACACAAAAAAACAAAACTTCAAGATCACTAAAATTGCACCAATGGCACTGTAATTACAATGATGTCATTACATGGCGCATAAAGAGAGCATGACACAAACTATCTTCAGATGACCTTCTAGTAGAGCTCATCCGGGCCCTAGGCATGTAGAATTTTGTGTAGATCTACACATGGACTTAAGCTGAACTCCGGCCTTCACTCTAATGGTCTTTGTACAAAGGTACATTGTGTCTTAACTTCCATACTTCAGTTTACTTTTGGTCAAAAAAAAAAAAAGTCTGTGTGTGTATTATATATATATATATATATATATATACACACACACACACACACACACACACACAGAGTATCTGACAAAAGTGAGTACACCCCTCACATTTTTGTAAATATTTTATTCTATCTTTTCATGTGACAACACTGAAGAAATGACACTTTGCTAAAATGTAAAGTAGTGAGTGTACAGCTTGTATAACAGTGTAAATTTGCTGTCCCCTCATAACTCAACACACAGCCATTAATGTCTAAACTGTTGGCAACAAAAGTGAGCACACCCCTAAGTGAAATTTTCCAAATTGGGCCCAATTAGCCATTTTCCCTCCCCGGTGTCATGTGACTTGCTAGGGTTACAAGCACTCAGGTGTGAATGGGGAGCAGGTGTGTTAAAAATGGTGTTATCACTCTCTCATACAGGTCACTGGAAGTTCAACATGGCACCTCATGGCAAAGAACTCTGAGGATCTGGGAAAAAAAAATTGTTGCTCTACATAAAGATGGCCTAGGCTAGTGATGGCAAACCTTGGCACCCCAGATGTTTATGAACTACATTTCCCATGATGCTCAACTACAATACAGCGTGCATGGGAGCATCATGGGAATTGTAGTTCCAAAACATCTTGGGTGCCAAGGTTCACCATCACTGACCTAGGCTATAATAAGTTTGCCAAGACCCTGAAACTGAGCTGTAGCACAGTGGTCAAGACCATACAGTGGTTAACAGGACAGGTTCCACTCAGAACAGGCCTCGCCATGGTTGACCAAAGAAGTTGAGAGCACATGCTCAGCATCATATCCATAGGTTGTCTTTGTGAAATAGACCTGGGAGTGCTTCTAGCATTACTGCAGAGGTTGAAGGGGAGGGGGATCAGCCTGTCAGTGCTCAGACTATACGTCACACACTGCATCAAATTGGTCTGCATGGCTGTCGTCCCCTCTTATAAAGATGATGCACAAGACCACAGTTTGCAGAAGACAAGCAGACTAACAACATATCCATGTCCTGGAACCACGTCCTGTGGTCTGATGAGATCAAGATAAACTTATTTGGTTCAGAGTGTGTGGCGGCAACCAGGTGAGGAGTACAAAGACGTGTGTTTTGCCTACAGTCAAGCATGGTGGTGGGAGTGTCATGGTCTGGGGGCTGCATGAGTGCTGCCAGCACTGGGGAGCTACAGTCCATTGAGGGGACCATGAATGACGACATATACTGTGACCTACTGAAGCAGAGCATGATCCCCTCCCTTCAGAGACCGGGATGCAGGGCAGTATTCTAACATAACGACCCCAAAAACACCTCCAAGATGACCACTACCTTGTTAAAGAAGCTGAGGGTAAAGGTGGTGGACTGGCCAAGCATGTCTCTGACCTAAACCCTATTAAGCATATGTGGGGCATCCTCAAATGGAAGGTGGAGGAAGACCGCAAGGTCGCCAAATCCACCAGCTCCGTGATGTCATCATGGAGGGGTGGAAGAGGACTCCAGTGGTAACCTGTGAAGCTCTAGTGAACTCCATGCCCAAAAGGGTTAACGCAGCGCTGGTAAATAGTAGCTAGACAAAATATTGACACTTTGGGCCCAATTTGGCCATTTTCACTTAGGGGTATACTCACTTTTGTTGCCAGACAACATGTAGACATTAATGGCTGTGTGTTGAGTTATTTTGAGGGAACAGCAAATTTACACGGTTATACAAGCTGTACATTAACTACCTTACATTGTAGCAAAGTCTAATTTCTTCAGTGTTGTCACATGAAGAGATAGAATAAAATATTTACAAAAATGTGAGCGGTGTACTCACTTTTGTGAGATACTGTATATATACATACACACACACGCACATACATACTTACAAGGCCTGTACTGAAGGTAATGCAAATGTGGGGGTAACTTTATTATTAACTTACATAGGCCGTTCAAATTTCACAATTTGGTAGAGTAACTCTTCTGCTATAGGAGTGGTCTCCAAACTATGGCCCAGGGGGCAGATGCTGCTCTTTGCTGGTCTATATCCTGCCTTTAGGGCAATATTTATCCCACTGACATAAACAATGGGGTACAATTCTTCCCACCGAGACCAATGACAGGACACTATTCCTCCCACTGACACCAATGGGGCATTATTCCTCCCATTAACCACAACAATGGGGCACTATTCCTCCCACTGACACCAATGACAGGGCACTACTCCCACCAATGATGGGGCATTAATCATTCCCCTTATACTAATCATGGGGCACTATTCCTCCCACTAATACCAACCATGGGGCACTATTCCTCCCACTAATACCAACAATGGGGCACTAGTCATCCCACTAATACCAATAATGGAGCACTATTCCTCCCACTAATACTAACAATGGAGCACTATTCCTCCACTAATACCAATGATGGGACATTGTTTATTCCCATTACCACCAGGGCATGTTCTATTTACACTAAGAGACCACCCCCCAAAGTCTCAAAGAACAGTAAACAGGCCCTTTGTTTAGAAAGCTTGGAGACTCCTGCTCTATAGTAACTTTTCTTCTTTTTCATTGCAGGTGAATTATGGATTCCAAGCAGAAGCAACGTGGCATAATTGACTTCTTGATGAACAAGAGGTGCAAGCTTTTTGATATCCACAGAAGGCTACACAATATTTACAGAGATAACGTCATTGGTTTGAGTCACAAATCACAAGACATTGCTCTTGTCAATGGTCTCATCTCCATAAATATTCGGTAGTCTTCTGTGGATATAGGACAATCTACACCCCTTCTTCAAGAACTTAATGGCAGCACATTGCTTCTGCTTGGAATCCATAATTTACCTGCAATGAAAAAGAAGAGTTACTCGACCTATGTAACTTCTTAAAAAGTTAAGCCCACTTTTGAATCACTTTTGGTACAGCCCTCATGGATATAAACATATACATACAATAGTTTCCTGAAGGTCCCATGCATGGAAAATTGGTAGAGTTTTGGCCTGCACGGGTCAAGAAAAAGAACGTGTTCACACAGAAAGCGACAGTGAATACATTCTAACGGTACTGCACTGAAATATCGGCTAATATGTAAACTCTTTTTTCAAACAGCTGTAAAAGAAATGCACAATGTTCATAATAAAGCTAATTATTGAAAAAGGATCACAAAAGCTATGATTGTTATAAACCGTGGCCTACATGTTTTTTACATTATTTAGCTAAGGCTGACTTTTTTGGCTCTAAAAATCCAGTCACAAGGGCCATATGTTACACCTCTAACGGGTTTCATTACTGAAATAATAATGTATCTGTGAACAATTTAGCTAAACACAGAGAAGGCCAAGTTGAACAGAGTTCCTCTATCACTTATGGCTCATTGAGGAGATGAACTTATAAACAGGATGGAGGTAATCATCGACCAACGAAATTTTTTTTCTTCTGTTCTACTGTAATGCATCAAATGGAAAAACATCAACCGCGGTGGAAGAGTGAGCCAGCTAAACATTCGCTGCCAAAATGTTCCCTCAAAGAATCCTTGCAAAATCACTGTGACCCCAAAACTCAGTCAAAAAATGTCAGTAGTTTAAGATGGAAGTTTAGAAAAAGGCTCAGCAAGTCCAAAATTGGGATTGCTGAGGAACTGCAAGATCACCCTTAACGACTTATGCCGCGTACACACGAGCTGAATGTCCAATAGAAAAAGTCTGACAGAAGCTTTTCATCATATATTCCGATCGTGTTTATGCCTCATCTGACTTTTTTTTCGGGAATTCTGACAGACCTAGAAATAGAACATGTTCTAAATATTTCCAACGGAACCAAGTCCTATTGGGAAAACCGCTCGTCTGTATGCTGTTCCGACGGACCAAAAACTACACTTGCTCTGAAGCAAGTATGAGACAGAAGCTATTGGCTACTGAACATCCTTTTTCTAGTCTAGTCGTACGTCACAGCGTTCTTGACGATCAGACTTTGGTATGATCCTGTGTACTCAAGACAGTTTCAGCGGAATTTCATCGGAAAAACCTTCGGTTTTCCCGTCGGAATAAACTCTGGTCGTGTGTACAGGGCATAAGTTCACCTTTCCCAAAAAATAGACTGTGCAGCTTTGTAAAATGTTCAATAATTTTATTATAAAATGTTCATACCTGTAGGTAACATGAGAGAAAGCCAATTGTTTTTTGCATTCTAGCAAAACAACGGGGCTTCCAGAGGGGCCCAAATGGCCTACAGGTATGTCAATAAAATGAATGTAAATTATTATTTTATTTTTTTACAAAGCTGCACAGTTGGGGGGCCCTTTGACTGCATAGACCATTTCCTAGAAAAGGTGAACCTCTTGCAGATCCTTACCAATCCCAATTTCCGGAGTTACTGAGCCATTTACTAAACATCCCACTTAAAGTAGTTACGTAATACTTACCGGGTGCCTTGACTGAATAGGCAATTTCCTGGAAAAGGTGAACTTAGCCTTTCATTTTTTACTCTGTAATGAATTTATCTTATAGAGCAGTGGGACGCAGTAATATGTGCAATTTTTTAGGTTTATCTAGAGGTTGGCTTTAACCTTTGGCATCAGCAAGAATGTTTTTGGAAAAAAAAACTAAATTGTATTGAGGGCTTTATAACAATGGGGGTCTCCAAACTTTCTAAATAAAGGGCCAGTTTAATGTCCTTCAGACTTTCGGGGTGCCGAACTGGAGCTAGTGTGAGTAGAAAATGACCCAGTGTCAATGGTGTAAACAATGCCACATCATTGGCATTAGTGGAATGAATAATGACCCATTATTGGCATCAGTGGTAGGCATTATGCCCGACAGTTGGTGTTAAGTCAGAGGAATGCTGCCTCATATTAGTGGGAAGAAATGTGCCCAAATGCTGGATAAAGGCAAGTAAAGGGCCGCATCCAGCCACTGGGCCACAGTTTGGAGACCACTGGTCTAGGGTATTCTAGAATGGTGATAAATGCATCTAATCCTCTGATTCTCCCCACACAAGATCGGTTCCTGTGGCTTCTGTTTCCTGTGGTGGACTGTTTGATGTCATCATGCTCATAGACCTGCTCTGGACATGGAGACGTCAGGAACAGTCCACAGCTTAATCTTGGGGGAGCAACACTTGCAGACGGAATGGAGGAACAGGTGAGCATAAGCTTTCTCCAATCCTCTGGACAAAAACAAGCAGTTGACCCGTGCATTGCAGGCACAGCCACACTGCTTAGGAAACCTTTTTTTTTTCCTGGAGTTGGGCTTAAGGTATTAAGATTGGGCAGCTTAAAAAAATTCAGGCCCATGCACAACAATTACTGAACATTTAACGTTGTTGAGAAATGTAGTCCTGGCATTGCACAAGGCTTATTCTTTTCAATAGTATATTTTTTGCAGTAGCTGTTTTCATTAACAACTTGAGGTGAATTTCTCCAACAGACGCGGCTGCCTATTGTTTAAAGTGTCAAGCTTTTCTGTCTGTGTGGCTGACGAGGAGTTTCTCTCACTTCCTTTCTGGCAAACATTGTCAGGACAGAAAGAGAGGATCAATCTCAACTAATGGAGGCCCCAGATAGCAGTAAAAACCTCATATGGGTTCTAACCCAACTCCACTTTATCCAAAACCGAGAAGCAATCATTCCTCGAGTTGGCCGAATCAGCAGGCTGACTTTCTTTATGTCTAGCATGAGCGGTGGCAGTACATTTTCACATCACCTTTGCACATCTGTTTGTGTGCTCACCTAATCCTATGACTATTTACATCTATATGCGTAGTGTCTATGTTCGGTTAGTGTATGATTTTTCATTTGTATCGCTTTGTGGCATCGTGGAATATCATTGTTCCAGCAATAATATGTAAAAACCAAGAGCTAATTTTAATGTAAAAAAAAAAAAAAAAAAAGACGTTTAGGAATAGAGAATCAAGCAGAAAAAGCTCCTACTACCCAGGGGTGCCTTGGAGGTCCTGGTACATCAGTATCTACAAGGCATGGTATAATGCCTGGGCTGTTTTGTTAGTATGTAAACTCTTTAGATCAGGCTTTCTCTATTTATTTTTTTAACATGGAGGAATTCTTAAAAAGGACTTTCAGGTCATAATAACTACTATAGCTCACAGTACTATAATGTGAAAGTGAGTTTCTATATAAGAATAAATAAAGGAATAAGGAATGTGGAGTATTTGACACCCAGGGCTGTTCAAGACAAAGTTATTTTGTGTAAAGTAATGGAATGAAATTAATAATGGCCAGAAAAATAACTGCAGGCAGTGAAATCTGCATTTTGGTGGTCAGTGACGAAATGTCTACTTACTAGGATAGTGAATGTAAAAGTGCTCCTTTAACATTTGTGGTCAGTAAGTGGCCCCTTACATAACTAGTCAGTGAAAGGCTCCCTCACATTGGTCAGTAGAAAAGGACCTGCTAAAGACTATAGATCAGCACCCTCAATTGTTGGTTATTGTGAAAGTCAATGAAAGAAGATGCATCTTCTTACAATGGTGGTCAGTAGAGAAGGGCCTTCCTAATGATCAGTGTAAGACAAACAGTCTTACACTGGTGGTCATTGAGATAATTGATGAGTGAAGGCCCCAATTACAGCGATGGTCTATGACAAAAGGACCCCATTATACTTGTGGCCATTGGAAAGCATTCCACCCCTACAGACAGCTTAAAAGCAACTCCTGGAGTAACCTTAGGCTTCCATGGAACCCTGGTTGAGAAAGGCTGAATGCACATTCATCGTTCATAGTTTGCTTTAACTTTCATTTGTGCACCGCTTACTGTACAGGACTGCACAATGATTAAGAAACACTTTTTCGAAAGTGAGACAGCACTTATCTGCCTTCCATTAAAGAATTAAATATGCTTATTTTCTTATATTCATGTAAATATTCTACTAACGGATTAATAAATAGTGAAATGCAGTGCAGAATTCATTCTACTGTTCTACATTCATTCTGCGATTCACTTAAAAACATCAATGGACTGATAATATAGGATGGAGGAGTATTTGACCCCTTGGTGTGGCATCTGCCAAGAGGTTCTTAATTGGAGCTTGTCAAAGGTCTAAGTGGGATGGACAAGCAGATTGGTATGAGGAACATACTCATATCGTTGACCCCATATCTATCACTTCATCTTCTAGTCTATGTTTAGTTCATTCCTTCCAGTGACGACAAGCAGCTGAGAAGCATGGCTCAATGGGTTTCAGAGTTTGTAGACTTCCCATCCACTTGTGTCCTTCCAAGAGATCAGTAATAATACTTCTCAGAATGTACCAGTGGTGAATGAATAGAGGGCTCATCAGGAAACCTGTTCACCAGAGTGCGTTATGGAACAAGCTCCTTTTCTTAGCTGCCGGCATAAACCACTTTGGCAAGATGGCTGAAACGTGTCCCGGGACCAGCCAGGGAATACAACGGTTGGATCCTGCAAAATAAAAGTATAATGTGGATGTATCTTGGTGGACTGTTATGCAAGAACAAATGTCAACTTTCAGCATCTACTATTAAACATTTATTATTAAATTCATCTTCAGTAGAGTCTGTGAAGGTTCTCGTTGATACAGGTCATGGTATATCTAGTAGCAGTTAGTCACATTTAACTGAATTTTTCTGCAATGCTAAAGACTTGTTGCAGTTTATCCAAGCAGTTTCTTCAGTTATACATATCCCATAAAAATACAAGAGAGTGATGCCAGTTTTTTCTCTTCTTTTTTAAACCTTTTGTATTTTTTGTTCCCCTGCACAAAAGCAGAATGCAAGAAGCCATCTACATTAAACTGTCACAAGAGGTAAAGAACTTCAATACTATATGTCACCCACCACATATATTGCTATAGTAACATCTCTATCCCATCATTTTGACACGTCACAATCCTTCCCGCCTAGGTCAATCTGTCCCCCAGCAAAATCCTCCCCAAGTCAGAATGACCGAAGGGGATTGTACTTGGGGACAGATTGACAGAGTCCCTACTCCCTTTCTTTGCAGGGTGGGGGTGGGAGCGGGAATAAATTTGGACAGTTTGAGCCCCCAAGGCTCTCCTGCAGTAGCTGAAGCCGGCGGGAGGGGGAGGAGGGATGCCAGCCATTAGCACTTCAAAGAGGGGTTACCAGGGACGCGCTGACGTCACCGTAATCGTGGAAACCTGGAAGAATGGGTGTTTATGTGCCGGCAGGCGGTTTAATTTATTTTATTTTCAAGAATGTACTTTATGTAAGTGTGATCATAGTAGCTTTTGATAACTCATTTATGGTTTTACGTTATGTGGAGCTCCTTTTTGTCTTCTGGATGCTAGTGTGACACTGCTGTAGAGAGAATCCACAGGCATGCAAAAGGCCCTGGTTGGGTAGTCATAAGCGTGGCTGACCTCCTGTACTACGAGGTCAACAGCAGCTGGTAAGCAGGCATTTTGGCACTTGGTAGTGGTGATATCACACACAGATTATTTTTTAGCTATGGTGGTGGATGCTGTTAATATTCAATCAGTATTCAAATTTACTTTTGTATACTTTCTATTATGAATGTCACCAAACAATTGTCCCTTACTTTGGAGAATTTTCTTGTCACTTTTGTGTCTTGAGACAGGAAATAAAGGAAAATCTCCAATGGGACACAAACTGGGCAAAAAAATAAAAAAATAAACTTGAAAGGGGTTTTTATTTAAGCCTTCTCTACTCTTTCCAAAATTACAAATCAAGATTTATATTTTTCCATTGTATATTTTTGTCAAGCTATATAGAGAGACTCAAATGCAGCCCACGACATAATTAACAGCTTTACATATTTTTTAGTGAAGGACATGCAACAGGAGATGGTCCAGACATGCTACAGCAGATGTTGGAGACCAAGGACATGTTTCAGGAGATATTTTACATGAGATAACTAGAGATAAGTGATGGGCTTAGGCCAGGGGCATCTTTATTATTGATTGGACCCTGGGCAAATGTTTTCTTGGGCCCTATTGAATCCATTTAACCATTTGTGGGCTCAAGGGGCAGCTGCTGTGGGCCCCAAAACCATGTCTGGCCCCTTTTGCCCTGTGTTAAAGATAGCCCACGGCTTAGACGTGTTCGGATCCTACCTGCCAGGAAGCAATCATTGAACACCACCAATAAGCAGTGAGGCATTCCCCGATCCGCAGCTGCACATACACATGCTGCCCATTATTGGCGGTGTGGAGTGACGGCTTCCAGGCGGGTACAATCCAAACACATCTGAGGCCATCATTACTAGAGGCCAACAATTTGAGCTCCATGCAGGCCCCTTATCTGCTTGCCGACCGTACAACTTGCATACACGGCGGCAAGGCAGCTCTGCTGCGCAGGATCACTTACCTAGTACATGATCCCGCACTTCCGGGTCTGGGGCATTCATGCGCGCCACAGGTGACCAGCTCCCGTTTTGATTATACACAGCGGGAGCTGATCTGGTGGTAACGCCGACACGAGGCCAATCATTAGGCAGAGGGGCAGAAACTAGATAGAACGCCGTTCTGTCCTTAGGCAAAGCATTGATCCTGTGTTCCTGCAAAGCAGGGACATGGATAAATGCCTTTCTCTGAGTAAAAGCACAGTGCACAAACACAGGCTATGCACATGGTTAACCCTTTGATCACCTCTGATGTTAACCCCCTTCCCAGCCAGTGTCATTAGTACAGTAACCGTGCATTTTTTTTTAAAGCACTGATCACTGTATTAATGTCACTGGTCCCCAAAAAGTGTCAAAAATGTCAGGTGTCCGATTTGTCCGCCACAATATCGCAGTCCCACTACAAATCGCCGTCATTACAAATATATACACATACACACACTAATATATATATATATATATATATATATATATATATATACACACACACATACATACACACACACATACAGACTCTATGCACTACACTTTTCGCTGTCCCTTTTCTATGTTTCTAGAAAAAAATCCCAATATAGCGTATATATATATATATATATATATATATATATATATATATATATATAAAAAAAAAAAATTCCATAAATATATCCCATAGTTTGCAGACACTATATTGGGATTTTTTTCTAGAAACATAGAAAAGGGACAGCAAAAAAAAAAAAAAAAAAGTGTAGTGCATAGAGTCTGCCTATTTTTTTTTCCGTTAACTTTGTTGTCTGACTATAGACTTAAGTTTGTCCAATTTACTGTTGCCTGCCTCACTACCTCTGCTGGTAGTTTATTCCAACCAAAATCATGTAGCAGAATAAATATTGGCCTAAATTGATGAAGAAATAGGATTTAAATTTCTTTATTGAATTGGTTTTATAGCAGAAATTTTTTTTTTTGTTTTTCAAATTGACTGTCTTTTGTAAAAAATGCAGAGGTGATCAAATAGCACCAAAAGAAAGACATTTTATTTTATTACAGCGTTGCACGTTACCAGTTAAATTAATGCAGTGCCGTTCTATCGATAAATATTTCCCATTGCAAAAATACCTCCGTCAGCACATGCACAGTACCAAACGTCACTCCAGCTCATATGTTGATCAGCTGGCATGACGCCAACAGCGCATGCGCAGATCGTCGGAGGCATTATCCGACACAATGAAAACAGTGAAGGGAGAATGTAATTGTCAGATTAAGCCTCGCTGTTGCGGGGCAGGTTCTGGGTGTGTTGAAGGGCGGGTTTTCTGCGTGTGTTAAAACCTGCCGTTACACAGGCAACACCAGCCATTCAACATGCCAAACCTGTCCTGTAAACACACAAAATGCGCCGATCAGGACATGGAAAACCCACCCCGCAACAGCAGAATCTGACAAGTACGTTCTCGCTCTGCTGTTTTCATAGAATCAAATACAGCCTCCATCGAAAAAGGTCTCAGACGATCTGCACATGCGCTGTGTTACCATCATGCCAGCTGATCAACATAAGCTGGAGTGACGTTTGGTAAAGCGCACACCCATCGGAGGCATTTTTCAATGGGAGGCAGTATTTGACAGGACACTATGACAAAAAAATGGCCTGGTCATGAAGGAGGGTAAATCTTCAGGTGGCCAAGTGTTTAAAACTTTTTTTTGAAGAAAATCCTACGGGCCACACAATATTCACAACTGAGCGAATATTTGCTTGAAGCTCAAAAGTGCTGGAGGAGAAAAAAAAAATATTATACTCTATGGAGATGGTTCACATAACCACTCCAAGTCACCTGAAGCTCAAATAAGTTCTGTCGCTCGAATCGGGCAGATTTGGGAGTTTTTTGGCACGTTTGTATCCCCATGGAAATAAATGGAAACAAGCCATTTGCGCAATTTTTTGCTCAAATTTACAAAAGTAAAAAATAAAATTGTAATATATGAATGAATGTAAAATACACAAATTAAAAATCATTATAAGTAAAATAAATGAATAATACGCAATACATTAGTTAACCTCTAACCTTAAAAAATATTAAACACATTATTATTATTTGAATAATACTAATAATAATACAACACCCAAACTCATAACAAAAAAATACAATAATAATAAGAGTTAGGGTGTTTAGTTATTTTATTTTTTTAAGGGGCAAGGGTTAAAGTTAAGGGTTAATTAGTACTTAGTATTAAGGTGCTTGTACACCCCGTACAACCACTTTTACCTGCAGGTAAGCCTATATTAAAGGCTTACCAGTAGGTGCTGGAAATATATCCTAAACCTCCATGGTTTAGGAGATATTTACAATAAAGCCGAGCGCCGATATTGTAATTTAGTAAAGGGCAGATCGTGCCGTTTCTAAAGGGGGCCATGCCGCGACTGGCGGCTCACATGCGCAGGCGTGGTGTCAGCCAGTTGCAGAGCCAGAGTTCACGGTCCCGATGTTCTACCAAAATCTGTCCCCCCATCGGATACTGTGCACCCTGTACTGCGCAGGCGCAGCGCTTGTGCAGTATGGAGGACAAGGAGACTGAAAGTCTCCGAAGATGAATGGAGCCTGCGCACTGAGTCCATGTTGAAGCCACACCATCCAAGTGGACATACGGTAGCACTTAGTAAGAGGGCCCCTCGCGGGCTCGCTACGCTTTGCTCGGCTATTTTTTATTCTAACTCTATGTCCACTTGGATGGTGGGGCTGGAACCTGGATTCAGTGCACAGGCATCGTTCATCTTCGGAGACCTTTGGCATCTTCTTGTCCTCTGTACTGCGCAAGCGCAGTACAGGGCGGACACTATCCGACGGGGACAGTATTTGACAGGACACCAGAAGGAAGAGGGGTGAAGATGGATGCTCCCTGCTAGTGGGGACAGCAGTGACATCGTAGGCTTTGTTTACAGGTAAGTGACACAATGTCCTACCATGCGATGCATAGTAGCCCATTATGCTTTACCTTTGCATGGAAATAAAGAGGAAGTAAAACTCATCAGGGTTTACTTCCTGTTTAATTTATTGAATTTATTGAATTCTTTATTTATGGTTATTTGTATATTTTACATTTATTCATTTATTATTATTCCTATTATAATAATAATAATAAATAAAATAATAAATAACCCTAACCCCAACCTAAACTGAACTCAAATCCCTTATCCTAAGAGCTAATGGAAAATCAAAAAAAAGCTGAAATACCTAGTTACAAACGATGCAACAGATAATAGTTTTCTCTATTGCCACATACACACGACCGGACTTTTTGACAGCAAAGGTCAGACGGAACGAGTCCGTCAGACAATTTGATCGTGTGTGGGCTCCATCAGACCTTTGCTTGCCAAAAATCCGGTGGACTTTAGAAATAGAACATGTTTTAAATTTTCCCACCGGAACTCCGCCGGACCGAGAAATCCATTCGTGTGTATGCTAGTGCGACGGACAAAAAACGACGCTAGGGCAGCTTTGGCTACTGGCTATGAACTTCCTTATTCTAGTCCGGTCGTACGTCATCACGTTCGAATCTGTCGGACTTTGGTGTGATTGCGTGTGGCCAAGTCCGTTCATTCGGAGAGTCCATCGGAAAGACCGAACCTAGTCCGTTGAAAAGTCTGGTCGCGTGTACGTGGCATATCAGCTAATAAAAAAACACCAAAGCCCAAAAATGCTGCAAACAACCATGCAAAAAATGTCTACACTCAGGTGTGAATGTGGCCCGAGTGCCAAAGAGCTGCATCCAGGCCTTAGATTTGGCACCTGGGCTCTATGGAGAAACATTGATTGTTGTGCCCTGGGATTGGCAAACATCCCGAGTAAACAAGTGCCACATCCATTAATAATGTACCTGGGCTCCATCATCTGCTGTACAGCTCCCTACCTCCCCTTACCAGTTCCGGCCTTCTTTTCTTTCCTATTCTTCTCTTCTAGAATACCTTTCACGTTGTCCTTCCTTCCTCTTTTTTGTTCCCAGTATAAAGGATAAACCAGCCCCGAGGCTGCCATTTAACATAGTTGTAATTTTACATTTTCTAGGCTCATTGTGCCAGGGAATTGAATAGCAACCATCCAATATTAATGTTCAGCTGATATTAAGAGATTATATCTGTTCATAGTTTAATACTTGCTGCTGGATACATTTTCTGTTTCATGTTGGAAATCCAGGACTTTTGACTCGCCTGCCAATTCCCTATCGGAGTACAGGACACCGGACTTGTAATCATAGACCATGGGTTATATGATTTGGCAGGAGCAGATATAAGACAGACACAGGCTTTGGTCTTTTTTTATTCCCAGAAATCTTTTTAAAATCCAAATTGCCATAAATAACATTAACATTTGGATTCAGATTTCGCCATTCAAATCTTTGAAATTTGGTCCAAATTGAATATCATCCAAAATTCAGGATCAATTCGACCTACAAAGTATCAAGCTTTGCAATCTTGGAAAAATATTTTCTGGTTTACATTTTTGGAATGGATAATAAACCCAAAAAGCAAACATTTGATATATTGCAGTTTATCAATTCTAAGTGATGGCTGCATTTGTTTTCTTTAGGCTTTCTTCCTTCCATTTTTACTAGGAGATCTGCCAGCAAGTCTGTTTTTTTGTTTTTTAACCACCTTAATACTGGTCACTTTCACCCCCTTCTTGCCCAGGCCATTTTTTTTAGCTTTCAGCTCTCACACTTTGAATGTCAAGTCCGCAGTCATTCAACACTGTACCAAAATTAGTTTTTATCATTTTCTTGACACAAATAGAGCTTTCTTTTGGTGGTATTTAATAACTGCTGGGATTTTTTGTTTTTATTTTTCTCCTTCACTGATGTGTGGGCAGTGCTGATGAGCAGCACTGATAAGCAGGCAGCTAGGGCTTTCCTGTAATGAGAGCACTGATGATCAGTGCTCTGATTACCTGCTCAGGTCTCCTCTGCAAGGAGATGCCACTGATTGGCACTCCTTGCCTTAAACTCCGCCAGTTTCCGCCAATTCACGGCACTAATGTATTTACATGTGACCAGCTGTGATTGGATACAGCTGATCACATGGTCAAAGAGCCGCAGCCACGGCTCTTTACAGAGATCGGGGTTGCTCTGTGTCCTAGCAACAAGGCGTGGCCACGATCCCAGAGCTGCAGCATAGCAGCTGTCATATGACAGCCTCCCAGAATGAGAGCCAAACCATCCCTCCATTTGACGGTGGGTGGCAAGCGATTCAAGAACAAGCTCTCTTTCAGATGTAACAGAGCACTCACTCAAACCATTTCCCATTGAAGAGGAGCTTGCCATGATCAGCTTTTATTTATTCATGTAAAACCTTTATTCCAAAAAAGAAAAAAACTGTTTTCTGTAACCAATTATAAAGCTGGAATTTAGCTTCAAGTTGTTAATGTATCTAAACCTGCTATTCCATCTAACACGCCTATCCCCCCAGACGGACAATGCTGCTATTCAAATGTACCCCCCTGTGCTCCTTCATCCAGCGGACGGGTGCTCTAATGCAGGTGGTGTGTTACTGGCCAGATCACCAGGTGAAAATAGAAGGGGGAAAAGACCAAAAAAAGAAAATGAATGCAGCCACCACATCTGACTGGTAAGCTGCATTATATAACATTTTTGGTTTTGGGCTTAATAGTGTTTTAAAGAACAGAATGAAGGCGGACACCCTAGACTTGACTGTCAGTGTACATATATTCCATACATTATAAAAATCACACAAAATTGTATTAGATATAGATATATATCACACACACACACCGTACCCTATTCATACCCCTTGAAATTCTCCACATTTTGTCATGTTACAATCAAAAATGTAAATGTATTTTATTGGGATTTTATGTGATAGACCAACACAAAGTGCCACATAATTGTGAAGTGGAAGGAAAATGATAAATGGGTTTACATTTTTTTCTTCAAATATGTAAAAAGTGTGGGGTACATTTGTATTCAGCCCCCCCTGAATCAATACTTTGTAGAAGACCCTTTCACTGCAATTACAGCTGTAAGTCTTTTTGGGGATATCTCTACCAGCTTTACACATCGAGAGTGACATTTTTGCCCATTCGTCTTTGCAAAATATCTCAAGCTCTGTCAGATTGGATTGGATGGAGAGTCTGAACAGCAATTTTCAAGTCTTGCCACAGATTCTCAATTGGATTTAGGTCTGGACTTTGACTGGGCCATTCTAACACATGAATATACTTTGATATAAACAATTTCATTGTAGCTTTGGCTGTATGTTTAGGGTCGTTGTCCTGCTGGAAGGTTAACCTCTGCCCCAGTCTCAAGTCTTTTGCAGACTAACAGGTTATCTTCTAAGATTGCCCTGCATTTGGCTCCATCCATCTTCTCAACAACTCTGACCAGCTTCCCTGTCCCTGCTGAAGAAAAGCATCCCCACAACATGATGCTGCCACCACCATGTTTCACAATGGTGATGGTGTGTTCAGAGTGACGTGCAGTGTTAGTTTGTTGCCACATAGAGTATTGCTTTTAGGCAGAGTTCAATTTTGGTCTCGTCTGACCAGAGCACTTTCTTCCACATGTTTGCTGTGTCCCCCACATGGCTTATCGCAAACTGCAAACAGGGCTTCTTATGGCTTTCTTTGAACAATGTCTGTCTTATTGCCATTCTTCCATAAAGGCCAGATTTGTGGAATGCGCAACTATCAGTTGTCCTGTGAACAGATTATACCACCTGACCTGTGGATCTCTGCAGCTCCTCCAGAGTAACCATGGACCTCTTGGCTGCTCCTCTGATGAATTCTTGCCTTGCCTGGACGGTCAGTTTAGGTGGGCGGCCATGTCTTGGCAGGTTTGTAGCTGTGCTATACTCTTTCCATTTTCACATGGATTGAACAGTGATCCGTGGGCCTAACCCTGCTTTAATCTTCTCCACAACTTTATCCCTGACCTGTCTGATGTGTCCCTTGCCTTCATAATGATGTTTGCTCACCACGTTTCTCCAACAAACCAATGAGGGCTTCAAAGAACAGCTGTATTTATAGTGAGATTAAATTACACACAGGTGGACTCTATTTACTCTATTTACTAATTAGGTGACTTCTGAAGACTGGGTTCCACTAGATTTTAGGGTTATCAGAGTAAAGAGGGTGGAATACAAATGCACACCACACTTTTCAATTTTTATAAATTTTCAATGAGGAAAAAAAAAAAAAGTACAATAGTAGCATTGCAAAATGTAATAGAAGAAAAATTGATAGAACACAGTAAAAAATGACATACCTGAGTGTCCATCAATTGGAGGGGCCGCACATCCTACAACACACAACACTTTTCACATTTTGGTAAAAAAAATTGAAAACCCATTTATAATTTCCCTTCCACTTCACAATTATGTGCCACTGTGTTGGTCTATCACATAAAATAGCAATAAAATACATTGATGTTTTTGGTTGTAACATGACAAAATGTGGAAAATATCAAGGGGTATAAATACTCTTTCAAGGCACTGTATATATACACACTGGAGATCAAAATTTTAGAACAATTTATGAACACTTGATTTTCCCAGAAATATGTAATCTTTATTGCATAAAATTTGATGGAATATTTGTTGTGGCGAAACCATACTAATAGAAAAGTGTTTTTCAAAATAACCAAGGCACGTCAACAAAAAAAAAAACATTTTGTAGAAAACACAATGATGAAAATGAGAGAACAGCAATGACTGTAGCATGGAGAAAGACTACAACTTACATTTCTGAAGGTTAAACAATTAGTAGTACATGGGGGCCTTGCTTTGAATTACTTCAGCACATCGGCTTTGCACAGAACATCACTAATCTATCACACGGCTGTGGTGTGATTTTGTACCACTCTTCTTCCAGTTTTAGTCCACAGTTTGGTGACTGCAGTGGGTTTTTTGGTCAAAACTTTGTTGCCAAGGATTTTCCAGATGTTTTCTATTGGGTTTAGATCAGGACTCTGGGCTGGCCAGATTGGGCGATGAACGCAGGGAAGGAACCGCATGTTGTCCAATAAGGTTCAGTACCTGACCGCGAGAATGTGTTTCCAGCGTGATCCCATCGCGCTAGTTCTCGGCGACAGGGTACTGTACATCTCGCGCTGGCTGCAATAGGAAAAGGTCACATTTTTCTATTGCAGCGAGCGTGAGAAAGAAGCGACAATGTTGTCTATCTAATAATAAAACCGGCATGGGTTCCCCTCCAGGGTCATACCAGGCCCTTATGTCTGGTATGGATTTCAAGGGGAACCCCCTATGCGCCAAAAAACAGCATGGTGTCCCCCCAAAATCCATACCAGACCCTTATCAGGAAAGGGGGTGGGGATGAGCGAGCGCCGCCCCTGCCCAAACCGTACCAGGCCACATATCCTCAACATGGGGGGTGGGTGCATGTGAATGAGTATGGGGTACATCGTACCCCTACCCATTAACCTGGGGAAAAAAAGTCTCAAATAAAACACACTAGACAGGTTTTCAAAGTAATCTATTAGGCAGCTCCGGGGGTCTTTTCCGACTCCTTCGTGCTCTCCAGCTTCTTGTCCCGCTCTGCGGGCTCTTCTCCCGGTCTCTGGTTTTTCTGCTGGGCTCCTCCGCTATCTTCTTCCAGCTCCTTTGCTAGCAGTGGCCTGGTCTTATGTCCTCCTTCCCTCTTCTCCAATTCCAATGTTGACAACGCTCTCTCCCACTGTAATACCGTGTGCAAGGTGTGCAACGACTTATATAGGCATGGGGCATGGTCACGGGTGACGTCACACGGTGACCCCGTGGTTAGGCCACCAGTTGAATTTAGATTTGTCAGATAATTAAAGAAATCAGCACAAGGGGCAAGATTGGCACTAATAACTGGGAGGTATTGGAAAGTGTTCTCCAATTTTGATCAATGTTCTTTTTCAAATCTCATTGCAGTTTTTTATTCTATGCTTCAAAATATATGCAAGTCATGAAATATGCTTAACAAAACTTTTCTTTTAGTCCTGTTTAGAAAAATTTAAAGACTAAACAGTAACCTTGAAATTTAGGAAATTGTAGGTTGTTCTCTAATTTTGATCTCCAGTGTACCGTATATACTCGAGTATAGGCCGACCCGAATATAAGCCGAGGCCCCCAATTTACCCCCAAAAAAACTGGCAAACTTATTGACTCGTGTATAAGCCGAGGGTGAGACATGCCTGTCCATCCCTGTGTGTGTGTCCGTCCATCCCTGTGTGTCCGTCCATCCCTGTGTGTCCGTCCATCCCTGTGTGTCCGTCCATCCCTGTGTGTCCGTCCATCCATCCCTGTGTGTGTGTGTGTCCATCCATCCATCCATCCCTGTGTGTGTGTGTCTCCATCCATCCATCCATCCATCCCTGTGTGTGTGTGTGTCTCCATCCATCCATCCATCCATCCCTGTGTGTGTGTGTGTCTCCATCCATCCATCCATCCCTGTGTGTGTCTCCATCCGTGTGTGTGTGTGTGTGTGTGTGTGTGTGTGTGTGTGTGTGTGTGTGTGTGTGTGTGTGTGTGTGTCCAGCCTACCTTTGTCCCGAGCCTCCGTCCCGTGCCTTGCCTCCTTGCCTCCGTCCCGTGCCGTGACTTGCCTCCTTGCATCCGTCCCGTGTCGTGCCTTGCCTTGCCGCCGCCGTCCCGTCCCGTCCCGTGCCGTGCCTTCCCTTGCCTCCGTCCCGTGCCCTCTTCGTCGGCGGCCATTGTAAAGTTCAAAAGCTGCGCCGCCGCCTTCGCCTGTGATAGGCGGAACACTGAATTTCCCAGCAGCCTGTGTTCCGCCTATCACAGACGTCGTATCATCCTCGTCCGTAGTACGAGGATGATACGATGTCCGTGATAGGCGGAACACAGGCTGCTGGGAAATTCAGTGTTCCGCCTATCACAGGCGAAGGCGGAGCCGGAGGCGCGGCTTTTGAATAGAATGGCCGCTGTCTGTCTGCTCGACACGCTGATCGAGCGGGCAGACAGCGATGACTCGAGTATAAGCCGAGGGGGGCACTTTCAGCCTCAAAAAAGAGGCTGAAAATCTCGGCTTATACTCGAGTATATACGGTATATTAAATGTAAAAATATATATAAAATATATATAGTATCTCACAAGAGTGAGTACGCCCCTCACATTTTTAAATTATAACTTTTCATGTGATAACACTGAAGAAATTACACTTTGCTACAATGGAATGTAGTGCGTATACATCTTGTATAACAGTGTAAATTTGCTGTCCCCTCAAAAAAAAAAAGAAAAAAAAAAGGGCAATATTTTGTGTGGCCACCATTTTTTTCCAGCACTGCCTCTCTCGGCATGGAGAGAAGCACTTTCTAGCACTGCCTTTCTCGGCAACTCTCTCGGCATGGAGTTCACCAGAGCTTCACAGGTTACCAATAGAGTCCTCCTCCCTCTTCCATAATGACATCACAGAGCTGGTGGATAATCGAGACCTTGCACTCCTCCACCTTCTGTTTGAGGATGTCCCAACAGATGCTCAATAGGGTTTAGGTCTGGAGACATGCTTAGCCATTATCACCCTTACCCCCAGCTTCTTTAGCAAGGCAGTGGTCATCTTCTAGATGTGTTTGGGTCATTATGTTGGAATACTGCCCTGCGGCCCAGTCTCTTAAGGGAGGAGCTCATGCTCTGCTTGACCGGTATGTCACAGAACATGTTGGCAGTTTGCTACAGTGTGCGGTGTATGGTCTAAGGAACTGACAGGCTGATCCCTCACTCCTTCAACCTCTGCAGCAATGTTGGCAGCACTCATACGTCTATTTCCCAAAGACAACCTATGGATATGACGCGGAGGACATGCACTCAACTTCTTTGGTCAACCATGGCGAGGCCTGTTCTGAGTGGAACCTGTTCTGTTAAACTACTGTATGGTCTTGGCCACTGTGCTGCAGCTCAGTTTTAGGGTCTTGGCAATTTTGCAGCCTAGGCCATCTTTATGTAGAGCAACAATTATTTTTTTCAGATCCTCAAAGAGTTCTTTGCCACAAGGTGCCATGTTGAACTTCCAGTGACCAGTATGAGAGAATGAGAGCAATAACACCAAATTTAACACACCTGCTCCCCATTCACACCTGAGACCTTGTAACACCAATGAGTCACATGACACTGGGAGGGACATTTTCACTTAGGGGTGTACTCACTTTTGTTGCTAGCAGTTTAAATATGAATGGCTGTGTGTTGAGGGGACAGCAAATTTACACTGTTATACAAGCTGTACACTCACTACTTTACATTGTAGCAAAGTGTAATTTCTTCAGTGTTGTCACATGAGAAGATAGAATAAAATATTTGAAAATGTTAGGGATGTACTCAATTTTGTGAGCTACTGTATATATCCATCTATCTATATCTCTCTAATATATATATATATATATATATATATATATATATATATATATATATATATATACACACACACACACACACACACATATATATATATATATATACAAACATACGTTTACATTTTTCCAATATCTCATCCAACCCAAAAATTGAAAACATTTTATACCTTAAAGATTCAACTTTCCTCTGAATTTGAAATCCGTTGAGGAGGTGACGGGGGACTGTGAGGGAAATAAAAAAGCATTGTTAACAATGGAGCAGCCGCATCTCCGAAATATGCAAATATCACCATAAGACAGTATTTGTATAAGCAGATAAGCTTGTACCTTAAAGTATATGTAAACCCAATCCGTAAAATCTCGAATACATTGTAACACGTTGATGGTGTTTCCAAATTCATTAATGTTTATAAATCTGCATCTTTCATAAGGATAATCCCTGATGATTCTGCCAATAAGGTCCTTGTTTGGACACTTCCTGTTATAGGGTGACAACGCTCTGTCTCCCAATTGTGCTCCTACGTTGCCACCTTGTCATACAGGCTTTGGATAGAGACTATAAGTTTGAACACACATTAGGCAGACATGGTCCACTGTTGTCATCTTCAGAATGCCTGCCCTGAGACATGAAATGACATACAGATGTGGTTGCTGTGCATGCAGACAGGAAGTGGCTGAAAACAAGTATTTTAGTTTAACAAAAATGAATTTTTTTTGGAATGTACAGTGCACAGTACAAACTAATTGTCATTCAGTTTGGCTTTACATCTACTTAAACCAGCGATCCCAAGATATGAATTTCCTTACCTGGGTTGAGATAACTATGCCTTTAAATCTCCCATTGGGGAGATTTAAAGGCATAGTTATTCTTTACCAAAAAAGAAATTATGTAGGTAAGGGGCATGTGTAGATAAAAACCAAGCAGTGCAGCTTTGACCAAAGTTAAATAATGCCTTTGTTTATCAATGTAGGCCATTTACGTACCCCATGAAGCCTGGCTGGGAAAACTCTCAGGATGTTGTCAAGGACGTTGCTAAGAAAGGCTCAGCTCTTACTGTTCACCTACATCATTATAGACATGAGCACTCAAAAGCTGAGCTCAGAGCTACTGCACCAGGGGAGAGGAAGAGCATGTGAGGAGGTATGAATCGAAGAAAGAGCTTGCTCCTGTGATGGTGAAGGTGAACAGCTGGGCCTCTTTTAGAAATATCTTTAGAAATATCCTGGGCGTTTACCAGGCAGGCTTCGTGGAGTACCTAAATGCCTACACCTATAGCAAGGGTATTTTTGCTATAAGTGTAGGCCATTTACATGCCTGGAAGGACTAACTGGAAAACTCCCAAGGCGTTTCTAAGGGCATTGCCAAGTAGTTACTGGTGACCTTTACCAAGATTGAGCTTTTTCTCTGATTGAAAACCACCTCATATGCTCTTCCTCTCCCCTGGTGCAGTAACTCTGAGCCCAGATTTTGACTTACTCCTGTAAAGGCCTCTCTTAATGTCCTGGGAGTTTTCCCACTACATGAGGTATGTGTCACGGTCCCTACCGTGTCTTTTAGATGGCCAGGCGTGGTCACGCCCCAAGTGGCTCTGGGTGGTAATGAACTAATGACTGTGTGTTCTTGCTCCTGTTTCTTTACCTCTGAGCCACCCCTCAGTTCTATTCTGCCTGCTTTCCAGCCATGCCTAGTTTTGCATAAAGTACTGTGGGCAATTCTGTTTGTACCTGTCACTCTTTGATCAGCTGTGGCAGGTTACCTAATCAGCTGGGTATAAAACACTGCCTCACTCTGAGGGCTGTGTCAGTTCTTTGTCTCTTGTCACCAAAGGTACCTGTGTTCAAAGTTACAGTGTTCCAAGACTGACCCCGGCTTCTGACCCTGGCTTGTATTTCGTTTATGCTGACTTCTGGAATCCCGGACAACGGCTTTACTTCGACGATCCCTTGGCTTTTCCTGTCAAGTCCCCATGCACAGATTCACAGCCCAGGTAGCTTATCTCTTTGTTACCGTGGGCTATGTGTATTTGCAAGGGTGAGCGTACATCTCTGCACCATGGACTCCAACCTAGGTAAGCCCTCACAGTATGGCCTACACCAGAGGTCTCCAAACTTTCCAAACAAAGGCCAACGTCATTATCCTTTAGAATCTGGAGGGGCCCGGCAATGGTCAGTGGGAGTAGAAAATCTCATTGTGTCAGTGACAATGCTCCATCCTTGGTATCAGGAGGAGAAATGGTGCCCCATCGCTGGTGTCAGTGGGAGGAATAGTGCCCCATCGCTGGTGTCAGTGGGAGGAATAGTGCCCCATCGCTGGTGTCAGTGGGAGGAATAGTCATTGGGAGGAAGAGTGCCTCATCCTTCCTGTCGGAGGAATAGTGCTCCATCATTGATGTCAGTGGAATAGTGCCCCAAGGACCAAATAAGTAAAGGGCTGCATCTGGCCCCCAGGCCACAGTTTGGAGACCACTGGCCTACACCTACAGCAAGGGCACTATCTGACTTACATCAAAGCTGCCCAGTTTGTTTTGTAAAAATGCCCCTTATTTGCATAGGCAGTTTTTTTTAGTAACGGGGAACTAACCCTTTACCTTCACTTCCTGTCCTGAAGACACAACAGGAAGTGAGAGAAAATTTGCCATGAGGGCAATAAAATGTCCCCAGGCAACAATTACAAAAAAATAAATAAAACTTTGGCACTCCATCCAAAACTAAAACAAAACTTTGGTTTCGAAGGTTGTGGGGTCCTAGAACTTATTGGGTTGCTTAAGTCTGTACTGGCGGCCAATTTGTAAAAAAAAAAAAATATTCTTGGGAAAGCAACACTACACTTGGCATGGAAGCCGTATATCATGAATGTCAGAGCAGCCAAATTACTATCAGACACAGCCGCGACCATGTGGCCGGATCCCAACACGATGTAGGAATTCTCACCACACGGACAGATTTAGCTACGTGTACACATTTGAAGGTTTTGGATAAAATCGACCTGACCCTGTCCAAAAGGTCATTGGTGACTAGATGCATAGGCCAAATTTCACAACCTGAGTAAGAACTGGCCAAATAGACTATAGCCCTCTGAAGAACTGGCCTATGTAAAAGGTTTTACATTTTTTGAAGGGTTAGTTTACCTTTAGAAAAAACGTAAAAACACACACAGAGGAGGGCACCATCTAAGTGCAACATTAAAAACATTTATTGTATAACAAATTGGCAACTCGCATGAAGCTTATGAAAGCATGTAAATCAGGACGTACAGGGAACCCTGTAGCTGTGTAGCAGATGCATCCAGTCCAAGGATTTTGAAGCACTGGTTCCGCCCGGATAGGCATGAGAAGTTCAAAGCATTTCCCGGTCAGGAGGAGACTTCAGAGGAACCCAATAGATGATGTCAGATGTCAGGGGACATCCTAATTGAATGGCTGCACATTTTAAGGCATCCTTGCCTCTTTGTCAAGCCTTGACAAAGGTTTAACAAAAAGGCAGGAATATCTTGATAGGAGTAGCCATGCACTTAGGATGACCCCTGGCATTTGACAACCACTGGCAGGACATGCCGCCCCCCCCCACCCCCCACTGTAATATAAATCTTCCCAAAGTGACAAAGATGGCAACAACAAAAAAGCCAGGGCTTTTAATTAATCCCTACTCCATTTGAAGTAAAAAATTTAACGTTTTGGCTTAGATATACTTTAAAGGCCTATTACAGAAAATGGTTACTTACCTGATCCTCCCCGGCAGACTGTCCCTCTGTGTCCTCACAGAATAGGGCTATGATCCTGTTCTGGTCTTGAGGACAACAGGACCCTAGACTGCTAGAGTGCAGGGGTGGCAGGGTTAGTCCCTCCCGCCCACCCCTTGTCCTGCCACACCTGGTATGAACAAGCCCTTGTGTGGACAAAATGTGTTGCAATTCTCTGGAGGTCAGCATTGGTAGCCTCTATTTTGGCACAAATTTCCTTTAAAGAGTAACTCCACTCTTGTCAAGAAAAAAAAAGTCCCCTCTGGGTGATCTATGTACATTGCAAGGATTTTCACAAACTTTCCTACCTTTTGTTATTCTGAAGAAATAGCTATTTGCCTGTGTTCTTGGCTGGCTGAATCTGTATGGGAGTAATTTTATAATCATCAATCAGCTGCTGCACCCGCAGGGCTCTGAGCAAAGTGGCAGGGTCTGCATCCCTTAGGACATTGTAGCGCTAGGACCTGTGTGTGTTTTTTTATCCCTTTAGACGTGATTAACCCTTTGGGTGTATCTCACCAAATATGACATTTTTATTGCAAGGGATGCCCAAAATCGTATCATTGGTGTCGACTTTTGGGAAAATCAATGAGCCAATCAGACAAGTAGGAAATTATATTTCTGGGGGACCATTTGTACTTCATCGGTGTATAGAACACCTCCAGGTGGACATATTGCATTTTACAGAAAACTGCATTGCTGCAGATTGAATAGGAAAGGGAATGTTTTTAATATGACTTGTGTCATAATTGTATATGCTATATTTTTTTTCCTGTGAAAGTGGAGTTACCCTTTAATAATCTAGAAGCAACATAATCTATAATCCATTATAAACTTAATACATAAGTAATGATCACCTTCCCCTTGGTCTGGAAGCCTTCTCAAAAAACTTTGTACGGGAGGCGACTCTGCAAAAAGTAAAAGAGGTGACATTAATAGTGTGTACATTACACCAGCTTGATTGTTGTATAGCCCTAGCCAAGTGTTGAGAATGACACCAATATTAATTTTAACAAAGTATGCTGCTTCAGTGCTTTTCTATCTTTTTATCAGACATTACTATGGTAATTCTCCCTGGCACGCTGTCAAATCAACTTCTGGGCCACATCCTGACTAATGGCAGCCCGTTCTTGCATAATCAATGCTTGGAGTTTGTCAGAATTTGTGTTTTTTTTTAATCACTCGCCTCTTGAGAATTGACCACAAGTTCTCAGTGGGATTAAGGTCTGGGGGGGCTTCCTGGCCACGGACCCAAAACTTTAATGTTTTGTTCCCCAATTCACTTAGTTATTGCTTCATCATGCAGGAAAGGGCAATGTTCCTCAAACTCCAGTTTGGAGTTTTTGTACCATTCCATATTCATGGCGGTGTTCTTAGACAAAATTGTGAGTGAGCCCACTCCCTTGGCTGAGAAGCAACCCCACACATGAATGGTCTCAGGATGCTTTACTATTGGCATGACACAGGCCTGATGGTAGCGCTCACCTTTTCTTCTCCGGACAAGGTTTTTTTCTGATTCCCCAAACAATCGTAAAGAGGATTCAGAGAAAATGACTTTACCCCAGTCCTTAGCAGTCCAATCCCTGTATCTTTTGCAGAATATCAGTCTGTCCCTGATGTTTTTCCTGGAGAGAAGTGGCTTCTTTGCTGCTCTTCTTGACACCAGGCCATCCTCCAAAAGTCTTCTCCTCGCGGTGCGTGCCGATGTACTCACACCTGCCTGCTGCCATTCCTGAGCGAGCTCTGCACTGGTGGTGCCCCGATCCCACAGCTGAATTAACTGTAGAAGATGGTCCTGGCGCTTGCTGGAATTTCTTGGGCGCCCTGAAGCCTTCACAAATGCAGTGGAAATGTTTTTTTTTATGGGATAAAATTAATTTTCATGGCAAAGAGACTTTGAAATTAATTGCAATTCATCTGATCACTATTCATAACATTCTGGAATATGTGGAAATTGCCATAATAAAAACTGAGGCAGCAGACTTTGTGAAAATGAATATTTGTGTCATTCTCAAAACTTTTGGCTACGGCTGTAGGCATAGAAGAGACACACAGTTTTTGTTTATCCAGCTGCATTTACTCAGTGCAATTTATAACATCCAAGTGAAAAATTATAACACAAACTTCAGAAAATATAAACAAAAACAGAATCACCGAGTTGGAAAAAGGATCACCCTCCTCCTTAAAATGACTTGTAAACTCAATCAGGTGTAGCTAATTACCTTCTCAATGGCACACAAAGCCATTTAACTTTCAACTGTCATCAGCTGATTAGATTTGAGCTTTGATTAGCTCAGCATGAAAATAGCTTTCCTGGAGCATTAATCCCTGGCAACTGAAGCAATCAACTATGAGTGGCAAGGCACAGTCACCGGGATCTCCGGAATAAAGTTGTGGACAGGCACAAGTCAAGAGATGGATACAAAAAAAGGTCAAAGGCTTTATTAATGCCTAGAAGCACAGTGATGTCTACGACTTGTGGACTGGCCACCATACATCTACTGCGGCTGGGCGGCCACTCATGGCCAGATCATGTGATCAGCTGTGGTCATTTTGATTAGCTCAGCATGAAAAGAGCTTTCCTGGAGCATTTCAATCCCTGGTAATGCAACTGAAGCAAACCATCAACTATGAGTGGCAAGGCACTGTCACCGGTATCTCCTGGATAAAGTTGTGGACAGGCACAAGTCAGGAGATGGATACAAAAGAAACATCAAAGGCTTTATCAATGCCTAGAAGCACAGTGAAGTCTATTATTATTGCCACCGGTGACTCACTCCTGCTGTGATCAAGCACAGCGGGAGCTGATCTGCAGGTCCAGCAGACTCTTATGTCCGCCGACACCCGCCGATCATTCGTTACAAAGACAGAATGGCAGTCTGCCTATGTAAATCAGGCAGAATGCCAATCTGTCAGAAGGGAAAGTTTTGATCTTGCATTACTGTAAAGCAGGAACATGGAGCAATGCTTTCTACAAGCACCTCCCACACAGTGAAAAAGCATAACCTAGGCACACATTTAACCCTTTGATTGCCCCTGATGTTAACCCCTTCCCAGCCAGTGTCATTAGAACAATGACGGTGCATTTTTTTTTTTAGCACTGATCACTGTATTAGTGTCACTGTCCCCCCCCCCAAAAAAAAGTTGGGTGTCCGATTTGTCCGCCGCAATATTGCAAACCTGCTATAAGTCGCTGATTGCTGCCATTACTAGTAAAAAATAAAATAAAAAAATATGCCATATCTCTCCCCCCCCCCCCCCCCGTCTCCACATTGGCTCACTGGCTGTGATTGACAGCAGCGGGAGCCATCGGCTCCCAAACTGAGACACAGATCGCAATAAAAACTGAATGGTGTGCTAATCCATCTACAAATCAACCAAAAAAAAGTTTTGCCTTTAGTTACACTGCAAGTATAAAAAATCTATAAAAAAAAAAAAAAAACACTTTCAATAAACATATAGAATAGTAATAAAAAAGTATATAGACTGGACCTCTCTGCTGACTTCTACACAGCTGACCACCTGCTCCTCCTCCGCAAACTCTGCTCCCTTGGCCTCCGTGGTCCTTCTTTAACCTGGTTCCCTTTTTACCTATCTCGGTGCACTTTCAGTGTCACTTACAACTTCATCTCCTCCACTCCTCTTCCTGTTGGGGTACACCAAGGCTCCGTCCTTGGGCCCCCCCTATTCTCTCTCTATACCTATTCCCTGGGACAGCTGATAACCTCCCAAAGTTTCCAATACCACCTCTATGCTGAAGACACTCCACTCCTCAACTCACCCCCTCAATTTCCTCACAGATCACAAACTTTGTGAATTAAATCAGTATGGAAGTCATACCACTTTCTCAAACGCAAAATTTCTAAAACTGAGCTTTTTATATTTCCTACTCCCCGATTCCCTCCCTGTGACTTTACCATTAAGATCAACAGCACAACCATTGGTCCCTCCACACATGCCAGGGTGCTGGGTATAATCCTCGACTGACCTCTCCTTCAGCCCCAACATCCAATCACTGGCTAAATCTTGTCGCCTTAACCTCCGTAACATCTCCAGAATTCGCTCACGACCAACGACACCACAAAGCAACCTATTTGCTCCTTGATTATTTCCCACCTCAACTACTGCAACTCTCCCTTTAATGAACTACCCTTACACAGGCTATCCTCCTTCAGTCTATTATGAATGCTGCTAGACTCATACACCTCACTAACCGATCCGTGACTGCTGCCGCTCTCTGCCAATCTCTTCACTGGCTTCCACTACCCCACCATGTAAAATTAAAAGGAAAAAAAAAAATACTAACCACAACATCGCCCCCAGCTACATCAACAACCTCATCTGCAGATATCGCTCAAATCGTCCCCCCCTCTCCAGAAACCCTGCTCTCTAGCTCCCTTATTTCCTCCTCCCATGCTCACTTTCAGGACTTCACTAGAGCCTCTCCCATCCTCTGGAACCCCTTGCCCTGGTATGTCCAATCAGCCCCTACCCTGTTCACCTATAGGAGATCCCTGAAAACTCATTTATTCAGGGAAGCCTATTCCACACTCACCTAAGAACTATACTCAAGACACCCCCATCAAATAATCCTCCGCAGCTATTACCTTTTGTACCGCAGGACTCTCTCCTGTCCCTTCTGTATTGAACTGTATTGTAATTGTATTGTCCCCCCTCTACATTGCAAACTGTTGGCGCTATATAAATCGCGTATAATAATAATAGATATCCAAGTGAATATACTGTATACATGAATATAACCTCATAAATAGATAAGTTCATAAATAAAAAGTGCTTGCATCCGTATGAAATTTTTTATAGACAAAGTGGATCCAAAGAGGTTGCATGAGATCAGCAGCACTGAGGTGTAACAAAGATGAAAAAACAGTATTTTATTTAAAAACGGCAATCGTTTAGGATACACAGTACTTTAGCAAACTAAAGGTCATCCAGTTGGGTTTACAGCTACTTTAGGAATTCTTTTTTTTGCTGGCAGATGGTAGCAGATGCTTTGCTGAAATAAATGTTTAACTGACATCCTTTAAACAGCCAGCTGTCGCTGGTCTTTCCTTACACTGATTCACTGAGGTCTTCCTTTCCACCCAAGCCGGCGTCCGCTTTGGGGGTTAAGGCTGCTCTGCTGGGAGGGTCCGGTGGCCTTACGGGTGGTCGAGAGATCACTGGCCTCTCTCCTGGAGAACGCACTTTACTGATATTGTCACAGTCACCTGGAAGAATGGAAAAAGGGAGAGGTTAAATGAAAAAAAAAGGCAAATGAAATAATAAAAATGAAAAATGAAATGGCTCTGCGAGCGGCCGTTGTACGGCAACCTTTTATCAGCACATACAGTGCCTTGAAAAAGTATTCATACCCCATTCAAATATTGCACTTTTTTTCATGTTGCAACCAAAAACAAACGTATTTTATTAGGATGTTATGTGATAGATCAACGCAAAGTTGCACAGAATTGTGAAGTGGCAGGAAAATGATAAATGGTTTTCAAATTATTTTTACAAATATGTGAAAAGTGTGGTATGTATTCAGCCCCCTTTACTCTGATACCCCTAACTAAAATAGTGGAACCAACTGCCTTCAGAAGTCACCTAATTAGTAAATGGAGTCCACCTGTGTGTCATTTAATCTCAGTATAAATGGAGCTGTTCAGAGGTTTGTTATGCCGCGTACACACGATCGGACTATCCGGCAGACTTAATCCGGTGGACAAACCACCGGACTTTGCAGCTGAGGTCCACCGGACTTTCAGAACGAGCGGACCTGCCCACACATGACCGGACTTTTCCAGTGGGCTAGGTCTGGCGGACGTGACTCCAGGTAGCCGGGACTAGCGAAGGAAGTGAATGTTACCGCCTCCATCAGCGAGATTGACACCTGGCTAGCCCCGTCACCTGGTATCGATTTAAAGGGAAACCCCTACACCGAAAAAACTCCATGGGGGGGTCCCCCAAAGTCCATAGCAGACCCTTATCCGAGCACGCAGCCTGGCCGGACAGGAAAGGGGGTGGGGACGAGCGAGCCCCCCCCCCCTGAGCCGTACCAGACTGCGTGCCCTCAACATGGGGAGGTGCTTTAGGGAAGGGGGGGCCCTGCGGCGGACTAGCACACAGATGAGCAATTTTGAGTCAAAACTTATAAGTCCACTGGACTTTTGGAAAGAAAAAGTCTGCCGGAGCCCACATAAGGGCGGATTGTCCGGCGGACTCTGGGCCGCCGGATATTCCAATCGCGTGTAAGCGGCATTAGAGAACCTTAGTGAACAAACAGCATCATGAACCAAAGAACACACCAGACAGGTCAGGGATAAAGTTGTGGAGAAGTTTAAAGCTGGGTGAGGTTGTAAAAGAATATTCCAAGCCTTGAATATCTCACGGAGCACTGTTCAATCCATCATCCAAAAGCGTATGTCACAACTGCAAACCTACCAAGACATGGCCGTCAACCTAAACTGAGAGGGCGGGCAAGGAGAGCAGCCAAGGGGCACATGGTAACTCTGGAGAAACTGAAGAGATCCACAGCTCAGGTAGGAGAATTTGTCCACAGGACAGCTATTAGTTGTGAAAATCTGGCCTTTATAGAAGAGTGGCAAGAAGAAAGCCATTGTTGATAAAAAGCCATAAGAAGTCCCATTTGGAGTTTGCAAGAATCAATGTGGGGGACACAGCAAACATGTGGATGAAGGTGCTCTGGTCAGGTAAGACCAAAATTTGCCTAAAAGAAAAACGATGTGTTGTGGAAAACTAACACCGTGTAATGGATATGATTTCAATATCACAATGAAATGTCTATTCCATATTATGTTTTTAAATATATAAGCACATGTTTCGAACAAGTTTCTGCTTATTAGTCTTAAACTCATACTCAATAGATAATGTGCACATCTCACCCCTCCCTAATCATGGAACAGCAAGAGTTAACGAAAAGACTGCGCCTGCTTGTACACCCAAAAGACGACATTGATGTCAAGGAGCAAGATACCCTATATGGCTTTAATAGAATGCTACTCCCCTATATAGACAAGGACCCAGCTTAAAATCGATGTACTGTCGTGTATTATCATAAGATGTATACGTTTTTGTGATCACTTTGTAGTTTGCATAAGCCTGCCATATTGGTAACGAAATGTCCAGCTATCAGTATATAAGTTGAAAACAGGAACTAAAATAAACAGAAAGTTTGATTCACTGAACACGGTGCCTGTCTCAGTGAATTTTGCTTTTGGTGTGGCCACACCCTAATACTGTTAATCTGACCTGGGGCAGAAATAATCTTGGACCTTGACTGGTTCTAACCAAAACAACCACACCTCACTCTGAAACCACCATCTCCATCAAGAAACATGGTGATGGCAGCATCATGTTGTGAGGATGCTTTTCATCATCAGGTACAGGGAAGCTGGTCAGGGTTGATGGGAAGATGGATGGAGCCAAATACAGGGCAATCTTAGAAGAAAACCTGTTGGAGTCTGTAAAAGACAAGAGACTGGGGCAGAGGTTCACCTTCCAGCAGGACAACGACCCTAAACATACAGCCAGAGCTACAATGGAATGGTTTAGATCAAAGCATATTCATGTGTTAGAATGGCCCAGTCAAAGTCCAGACCTAAATCCAATTGAGAATCTGTGGCAAGACTTGAAAATTGCTGTTCACAGACTCTCTCCATCCAATCTGACAGAGCTTGAGCTTATGTCCCTCTAGATGTGCAAAGCTGTTAGAGACCTCCCTAAAAAGACTTATAGCTGTAATTGCAGTGAAAGGCGGTTCTACAAAGTATTGACTCAGTGGGGCTGAATACAAATGTACCCCATACTTTCACATATTTGTAAAAAGTTTTGAAAACCATTTATCATTTTATTTCCACTTCACAATTATGTGACTCCTTGTGTTGGTCTTTCGCATAAAATTCCCAATAAAATACATTTACGTTTTTGGTTGTAACATGACAAAATGTGGAAAATTTCAAGGGGTATGAATACTTTTTCAAGGCACTGTAAGTTATGACGGTGAATACAGCTATAAGAAGCATTCTAACAAAGCGTGATCGGTAAAGCGCAGTAAATCTTAGCATGTGAAAGCCAGACATTGAAGAGCCAGATAAAAAAAGTTTTGATGTCTCTCAATGTTTGTGTTGGGAAATTCTGAGAATGTTATGAGCGCCAAGGAATATTACGTGTATTGGTGTACTGTGGTGTAATTCATTCTGAATGGCACCCCAATCACCTGCACTACTAAAACTGGTGCACGCATAATTTCTCTTTCTGGCTGCTGTATATCTACTGTATCACTTCCATGAATCCCCGAAACATGTCCACCCCCCCCCACCATCCCACCCATGGGGCCTGGCACCCATATGGTGGGTGCAGATGGGTATAGAGGAGGGAGACCCAGGGAACATCCGATCGCTGATCTTCCCTATAGCTGGTAAGACCACAGAAGTGAGATGTAGGACATCACTTTTGGTTTTGGTTGTCACTCTTCCTGGCCACTAATGGAGCATTCTCTGTGCTTCATTAGATTCAGTGGCGTGTAGTGGAGATATCAGGGGTCTAATAGATCAGTGATGTCTCACTAAAGGGAACCTGTCACTATAAGGTTTCATGCACACTGGGGCTTTATAAACCCTTTTCTTCTGGCAGGAGAAAAGCAGCTTCAAAAATGCACCCAAGCCACAATTTTGCTAATGCAATTAGGCACGTCATATGGGTGTGTATTTCACTGGCCAAAATTTTTATTTATTTTGGCCACTGAAAAAAAAAAAAAAAACACACTACATGCACCAGTGCTTAGGTGCGTTTTTAGATGCATTTTAACAAGTTTAACCACGTTTAGGGGTGTCAGGCGTTTTTTTATGCCAAAATGCTCTTCTCGAACGCACAAGCAATATTTTATTTTTCTGCCTCTAAACTCCTGCAAATGCTTATGTGCGCATTGACACATAGGCTAACATGCAAGGGAAGAAAAAAAAGGAAATGAGGCCAAAATATGAAATCACAAAAAGTGGCTATTGGTCCCCTATATGAGAGCAATAAAGTTGAGTGAAAACAAAAAAGTGTAAAAAT
This sequence comes from Lithobates pipiens, assembly GCF_037356315.1. Lineage (NCBI taxonomy): Eukaryota > Metazoa > Chordata > Amphibia > Anura > Ranidae > Lithobates > Lithobates pipiens. The sequence continues at coordinate 193,933,720 of NW_027507685.1, forward strand.
AAAAAAAGGTACACCCAAGCACTTAACCCACCCTGTATATGTATCATAATTCATGGTTACAGTAGCACTATAGGCAAAAACTTTTTTTTCCCCATTTTTGGATGGAACAAAGGGTTATAACCCCTGTAGCAAAAGAAAGGAGTGACACATAAAGGAGAGGTACAGCAGCTGCACACCCCAAAAACAATTTTTGTAGCATAGGAAGATTTCCCCAGGGGGCTTCAAAACAGCAATGGAGGCAATTCAGAAATGGATCATATAAAAGTATTTTATTGGAAATATGTAGAGTCAATACGGTTTTAAATTTCTGGTCAGGAGTTTTGAATATATAATATATATATATATATATATATATATATATATATAAATTTAATACATGTTGGAATATCTTCTTTTGAGATACTAAATATATCTCTTTATAGCAAACCTTACCCCTGAAGACCACCACATGGGTCGAAATGCGTCGGGGCATCGTCACAACAGACCACTGATATGTAATGCTATAACTTTGTGTTTGCTTTCTGTAAATGTGAAATGTGTTATCCTATAACCAGATTATAGCGTATTTCATGGCAACATGCTATTGACCCTACATGTTTCCAATACTTACATAATACATTTCTGAATTGCCTTCATTGCCGTTTTAAAGCCCCCTGGGGAAACCTTCCTATGCTACATGGGTTATAATCGCTGTCCATTTTAATTTTTGCCATCTTTTCCCTTTGCAGAACTATCCTTCACTTCCTGTCCCATAGCCAAACAGGAAGTGAGAAGAAATCCATGCAAATTAAGGGAATCCCTTGGGGCCCACCAGGTCACCATAACTAGTGTCCCCATTGGAAGATTTCTCCTCTTACTTTTCTGGGGACAACCCAATATTTTGGATTTTCTGTTACTTTCACTTTTGTTGATAAACGGTAAACAGGACAAATAGGGAGGGTGAATCTCCCTAATGAGCGCAGAAATGGAGGGTTTCCAACTCCTCTCCCCTCTATCAAAAAAAAAAGTTTTGCCTTTGGGTACACTTTAACTCAGTGATCCCCAAATACGGCCCTTTGCTTGCTTTTACACCATTTCATACACCGATAACAATGGGGCATAAGTCACCCCACTAACACCTAAGATGGGGGACAAGTACTCCCAATGACCCCAACGATATGGTAAAATTCCTCCCAATGACGCCAAGGCACAATTTCTCTCAGTGACGCCAACAATGGGGCACAACGACACCACTGATAGGGCATATTTCCTCCCACTAAAAATAGAAAAAAAATTGGGCCATTGTTTTTCTTCCTGTGACATCGGGACCTTTTCTACTCCTGGCCACAGTACGTCCCTTAAGTCTACAGAACCGTAAAGTGGCCCTTTGTTTATAAAGTTTGAGGACCCCTTCTCTAAACTGATGGCCTGTAGGAGCTTCTAAATCTTCACATTTGGCCAGTTTTGGGGACCAAAGTTTATTGCCGTTTCCAATGAAAATGCAATTTGATTCTACACGGTCTCTGCTTTCGGAAAACTTATAACGTTTGGCATTTGGCGGTTTAACTAATCTTCAGGCCCAAAATAATTTTTCTTTGCGAAATAACAAAAAGCTCTGGCAGTAAAAGGGTTAAAGTATATTTATAACCAAAACTTTTTTTTTTAATTAGCGTTGGATAGAGTAGGCCTCCGATAATTTATTTTTTGCCATCTTGGTCCCATTTGGAGAATTTCCTCGACTATGTCCTGAAGACCCAACAGGAAGTGAAAAGAAATCTCTCTAAAGGGAAGGAAATCACCTCTTAAACAGGCCATACACAAGTAGAATTTTGTTAGAAATTTTCCAGTTTTAGAAAGTTCATTCTATTTTTCTAATCTAATTGTCAGAGGGATCAAATCGATCTTCGTTTTTAACCCCAGTAATGCGAAGATTCTAAGGATCTGATTTGAGAATTTCTCAACCAATTTTTTTTTTTAGCAATGAATGTGGCTTTTGCATGGGAAGGTCCATTCACTACAAAAAATGGAATCAAAGTATCGAAACACTTTCATAGAGAAAGCAAGATGGAAGCTCCACACACAGGAGAAACAGCCCAAGTATATAGAGGAATCAAAATGACTTTAGGCTGGCTCCTCCCAGGCCACGTTGCCGAAGAGTTTCACCTCACCCACATAAGCCCATGACTAATAGTTCCCGTATACTAGACGAAAAATGGTTAGAAAATCTCTCATTTGGATCATTCGGTTTTTTTTGGCCAGTTAATGGGCACAAATAAACAGTCGTTTGACTTTTCAGAGCCAAAAAAATTGAAGGAACAGGTTGGATGATAAATTAACCACTTAACAACCGCCCTATAGCCGAATGACGGCTACAGGGCGGTTTCTTAACTCTGGGAGGCAGTCATATGACGTCCTCCCAGAATCCTGCTCTCGCGCGCCCCCCTGGGGCGCGCACTCGAGAGCATCCGTGACCGCCGGGTCCACAGGACCCGGCGCAACACGGATCACGGTAAACGGCCGCTCATAGCGCCCGTTTACCACGTGATCGCTCCGTCAAATGACTGAGTGATCACTTGTAAACAAACCGGCGTCATGTTATGACGCCGGTTCCTCCCTCCCCCTCTCTGTACCGATCGGAACAGCGGAGAGGGGGAAGAGATCGGTGTCAGCAGCGATGTGGGCTGCATCTGCAGTGCCCACATCGCTGCTCACCGAAAATTAACCCTGCAACACTCTGCAACACTCTGCAACACTCTGCAACACTCTGCAACACTCTGCAACACTCTGCAACACTCTGCAACACTCTGCAACACTCTGCAACACTCTGCAACACTCTGCAACACCCTCCAATATCCTGCAATGCTCTGCAACGCAATACTCTACAACGCACATACTCTGAGATACCCAGCCATACTCTGAGATACGCAGCCATACCCAGCCATAGACGGTGATACCCTGCAATACCCAGCCATAGACACCGCCCCCCCCCCCCCTCCGGTGCTTATACCGACTGGCCAATACGATCAAATCCAGAATCTTTTTTTTTTTTTTTTCAGGCTTCCGAGCTTAGAGGTGAGATGCGGGGTCTTATTGACCCCATATCTCACTGTATAGAGGACCTGTCATGCCATATTCCTATTACAAGGGATGTTTACATTCCTTGTAATAGGAATAAAAGTGATCAAAAAATTTATTTTTGAGGAAAAAAAATGTCAAACTAAAATAAATAAAGTAAAATGAACAATACATTTTTTTTTTTTTTTAAAGCGCCCCTGTCCCCATGTGCTCGCATGCAGAAGCGAACGCATACGTAAGTCCCGCCCACATATGAAAACGGTGTTCAAACCACACATGTGAGGTATCGCTGCGAACGTTAGAGCAAGAGCAATAATTCTAGCCCTAGACCTCCTCTAACTCAAAACATATAACCAGTAAAAAAAAATTAAATCGTCGCCTATGAGGATTTTTAAGTAGCGACGTTTGGCGCCATTCCACGAGCCTGTGCAATTTTGAAGAGTGACATGTTAGGTATCGATTTACTCGGTGTAACTTCATCTTTCACATTATGCAAAAATTGGGCTAACTTTACTGTGTCTTTTTTTTTTTTTTTTTTTAAGCACAAAACTGTTTTTTTTCCAAAAAAAAGCATTCGAAAAATTGTTGCGCAAATACCGTGCGAGATAAAAAGTTGCAACGACCACCATTGTATTCTCCAGGGTGTTTGCTAAAAAAACATATATAATGTTTTGGGATTCTATGTAATTTTCTAGCAAATGATGATTTTTACATGTAGGAGAGAAATGTCAGAATTGTCCTGGGTGCTCCAGAACGCCTGATGGCGCTCCCTGCATGTTGGGCCTCTGTATGTGGCCACACTGTGTAAAAGTCTCACACATGCAGTATCGCCGTACTCGGGAGTAATAGCAGAATGTGTTTTGGGGTGTAATTTGTGGTATGCATATGCTGTGTGAGAAATAAACTGATAATATGACAATTTTGTGAAAAAAAAAAAAAATAAAGTAAAAAAAATCTTGATTTTGCAAAGAATTGTGGGAAAAAATGACAACTTCAAAAAACTCATCATGCCTCTTACTAAATACCTTGGAATGTCTTCTTTCCAAAAAGGGGTCATTTGGGGGGTATTTGTACTTTTCTGGCATGTTAGGGTCTCAAGAATTCAAATAGGCCGTCAGTCCTTCAGGTGTGATCAATTTTCAGATATTGGCGCCATAGCTTGTGGACTCTATAACTTTCACAAAGACCAAATAATATCCACCAATTTGTACTTATTTTTACCAAAGAGATGTAGTAGTATACATTTTGGCCAAAATGTATGAAGAAAAAATTACTAATCTGCTAAATTTTATAACAGAAACAAAGAAAAAATATTTTTTTTACAGAATTTTTTGTATTTTTTCTTTTATAGCACAAAAAATAAAAAACCCAGCGGTGATTAAATACCACCAAAAGAAAGCTCCATTTGTGTGAAAAAAAGGACAAAAATTTCATATAGGTCCAGTGTTGCATGACTGAGTAATTGTCATTCAAAATATAAGAGCACCGAAAGCTGAAAATTGGTCTGGTTATTAAGGGTGTTTAAGTGCCCAGTGGTCAAGTGGTTAAAAGGTTAATGTGTTTGCCAGTTAAATATTTTACTTGCTCATGTGTGACAAAACTGATTTATGTCCATTGAACAAGTTATCGTTCTAAAGTTGGTCATTACATGATAGCGCTACACAATAGGGTGTGGCCTGGAAGACCCCCGGGCTGAAGCAGTTTTGATTCCTCTATACCAGGGGTCGCCAAACTTTCTAAACAAAGGTGCCATATGTCCTTCAGACTTTAAGGAGGTTGGACTAGGGCCAGTGGAGTATAGAAAATGTCCTGTCATCCTGTGGCAGTAAGCAATGACATATCTTTGGTGTTAGGAATAGTGCCCCATTGTTTGTGTCAATGGAAGGGATTCTGCCCCATCTTTGGTGTCAGTTGGAGGAATAGTGGACCATCGTTGGTATTAATGGAAGGATTTGTGCTGCATTGTTAGTGAGCAGTTTGCTGAGAATTTTCATAGGAAGTGTTCATACAATCATCATTAAAAAGTCCACTAGTCTATGGCCAGCTTTATATAACCATCACAAAAATGTGCCCTCAGTGGAAGACCTCCCCTCTACTCCTGTTTTGGTTAAAACTCCTAATTCCCCAAAAAACTGTTCTGGTAACAATGGTCATTAGAACAAATAAGGATGACATTTTCCAAAAGCCCCGAGTCAAGTCTCACCTTCTCTGGGACGGACAAAAGGCCGCTTGGAATACACAGGAGATACTTTGTTGGGCATGGAGTACAAAGGTAGGTCTCCATTGACGTGGTTGGCATTGGTTTTGGCTCCTCTGTCTTGCATCATGGAGACCATCTTGGCCACATCCACATCAGAATGTTGCTCGGAGGGGCTCTGCGAGTCCGTCCGGGGGCCCGGCTTCTTCCTCTGCAAAGGGAGCGGGTGCTCGCTGTTTGTGATCACACCAATTCCATTCTGAGAAGAGCTGTCATCTGAACAGAGGACAGAAAGTACTTTGTAACATCTACGTATTTCGGAAACTGAATATAAATGTACTACCAACAAAATCTACTATATTCCCGTGCCGTGTTTAGCGCTCGTAAATTAAGGTAAATTAAGCCTAGCCCTTAATGGCTGTTGATTTGCATCATGACAACTAATGAATGAAACTTTTAAAGCAGCTGTAAACCCAATCGCTAAAATCTCATAAAAGCTTTCATCTCATAAATCATTTGAAAATATGTAGCTTTCATTTAAATAGCCTCTGGTGATCATGTTTTATCATCAGATAAAAGGTATATTCCAGATAAAAAATAAAAATAAATCATGCACCTATACTGGAAAGACAAAACAAATGTGCATTAATTTTCGCATTTCAGCCTGCAAAACATTCCAACCATGATCAGTTGATCATGGCAGTGGTGGAATTATAGGGGTCGCCAAGATCGCCATGGCGACCGGGCCCCTTGCTGCAGGGGGCCCTTGAGGGCCCCCTGTACTCTTCCATAGGAGGGGAGGCTGAGAGGAGCTCCCTGATCATCAGCCGAACTGAAATCGGCACTGTGCGGGAGCTCCTCACATTAGCCTTTGTCTCCCCCTAACCAGTGGGTGCTCTTTGTCTCCCCCTACAGTGCAGTACCCGGCAGGAAGAGCCAAGGTAAATGTCTGCCGTTTTTTTTAATAAGACTAGCTACTATATTTGTGTTTGTGTGTGTGTTTGTGTGTGTGTGTGTGTGTGTGAGCGAGCATGCTTGTATGTATGTATGTGTGTGTGTGTGTGTGTGTGTGTGAGAGAGCATGCATGTATGTGCGTGAGCATGCATGTATGTGCGTGAGCATGCATGTATGTGTGTGTGTGTGAGCATGCATGTATGTGCGTGTGAGCATGCATGTATGTGCGTGTGAGCATGCATGTATGTGCGTGTGTGTGTGAGCATGCATGTATGTGCGTGTGTGAGCATGCATGTGTGTGCGTGTGTGTGTGAGCATGCTTGTGTGTGTGTGTGTGTGAGCATGCTTGTATGTGTGTGTGTGTGTGTGTGAGCATGCTTGTATGTGTGTGTGTGTGAGCATGCTTGTATGTGTGTGTGTGTGTGAACATGCTGGTATGTGTGTTGTGTGTGTGTGAGCATGCTTGTGTGTGTGCATGTGTGTGAGCATGTGTGTGTGTGAGCATGCTTGTATGTGCGTGTGTGAGCATGCTTGTATGTGCGCGTGTGTGTGAGCATGCTTGTATGTGCGTGTGTGTGAGCATGCTTGTATGTGCGTGAGCATGCATGTATGTGCGTGCATGTGTGTGTGTGTGTGTGAGCATGCATGTATGTGCGTGTGTGAGCATGTATGTGCGTGTGTGTGTGAGCATGCATGTATGTGCGTGTGTGTGTGAGCATGCATGTATGTGCGTGTGTGTGTGAGCATGCATGTGTGTGCGTGTGTGTGTGAGCATGCATGTGTGTGCGTGTGTGTGAGCATGCATGTGTGTGCGTGTGTGTGTGAGCATGCATGTGTGTGCGTGTGTGTGTGAGCATGCATGTGTGTGAGCATGCTTGCGTGTGCGTGTGTGTGTGAGCATGCTTGTGTGAGCATGCTTGTGTGTGTGTGTGAGCATGCTTGTGTGTGTGTGTGAGCATGCTTGTATGTGTGTGTGTGAGCATGCTTGTATGTGTGTGTGTGTGTGTGTGAGCATGCTTGTATGTGTGCGTGTGTGAGCATGCTTGTATGTGTGCGTGTGTGAGCATGGTTGTATGTGTGCGTGTGTGAGCATGCTTGTATGTGTGCGTGTGTGAGCATGCTTGTATGTGTGCGTGTGTGAGCATGCTTGTATGTGTGTGTGTGTGAGCATGCTTGTATGTGTGTGTGTGTGTGTGTGTGTGTGTACATGCTGGTATGTGTGTTGTGTGTGTGTGAGCATGCTTGTGTGTGTGCATGCTTGTATGTGTGTGTGTGAGCGTGTGTGTGTGAGCATGCTTGTATGTGCGTGTGTGTGTGTGTGAGCATGCTTGTATGTGCGTGTGTGTGTGTGTGAGCATGCTTGTATGTGCGTGTGTGTGTGAGCATGCTTGTATGTGCGTGTGTAAGTATGCTTGTATGTGCGTGTGTAAGCATGCTTGTATGTGCGTGTGTGAGCATATATGTATGTGTATGTATGCATGTGTGTGCGCATGTATGTGAGTGTGCATGTATGCATATGTATGTATGTGAATGTGCATGTGTTTATCAGTGGGTACCAGTGCCTGAATTACAGCGGCGGGGGGTGTTTTTGCAGCACCTGATTAGAGCCATGGGCTCTAATAGGCTTCAAAATAGGTGAACTGCGAGCGCCATGCTTGACGCTCACAGTCTACCCAGGTGTGTTAGAAAAGTGAATTAATATTCACTGTCCTAACACTGAATCGCCTTTCCACCAATCAGGAGTGCGGGTCTGTTACCTATCACCCGATTGGCTGAAACTATAGACACAGCTATTGCGAGCCTATCAGTAGGAGAGGACAGGAGATGAGGATGGCAGGAGATGCATGGAGGACCCCACTCATGGGCGTTACCCGCTGCCCCACCAAGACGGGGTAAGTGGGGGCAGACAGCGAACGGGCGGTGGGGATTCACAGTGGCAGCATTTGATGGGCACAGTAGTGGCAGAGCTTGATGGGCACAGTGGCGGCGTTTGATGGGCACAGCGGTGGCGTTTGATGGGCACAGCGGTGGCGTTTGATGGGCACAGCGGTGGCGTTTGATGGGCACAGTGGCTATAATTGATGTTTTTTAAATTGGTTCCTTTATATGCGGCCACCCACTTGGGACTGGGCCCTGGTGTTCCACCATCGGGCTCGGAGAAAAGAGCCCTGTCCGGAGGTTGGGGGGGGGGGGGGGCCGCCATGGTTTCCTGCATCGGGGCCCTGAAGGTTCTAGTTACGCCACTGGATCACGGGTACAATCCATAGGCTCATGCAGACAATTCCTTCAGCCCCAAGTCCAAACCAAGGTATGAAACTTCAGTTACGGAGTGGGAGGAAGCATGTAGACATTGGGCGGCACAGTGGTGAAGTGGTGAGCACTTTCGCCTAGCAGTAAAAAGGGTCATTGGTTCGAACCCCAACCATGACACCATCTGCCTGGAGTTTGCATGTTCTCCCTGTGCCTGCATGGGTACTCTGGTTTCCTCCCACAGACATGCTAGCAGGTTAATTGCATCCTGTCTAAATTGGTCCTAGTATTAATATGTGTGAATGTAAGTTTAGGGACCTTAAAGTGTAAGCTCCTTGAGGGTAGGGACTGATGTGAATAATATATATGTAAAAGCGCTGCGTAAATTGACGGCGCCATACAAGTACTTGAAATAATAATAATAATTGCTTCAGCCCCAAGTCTGTACCAAGGTAAGGATGTTCAGTTATGGATATGGAGGAAGTAGCAATGGACTTAACTCCTTTGAGAGCTAATGGTCCCTCTGCCATGGTTGCAGATGGGACTTGCAGAACTTCATAAACAGATCCATGTAAATGGATGATGCGCTTAGATGAAGTTAAATACAAACTTGGGCTGGGGGGGGGTTGGATGAGGGTCACATGTCACACTCTAAAATATGAGTAACGGAAACATGCTGTGAAAGGTGGACTACACCTTTAAGTCTTTAAATGTCATGTTATAGCACAACTTCAGACAAAATATAAAAAATTAGAGCATCAGAACCTTTGTGAGGTTGTTATCTATGTCTATCCCTTAACCCTTAAAATGTTAAAATTAAAATAGGGGTGTCCACGGTAATACTAACCCTCCAGGGCTTTAGTCCACAACCTCCATCAACAGCCCTCTTCTGGAATGAATGACATGCAGCATCACTCAACCCACTGTCTGTAGGCCCAGGTTGCCTTGGACTTGCCCTTAAGGTGAATCACCACAAAGGTTTGGCTTCACAGTACAATACAGCAGATAATGGCACTTGGTCATATGTCACCATGTTAAGTTTGGTTTTGCAGGAGCAAGGACCACCCAACACCGGAGGAAATAAAAGGGACCCTGTGTGTTATGTGATCAGACCAAAGATACATGGAAATATACTATGCATCTTAATGTGTATGAATTTCATTGCACATCCATGTGTTGTGCCCAGCTCGTCTACTAAACAAACTGCTAATAGTTACAGTAATTTAATGAAGTCATTCCATATGTTCCACCAGTTACAACCTCACAAGCACTGCCACCATAAAGATTCTCTTCAGTTGTTCACACTCTGCTTTTCATAATATGCTCATCCATCACCAGGACCCCTTTACTCAGATTTCATCTCTGTACACCACAGGAAAGCCTTACTACCTAAACATGATATCGAGCCCTCACCCTCCTTTCTGGCAGACACTGTAAATTTCACACACATGCCACACCAGAGGCGCCAGCTATAAAAAGGCAGAGATTGGTAATTTGTTTTATTTACACAGGCTGGGTGCCCTTAAGCAGCCCTCATGAGCACAGTGATCACGGGGGTGTGCACTAGCAACATATCACTCACCATTTCCTGCCAGGAGGAAACTGTGAGCTTTTATATTTAAAATAACGCACTGTAGTTAGGATACATGTATCCAAACCACAGTGTCTCTTTAAAATACACTGTATGGCTAAAAGTTTAGGGATACTTGACCATCACACCTATATGAGTTTGGTGGACATCCCATTTCAAAACCATGGCCATTAATATTAAGTTGTTCCTCATGTGTGATTATACCAGCCTCTGCTCTTCTGAGAAGGCTTTCCTCAAGATTTTAAAGCGTGCGTGGGAATTTGTGCTCTGTTGTGAGGTCAGGTATCAATGTTAGAGGAGATGATCTGGCTCACATTTGGCATTCCAATTCACACCTGTTGTGTTCCTCAGGGCTGGTTGGAGGTCAGGACTAGAGTTCCTCAAGGCTGGTTGGAGGTCAAGACTAGCGTTCCTCAGGGCTGGTTGGAGGTCAGGACTAGCGTTCCTCAGGGCTGGTTGGAGGTCAGGACTAGCGTTCCTCAGGGCTGGTTGGAGGTCAGGACTAGCGTTCCTCAGGGCTGGTTGGAGGTCAGGACTAGCGTTCCTCAGGGCTGGTTGGAGGTCAGGACTAGCGTTCCTCAGGGCTGGTTGGAGGTCAGGACTAGCGTTCCTCAGGGCTGGTTGGAGGTCAGGACTAGCGTTCCTCAGGGCTGGTTGGAGGTCAGGACTAGCGTTCCTCAGGGCTGGTTGGAGGTCAGGACTAGCGTTCCTCAGGGCTGGTTGGAGGTCAGGACTAGCGTTCCTCAGGGCTGGTTGGAGGTCAGGACTAGCGTTCCTCAGGGCTGGTTGGAGGTCAGGACTAGCGTTCCTCAGGGCTGGTTGGAGGTCAGGACTAGCGTTCCTCAGGGCTGGTTGGAGGTCAGGACTAGCGTTCCTCAGGGCTGGTTGGAGGTCAGGACTAGCGTTCCTCAGGGCTGGTTGGAGGTCAGGACTAGCGTTCCTCAGGGCTGGTTGGAGGTCAGGACTAGCGTTCCTCAGGGCTGGTTGGAGGTCAGGACTAGCGTTCCTCAGGGCTGGTTGGAGGTCAGGACTAGCGTTCCTCAGGGCTGGTTGGAGGTCAGGACTAGCGTTCCTCAGGGCTGGTTGGAGGTCAGGACTAGCGTTCCTCAGGGCTGGTTGGAGGTCAGGACTAGCGTTCCTCAGGGCTGGTTGGAGGTCAGGACTAGCGTTCCTCAGGGCTGGTTGGAGGTCAGGACTAGCGTTCCTCAGGGCTGGTTGCAGGTCAGGGCTAGCGTTACTCAGGACTAGAGTTCCTCAGAACTAGAGTTCCTCAGGAATTTGGTTGTAGAGGAACTCAACTGACCTGCACAAACTGGTTAAACAATGTCTTTATGGAGCTGGCTTTGTGCACAGGACCACAGTCATGCTGAAACAGAAAAAGGCCGTCACCTACACTCTTCTGGGAAGGCTTTCCACAAGATTTTTTAGAGGGTATCTGTGGGAATCTGTGCCTATTTGTGAGGTCAGGTACTGAATTTGGATGAGAAGACCCGTCTCACAATCAGTATTTTAAATTCATCTTAAAGGTGTTCAATATGGTTGTGGTCAGTCAAGTGCCTTCACACCAAACTAGTCAAACCATGTCTTTATGCAGTTAGCCTTGTGTACAGGGGCACAGGCATGCTGGAACAGAAAAGGACCTTCCCCCAAATGTTCCCGTAAGTCTGGAAGTGCCTAAATGTCTTTGGATGCTGCAGCATTAACCATAACCTTCCAACAATCGTACCCATATCAGCTTGTTGGATATCCCATTCCAAAATGTGCACATGTGAGGTCGTGCACTAATGTTGGAGAAGAACTAGCTTGTCATCAGTATTCCAATTCCTCCCAAAGGTGTTCAGGGAGGTTGAGGTCAGGGCTCTGTGCAGGACATCCCACATGAAACTCATCAAATCTGTCTCTATTCAACCAAAAGAATATTTGTGAGGTCAGGTACTGATATTGGACACAGTGGTATTCACTAGGGTTTAGGTCAGGTCTCTGTAAAGGCCACTTGAGCTCAAAAGTAAACTGGACAAATCCTGTCTTTATGGTGCTGGGTGTGTACGTTGGGGCAAAGTCACGCTGGACCAGGAAAGGGCCTTCCCCAAACCGTTACCAAAAGGACGGAAGTCTTTTTTGGCATTTAGGCATTTTATATACTTGCTAAAAAATATGTTCTTAGCCTAAAAAAAGAAAACAAATGCATCCACCACACCAAAAGGAGTGTTCAGCTACAACATATTCCATGTTTGTGTTTGGGTTTAGATATGATTAATCTGATGCAGGTTGTGCGCTCTATCTCCATTTACCATTCTGACGAGACGCAGAATTGGGGCCACTGAAAATCCTCCATGGACCCTGAACAGGCTCAGCAACAAGAAGCCATGGGTGTGTCCCACAGAGGAACTGCATGACAGGATTTAATAATCTCATGCCCGCCGTTTGACTTGAAACCATGCTTATCCTTGAAAAACACATTCCTTCTACAGGAAAAGTATACAGAGAAGTCTACTACACATTACCTTCTTCGCTCTGGCCAAGATAAAGACCGTTTCTCCCTCTGACCGGACGTTTGGAGATAGTGATGGGCTTGTGGGTTCTGGGGGTGATCCTGGGAGGTGGTACAGGGGGGGCCGCGCTGTCTTCAGGTGGGCCACAGAATATCTGCAGTAAACAAAAACAGAGTTTAGGAACAACTTTCACGATTCTGTCAATATGCTGAACACAGCTCTTGGCCCACCAGCTAGACCTTGAAAATTTCCAAAGCAAAATGGAAAAAAAAAAACCCCACGAAATTCCAAAATTCCAAACAGGTTTTGTAGAACGCATCAGAGAAGTGAAGAGGGGAAATGGTTACATAACCTCAACCGTGTGAATCATTAGAAGAAACATCACCATTAATCATAGCTTAAAAACAAACATACAGACTGCTCACAGGGATTGTCCTCAATAGGAATGGGCCTAAGCAGAAAAGTAGGCAGGCATTGGTGCTAGGGTTCATGTTGTATAGGATCATTGCAACAATATATTTAAAGTGACCCTGTCACCTTGTGGACATAAAACATGGGCAACCTGTAAAAGAAGCAGTTTAAAAATTCATTGGTTGGGGATAGCAAAATGCTGACACCACTAACATCTGACAATTGTAGGTGTGTCGGATAGCGAGTTACATGCACAGTGAAAGGTAATGAACATTGGGAGGGGAAGAACAATTGCATTAAGTGGAGAAAGAAGGGGGGGGGCATGTTAACTGACCCTCTTTCTCCCTCTGGCTGCACTGCAGGGGGGGGGGGGGGTTGGTTATAGTATCTGCAACCCCCAAAAAACACAAAAATTTAAAAGGTGCCTTCGTACGCAGAAAGGAACGCATACGTAGGTCATGCCCACAAATGTAAACAGCGTTCAAATCACACATGTGAAGTATCGGCGCGAACGTTCGAGCGAGAGCAATAATTCTAGTGCAGGTCCTCCAAACTGGTAACCAGCAAAAATGTTAAAAGCGTCACCTATGGCGATTTTTAAGAACCGAAGTTTGGCGCCATTCTATGAATGTACGCAATTTTAAAGCGCGACATTTTAGGTTTCTATATACTTGGCGTAACATCAACTTTCACATTATAGAAAAAAAAATGGACTAACTAGTTTTTTTTGTTATTCATGATATTTTTTTACAAAAACAAAAAATGTGACATGAAGAATGGCAAAGATAGCCATTTTATTCCCCAAGGTCTCTGTGTGTATATATATATATATATATATATATATATATATATATATATATATATATATATATATATATATATATATATATATATATATATATACATACATACACACACACACACACACACACACACACACACACACACATATATATATATATATATATATATATATATATATATATATATGTATAAATAAAATGTTTGGGGGTTCTGGGTACGTGCTTAAACTGTGAAGCAAATGTGAAGAATAATCATTTGGTGTTAGCGAGATCTCGCATGCTCTTTCGACCGAGGAACGCTGCGTATGTGGGTGGAAGAACGGACGCCTAAAAATTAGGTTACGCACAAAAGTTCCAATTTTTTTTAATCCAAAAACAGGTCCAGTTTTTTAATTTCCGTTTTTCTCCTATCCAACAAATACAGATGATTTATTAAACATAACCCAAATGCAGGCAACATTACAGCTAAGTGCAAAAACACATTTTCAATTAACATTATTTTAAAAGTGGAAACAAAAATGCACAAAAGGATTCCATAAACTTGAATCACTTTTTTTTTTTTTTTTTTTTTAACATGTTTGTAACACTTTACGTAACAAAACATTGTTCCCTTAACAAACACTCCCCCTTGTGGCAGCTGCAAAAAGTGCTTCAAAATAACTTGGTTCTGAAACTGTACACAGCTGCTGAACTTTGAGAGTTTCCGTCTGTTATGAATTATTAAAACATATATCAGTGAATGCCACAGCAGAGAATTTGTTGTTGCTTTGTGAATATGCTGCAGTGCATGACATTTTAGGTTTTATGCACAAGGCTTAAAGGGGCATCCTATATAAATTCCTAAAAGTATATTTGTGCAGGAATGGAGATGGTATAGCAGGGTGACAATGCAGGAGCAAAGTTTGGAGACATAAAGCAATATCACAGAAAGTATTTTAAAGTAGAAATTTAATGCCAAAAACGTCAGCTTTTTTGCAAGCCCCCTAACCCTATTGTAATAAAAAAAAAAAAAAAAAAACACAACCTCTAACACTGGCTAAGACAAATGGGTCATTGGAGAAACAGACCTAAGACTCTCAGTCAGCAGTCTTTGTAATCTAATCTCTTGCTTCACAGGGAGACAATGTAGGAGCAAGGTTGAAAGACAAGGACAGGGTTGTCACCATACATCAGCAAGAGTCTGAACAAGGACCGTCATGGCAGGAAAGCCAGGGATAATTTGTGTTGCAGATGTAAAAATATTGAAAATGACTTTGAAAATTACCTCAACATCTGATTTACACCTATAAGTAGCATGACTGAAAAGCAGGCACGCACGGGTGATTGCATGTATGTCACATTGCCAGAAGTTGGTTGACACCTCGCCATCACATTTATATGAACATGATGGACACCTGACCACCATATCTGTATGACCATGATGGACACCTGGCTATCACATCTATATAAGCTTGCTGACTAATCACAGCTATAGGACCCTGTTGGGCACCTGACCATCACATCTATATGAGAATGTTGGGCATCGGTCCATCACATTAACATGAGCTTGTTGATCACTTGACTACTACATTTAATTGAGCTTGTTGGACACCTGACCATCACACCTATATGAGAATGCTGGACAACTGACCATCACATCTATACGAGAATGCTGGAAACCTGACCATCACACCTATTTGAGAATGCTGGACAACTGACCATCACATCTATATGAGAATGCTGGACAACTGACCATCACACCTATATGAGAATGCTGGACAACTGACCATCACATCTATATGAGAATGCTGGACACCTGACCATCACACCTATTTGAGAATGCTGGACAACTGACCATCACATCTATATGAGAATGCTGGACAACTGACCATCACATCTATATGAGCTTGTAGGGCACTTGTCCATCATTTACAGGAGCTTGTTGGAACCTGAATATTACATCTAATTGAGCCTTGTTGGGCACCTGTCCATCCAATCTATATGAGCTTGTTGGCCATCCTATTCCAAAACCATGGTCATTAATATGGAGTCGGTTGCTCTTTGTGGCTATTATAGCCTCTGCTCTACTGGGAAGGTTTTTTTTAAAGGATTATGTGGGAAGGTTTGCACATTTGTGAGATCAGGATGTTGAACGAGACGACCTCTCACAACCGTTGTTTTCAATTCATCCCAAAGGTGTTCACTAGGGTTGAGGTAAGGGCTCTTGCCAGACTACTTGAGTTCCTCCACACCAAACTCAAACCATATCTTTACGGAGCTGGCTTTGTACACAGGGGCACAGGCCTTCTGGAACAGAAAAGTCTTTACTAAACTGTTATCAAAATGTTAAGCGTACAATCGTCAAAAACGTCTCGTATGCAGTAGCATTAACAATGCCCTTTACTGGTAACACTTGAACTCCATCATTTGGAGGGGGTCCACAAGTAACAAAAAATAAAATAAACTGAGGGAATACATATACAGAGGAGAGGGACTGGATAATCCAAAAATGACATCTAGATGGGGGTACTTTAGGATAGATCATTATACTAGTCTCGCCCTAGTCCGGAGATCTAATGATTCTCAGCTTCTGTAATAAGGTCTTGTTATTAGCATTTTCTTACTTGCCTTAGGTAAAGTAATTACAGCAAGAAGTAATAACAATCTCTGGTATACATGTATAATTTAGTAAGCTAAATTCTGACTTCTGTAACATTTCTTAAAGAATATAAATAAAGTCCTAAATATCTAATATTGGTACTCAGATTACAAGATCTTAAGTTTTTTTTTTTTTTTTTTATAGTTTTACATACATTCCACTCAAACTATTTATTCTATTCAATTATATAAAAAAACAAAAAAAAACACAACAACCTTTTTTTTGCATAATTACATTGGTCTGGCTTGGCCCCCAAAACAGTCTTTCTTGTGTTTTTTTTGTTGCTGCGAAATTAAACTTTGGATGGTAGTTTGGCGCTCTCAGAGGCTTGTATACACTTGGATTCTCAATTCTGCCCCTGCTGCCCCCCCAACCACCAAGGGGTTCCTCTGTTTTTTGGAGTGTTGCCAAACTGGAGCTACTGTGTCTAAGCCCTTGTACACACGGTTGGACATTCCGACAACAAAATCCATTGTATTTTGTCCAAAACTTGTGTTGCATACACCCAGTCGGACAAAGTTGTCGGAAAATCCTATCGTACATAACGGGATGACGTTATTTCGCTACGACGGGACTACGTTCAAGCTAGTAGCCAATAGCTTTGGTCTAGGAATTTGATCTGAGCATGCGTGGCACTTTGTCCGATCGGAATTCTCTACACACAATCGGACAAAGTCCGATCGGATCATGTTGTTGGAAAGTTTTATAGCCCAGCTCTAAAATTTTGTCCGTTGGATATTCCGACGGAAAACAGTCCAATGGAGCCCACACACAGTTGGATTATCCGACAACACGGTCCGATCGGACATTTTCCATCGGAATGTCTGACTGTGTGTACAAGGGCTAATGATACTTTAACATACCCAAGATTTTTTACGCAGCACTTTGGCTTGGACCACATACATTTGTTCCATTAAAAAAGAAATTTACGAATATATGTAATAATAATTGTGCCTTTTACAGATGACTGGAGTTTATCCTTAAGCCAGTTAAAATCACTGTAATAACTTACTATATTTAAGCTAGACATTCCAGCTGTTTGGCCCATCTTTGCTGCAGTTTAAATTGTAAAAAGTATCCACTTAAAAATTAATAAACGCTGAAATTATTTTGTTGTAATAAACAATGCTGCTGCTAGGCAATTTCACAGCAAGATGAGTTCCTTTCTGATGAAAGATAAACCCTTTTACAAAGGACTTAAAAGAACACTATTCTGACACAGACCTAAAAATTACAGCAATATCAACATTCATATTTGGGCACCACACAGTGCCGTCTCCTGCTTTCATATTTGGGGGGGGGGGGGGGGGGGCACAGGGACAAAAGTGGGGCAACTATAAAACGCTATATATATATATATATATATATATATATATATATTACACACACACACACACACACACACACACACACATATATATATATATATATACACACACACTCTCACAAAAGTATACTGCTCAAATTTTTGTAAATATTTTATTCTATCTTTTAATGTAACAACACTGAAGAAATGACACTTTGCTACAATGTAAAGTAGTGAGTGTACAGCTTGTATAACAGTGTACATTTGCTGTCCCCTCAAAATAACACAACACACAGCCATTAATGTCTAAACTGCTGGCAACAAAAGTGAGCAAACCCCTAAGTGAAAATGTCCAAATTGGGCACAATTAGCCATTTTCCCTCCCCAATGTCATGTGACTTGTTAGGGTTACAAGGACTGGGGTGTGGTGTGAATGGGGAGCAGGTGAAAATGTACAAATTGGGCCCAAAGTGTAAATATTTTGTGTGGCCACCATTATTTTCCAGCACTGCCTTAACCCTCTTGGGCATGAATTTCCTCAGAGCTTCACAGGTTGCCACTGGAGTCCTCTTCCACTCCTCATCACGGAGCTGGTGGATGTTAGAGAAATTGCACTCCTCCACCTTTCATTTGAGGATGCCCCACAGATGCTCAATAGGGTTTAGGTCTGGAGACATGCTTGGCCAGTCCCATCACCTTTATCCTCAGTATCTTTTTTTTTTTTTTTCAATATTTTTATTAAGATTTACATAAGAAATACATAACAATCTGTAGGCTTATACATGGGAAACAGTCAAAACCTGAATAATAAATAATGAGCATATAAGTCACTGTATGTTCAACAGGAATAATATCTGAAAATAAGACTTATAATAATATAGATTCACTTAAATAGCCAACATTAGAACCAGAAAAAATTGTGTATTTAATGGAACATGCCTCCAGACCACCCATCCACCCCTGATGGGCACACACTGTGGATGGGTAGGGGCAAAGCGGTATAAATCAGGAATATTTACACCAAAATCATTTTTTTTTTTTTTTTTTTTTTAATTTACATAATCTTTATTTATTTTCATATAAAAAAAAATTTTTTCCATTAACAAATACAATTAAGTACACAATTTTTTTTATTTTTTTTCCCAAATTAGCAATTCCCTTCCCCTCCCCCCTCCACCCCCCCCTTCAGATACATACCAGGGAAAGACAAAGGGTCCCTCGTGCACATACTGTGAACGTGATACTCTCATTACCTCTATCTACTTAACACCTATACCAAATGCTCTCTCTCTTCTTCCTCTCTCCTGTCCCCATTCATTCCAAGTCCTTATATTGGGTATCCCAGCCTATCTAGCCATGGTTTCCACATTCTTTTAAATTCCCTGAGATTCCCGCTTCTTACGTATACTACCTTTTCCTTCCATACCGTCTCAGTAATTAGTTGCCTCCAATCTGCTACCGACGGGGGATTTTCTGCCTGCCACCTCTGCGCTATCAGTTTCCTTGCCTGGAACATACATCTCATTACAGCTTTATTTATACAAGCTAGTCCTCTTAACCCCTCGTTCAGGCCCAACACACACGTTCTGGGATTCCATTGAATCGACACTCCAAATGTTTCATTCAGATCGGCAATAACTTCTGACCAATAGCGAAACAGTTTAGGGCACCTCCAGAACATGTGTGTCATATCCCCCGTCGCCGGACATCTCGGGCATCCATCATCCTCCCTTCGCCCAAACCTATATAGCCTCTTCGGCGTATAATAGGCTCTGTGTAATAGCATCAGATGTGACACCCTCTGGGCTGGTGAAACAGATATCCAATGTCCCCCCCTCAAGTATCCTCATCCACTGCTCATCTGAGAATGTTCCTACTTCCTCCTCCCATTTTCTTCTACTTTTAAGTTTCTCTGGATGTTCTATACTCCCTTCGCATATATGTGCATAGATATCTGCTATAAACCCTCTCGCTCTATCTTCAGAGTTTAATCTATTATAAATGGGGGATTTGCTCCACACTGGCCCCGGTGTATCAAATTGTTTCGATAATGCGTGTCTAATTTGTAAATATTTATAAAACGACTGTTTTGGTAAATCAAATTCCGTTTTTAATGTATTAAATGTTTTTATTGTATTTCCTTCATACAGCTGGGCCAGCCTATCAATTCCCCTACTTTCCCACTCTTTGTACCTTCCTATCATTCCCATTTCCTGTAAATTCAGGTTGTTCCATAGTGGGGTTTCTTTAGTCATTCCTTCCAGACCCTTTATCGCTTTTACTGCCTTCCATACTTTTAGAGCAAGTTTTATTGTAGATGTTCTATGGGGGAATGAGTTCGCCTCCAGAGCCTCTACTATAGTTTTATGAGGTGTCCCAGTAATCATTAATTCCCTGTTTGTACTTCCGCTACTCTCATTGCTCATCCCCAAATGTTGCAATTGTGCAGCTAAGAAATAACTTCTTGGGTGGGGTACGGCCATTCCTCCTTTCCTTGACGGTAATTGCAGAATTTGTAAGCCTATTCTTGAGGTACCTCCTCTCCATATGAGTTCTCGAAATAATGTTTCCATTTTTTTAAACCACTTTATATCTATCCATATCGGCGAGTTATGCAACAGATACAGTAACTGTGGCATCCATAGCATTTTGATGAGATTACATCTCCCTGCAACTGATAGTGGGAGTTTCTTCCAGATTTCTATTTTATTTTTAAATTTAACTAATAAAGGGGCAACGTTATCACTTGTATACCTTTTTACATCTCTTTGTATGTATATTCCTAAATATTTTAATTTTCTCCACCACTTCTAACTGTGGGATTGCCAATATATTTTGACTCTCCAATGTATCTACCGGCATCAGAGCTGATTTTTCCCAGTTTATTGTTAATCCCGAGAAACTGCTAAACTCCCCAAGGACTTTCATCCCCTGCCTGGTGGACTTCTCTGAGTCCCCCAGGTAGAGGAGTATATCATCGGCATATAGCGCGATCTTTTCTTCCCTCGACCTTCTTTGGAAGCCTTCTATATCAACGTTAGATCTTATTGCAATGGCTAATGGTTCCATAGCGAGGGCAAAGATCAGGGGTGACAAAGGGCACCCCTGTCTTGTCCCTCTTTCTAATAATATCTTATCTGAGTACTCGTTGTTAACCCTAATTCTAGCACTAGGGCCATTATACAGAGTTTTTATCCACTCAATAAATGAAGAGCCAAAGCCAAATTCTTTCAGAACCCGCCAGATGTATCTCCATTCTAGACTGTCAAAGGCTTTGACTACATCCAAAGCCATAATTGCTCTTTTACCCACGTTTACCGTTGGAATCTGTAAGTTAAGATATAGTCTTCTAATATTCATGCTCGTTGATCTACCGGGGATAAATCCTGTTTGGTCAGGGTGTATCAATCTAGAGATAATTTTATTCAGTCTGGCCGCCAGCACCTTGGCTAATATTTTTGCGTCCGTGCACAAAAGTGAGATAGGTCGATAGGATTTAGTTTCCATCGGATCTCTCCCCTCCTTGTGCAGAACAATTATCGTTGTTTCCGTCATCGAGGTGGGCAATCTCCCTTCCTCCTTTGCCCTATTTAATACTCCAAGAAGCTCCGGGAGCAATACTCTCCCATAATATTTGTAGGTTTCCAATGGGAGACCATCTGGACCTGGGGACTTCTGGTTAGCCATTGCTGTCACTGCAGCTTGGATTTCTTCTAATGTTAATGGTGCTTCCATTATCTCTCTCTCCTCTTCGGTAAGGCATGGAACTCTAATGTTTCCAAAAAAAGTATCCATTTCCTCGTCTCCCACCCTCCCCTGGGATCTGTACAGTTTTACATAGTATGATCTAAAAGTATCTAGAATCACTGAACTCTGAGTTGAAATTTCTCCCATCTCTGTCCTGATCGCAGTGACGGTGGATGGCGAGGAATTGGTCTTCACTAAGTGTGCCAGCATCTTCCCGACTCTTTCCCCTTCCCCAAACGCCACTTGTTTCTGGAACAATCTTTTATTCTCGACTTTCCTGATGAGCACTGCTTTGTATTTTTGCTGTGTATCTAACCATATCTTTTGTGTCTCTGGGGTGGGATTTATTATATATTCTCTTTCTGCCCCTGCTAACTCCCTTTTAACTGTGTTTTCCCATTCTCTAGATGATTTCTTAATTTTCGCTACCTGTTGGATAAGGATACCCCTGAGGTAGGCCTTTAGTGCGTCCCATATCACTCCTCTCGCAGCGGTATCCTTATTCGTCTCTATAAACTCTTCTAGCTGGGATAGTACCTTATTTGAATCGCCAATTATCTCAAGCCATGCTGGGTTCAGCTTCCATACTTTCAAAGGTCTTATCCCCCCTAGATGCAGCGACACCGTCACCAATGAGTGATCTGACACCCCTCTGGGTTGGTATGCTATATCTCTTACCACTTGGTTGGCTTCTTCATTCCCCAAGATTAGATCTATTCTTGAGAGTGAGGAGTAGGAGCTTGAGAAACACGAGTATTGTAACAGGTCCGGGTTCCGGACTCTCCATAGATCAAACAGTCCCCCTTCTTGCATAAACCTGGATAACCGACTCTCCCCCTCCCTCTGCAGATAAGTCCCTGGTGGAAATCTATCCTGATTTTTATTAATGACCTCGTTAAAATCTCCCACTACTACCACTGGAATCCCAGGTTTATCTACTATAAATTCCATTAGATTATATAAAACGTCCAGTTTAAACGGGGGTGGAATGTAGATATTTGCAAGGACATACTCCCGATTTTCAATTACACAATACAAAAACACATACCTCCCTTCTTTATCGATGCTGGCCTGTCGACAGTTAAACGCTACTTCTTTTCTTACCAACACAGCCACACCTCTTGAATAAGAGGTGTGAACTGAGTGAAACTGAGCTTGAAATTTCCTACTGTAGTTCTCCAGCTTGGAGTCCACAGTTAGGTGCGTCTCCTGTAGGCAGATCAGCCCGATATCACATTTTTCCAGGGCCTCAAACACTGCTGCTTTTTTAACTGGTGTACCCAACCCTCGTACATTCCAGGAGCCAATATTTATAACTCTAGCCTGCATACCTTCCTAGAAGAAAAAGAACGGGAAAAAGGAGATCTCAATGTTATGGTTAATCTCCTAGGGACAATCTCTACATCCCATCTAGAAAGCTGGGACATATGAGGGAACAAAAAGAGAGAGAGAAGCTTACTCGAGGTAAAATACCTATCATCTTTATGTGACCTATTACATATTATAATTCCAATCCATCTTAAGCTTCCCTTCTGTGAAAAAAAAATAAACTTTTCATGTATTCCAGACATTATTTTCAATTTCTCCTCTATTACTGTGCGAATTTCATCCTTTTCCTGTGCATTATTTCCCCTTTTATTCCTTATTCCTACCCCCCACCCCCCCCTATACCCTTCTAGGTTACCCCTAGGGGCTTTTTCTGTGACCAAAACATCCCTACCCATGCCTTCATACTCCCCCCTCCTTCCTTCCCACTCACATACCTTCTCCCCATTCTCCCTCCCCTCCTCCCTAACCACCCTCCCCTTAAGCCCAACCTGTGTCTCATTTTTAACCCTTCTCACTCTCATTCACATATTCCACTATGCTGTGTGTGTCCCACCGCCCACCGATACATGAATATGTACATTGTGCCCTTATTTCGAGTGCATTGTACCCACTATGTCTCCCTGTCCGAGCCCGCCCCCCCCCCCCCCCCCCCCAACAAGGAGGTCAGGGGGGGGAAGAGAGAGAGAGAGGGAAGGAGCAAGGAGGGCAGAGAGAAAAGGAAAATAAAAAACAAAAAGAAAAGAACAAAAAAAAAAACCAAGAGAGGGGGAGAGGAGGGGGGGAAGAAGTTTTCCCCCCTCCCCTCTGACCTATCACCTCCTCATCAACCGATCCCCCTTCTCCTCCACCCAAGCCGACACACCAGCTGGAGAATCAAAAAATAAAGTCTCTCCCAATGCTGCAACTCGTAACCGAGCTGGATACAGCAGAGCATAAGTGACATCCAATTTCTGAAGTCTACGCTTGGTTTCAGCAAACTCTGCTCTGCGCTTCTGCAGGTCCGGGGAGAAATCAGAATAAAATGAAACTTTGGCCCCTTTGTAAATAATACTTCCCATTTCTCTAGCCTTTCGTAGCACAGCCGCTTTATCTTTATAATTCAAAAATTTCAGTAAAATAGATCTAGGCTGGCCCCCACGATTCGGGATTCTAGTCGGGACTCTGTGCGCCCGTTCTATTGCGAACTGTTGGGAGAAAGTCTCTCTTCCAAAGGTCTCCACAAGCCATCTTTCCAGAAATATAATTGGATCAGAGCCTTCACATTTTTCCGGGAGTCCTACCAGTCTCACATTGTCCCTCCGGAGTCTGTTCTCCATTTCGTCCAATTTCCCTGCGAATTTCCCCATCTGTATTTTTAGATCTTTGACCTCTTGATTCAATGGGTATACCTCATCTTCAATCTGAGATATTCTCCCCTCCGCTGCTGTTATTCTATCTGCCGTGTTTTGGAGTTCTTGCCGCATCAAGGCTAACTCCTCCTTAATGCCTCTTGTTTGATCACATAGCTCTACCAGAGATTGTTTACACACGTTGACCGCCCCCAACACCTCCTTTAATGTAGGTTCTCCATCTCCCTCGGTCAAAGTGACCTGCATTAGTACTGTATCGGATCTCCCCAAAGCACCTGTCGTTTGTTTACCTACGTTCTTTCCTCCTGCCAGCACTGATTGCCCTTGGCTCTTTCTGTCTGTTGCAGTTTTTACTTGTGCTCCCTTATTTGGGGTATGATCTGGGGTATGCACGTATTTTTCTAGTTTTGCTGCTACTGAAGTCCCTGTTGCCATAACCTGGGAGCCTTTTTCCTTATCTTTATCCTTAGCTGACCTTAAGGATTGTACTCCAACATTCTCTTGAGCTGCGGGCTCCTCTCCTCTCCTCCTTGCTGCCATGATTTAAATCAACGGATAACCCAAGGGGGTACCTCTCTTCTCCTCCAGGAGAGGGGGGAGGGGAGGTAGTTCCCGGGACGTATTTTCCAGTACAATGGGGGGTTTGCTAAAGGTATATAACCTCCAATAGCTCCAGGTGTTTCCACTAACCAGCCAAATTCTTCCTCTCTTAGCGATAATACAGCAGAGGCAAATACGTCAGATTACCAACAATTAATCAGATATTGCCCATTTATTAGCTGGTTAATATAGTTCACACAGTACAAGTTTCACTCCTCTGCACCTTCTGTTTTCCCCTTAGAGCTTAGAGATCTGTAAGCAGCCTTATACCACTAGATGCAGCAAAGCGTCTCTCAGGTATTCTCCACATTGTTAAATGTATAAGATAAAATACATACTTTAAGTTCCGGGCGGTATTGCAGGTGTCCTCTAGGGGTCTCACTTCACTGCTGTTCCACTGTTGACCCAGAGTATTCGTTGCCTGGTCTGGCGTTCTGAGTCTGAGTTCGCTGTGTTTGTCGGCCTCTCTCCTCTCTTCCTGGTCTCTCGCCTGCGTCCTGGACCAAGCTCTCGCGAGACCACGGCGCCCCTCGATCCCAGCTCCACACGGACCCGCAGCAATCCTCCCACCTTGTGCTGCTACAGCCTCCGGACCGGCCGCGCACCTCCCCCGCACCAAGACAACGGGGGACCTCCACGGACCGGGCGCACCAGGTGCTTTAGGGGTTGTAATATTTCCTATGGCAGCTGGGGGAGCGTGTGCTTACATGCGTCCTTCTCCTTTCTCTTTTCCCGGGGGCATCGCTACACAGGATACGGCCATTCGATCAGAAGCTCAGCCGTCGGTGCAGCGGTGAGAGCACACACCTCTCTCACTCCTCACATGCTGCCGCCACCATCACCATCCGGTCACGCCCCATCCTCAGTATCTTTAGCAAGGCAGTGGTCGCCTTGGAGGAGTGTGTGGGGTCCTTCTCGTGTTGGAATACTGCCCTGTGGCCCAGTCTCTGAAGGGAGGGGATCATGCTCTGCTTCAGTATGTCACAGTACATGTTGACATTCTTGGTTCTCTCAATGAACTGTAGCTCCCCAGCACTCATGCAGCCCCAAACCATGACACTCCCACCACCATGCTTGACTGTAGGCAAGACTCACTTGTCTTTGTACTCCTCACCTGGTTGCCACCATACACGCTTGACACCATCTGAACCAAATAGGTTTATCTTGGTCTCATCAGACCACAGGACATGGTTCCAGTAATCCATGTCCTTAGTCTGCTTGTCTTCAGCAAACTGCAGGCTTTCTTGTGAATCATTAGAAGAGGCTTTCTTCTGGGATGACAGCCATGCAGGCCTTATACCCCAAAGTGCTTATACAAGGACCTTCATGGCAGGATCACTAGGGATCATTTTAATAGAAGTTGCACAGTAAAAAAAAGAATGAACATTTCATCATACTTAACCTTCCTCCCTATAATTCAACCCCTTCCCCCATACTCGTGTCTTCTATACTATCCTTCCCACAGGGATGACAAAATTTCCACTACCATTCCGACCCACCTAGCTGTCTTTTCCCTCACTCTTCTCTTGCCAAAAGAACAATCTACAGACTCAATTGACAACGTGAGATTTTTTTGCCAAAAAACCCATAGGGGTCAAGTTAATACCCCAAATGTAAGTTTTTTATTTTATTTCAACCATTGTTCTTTATATCTCCAGGTTATGTTTGTATCGCTACAGTGCCTTGAGTCCCGTGGTAACTCTGGAGGAGCTACAGAGACCCACAGCTAAGGTGGGAGAGAATGTGTCCACAGGACAACTATTAGTTTTGCATTCCACAAATCTGTTTTTTATGGAAGAGCGGCAAGAAGAAAGCCATTGTTGAAAGAAAGCCATAAGAAGTTCCGTTTGCAGTTTGTGAGAAGCCATGTGGGGGACACAAACATGTGGAAGAGGGTGCTTTGGTCAGAGGAGACCAAAATTTTACTTTTTGACCTAAAAGCAAAATGCTATGTGTGGCGAAAAACCAATACTGCACATCACCCTAAATGCACCATCCCCACTGTGAAACATGATGGTGGTAGCATCAAGTTGCGGAGGTGCTTTTCTTCAGCAGGGACAGGGAAGCTGGTCAGAGTTGATGGGAAGATGGATGGAGCCAAATACAGGGAAATCTTAGAAGAAAAGGTTCATCTTCTAGCAGGACAATGACCCTAAACATACAGAGCTACAATGGAATTGTTTGGATCGAAGCATATTCATGTGTTAGAATGGCCCAGTCAAAGTCCAGATCTAAATACAATTGAGAATCTGTGGCAAGACTTTAAAATTGCTGTTCACAGATGCTCTACATCCAATCTGACAGAGCTTGAGCTATTTTGCAAAAAAGAATGGGTAAAAATGTTTAAGATATTTGTAAAAAAAAAAAAACACTGAACATTTATAATTTTCCTTCCACCGCACAATTATGTGCCACTTTGTGTTGGTCAATCACATAAAATCCCAATGAGATACATTTACTTTTTGGTACTAACAAGAAAAAAACATGGAAAATTTCAAGGGGTATGAATACTTTTTCAAGGCACTGTATATGAATACTTTAGTTATGCCCTGAGTACACTATGCTAAATCAAGCTTAATTCAAAACTGCGACCATAACTGAATTTCAATATACATTGCGGATATCTTTTTTTTCTTTTTTCTATATGTAGTAAAATGCATTATTAAAGAATTTATATATAAAAAAAGATTGAAAATGGCTTTAGAAATTATATTTAGAATTTACTTTACCAGTAATAACAACATTTTACATTTTGATATCTTTGATCAAGCAGTGCTTCAAATACTTATGTTGTTAATTAACAAAGTGCATGGACATCTAAATAAAATATCTCTTGATAAAAAAAAAAAAACTATTTGAATCAGGTATTCCATTCAGTTCTAGTATGTGTTTGCCTTGCCATGTAAAAATTGACATTTTTTGCTACTTGCCTTTCACAACAGATACTATATAATACAGCCTAATCAAAATACACTTTAGAGGTTCTTAGAGGAGAGTTACTGAATGTCCTAGTGTCAGTAAGGTTTCGAAAGGCTTAGGCCTCCATCAGCCTTATAGAAAATGGCTAAATTTACAGATGGAAGAAATTCAGTACCACAGTAACTCTACTAAGGAGAGGTCATCCAAAATCATTAATCGTTATGATATACTGAAAGACACGCCATGTGTACCCAAAACTAGGGTCAAAGACACGTCTTACGATTCTGAAACCAGTTCCAAATACTGTACATGCCATTTGGTCCTGAAACTGGGGTCAAAGACGCATTGTAGGATCTCTAAACTGGGGTCAAAGACATGCCATGCAACCCTGAAACTAGTGTCAAATACACGCCATGTGATTGTAAAATTGAGCCAAAGACACATCATATTGTCCTGAAACTGGTGCCAAAGACATCATATAATTTTGAAGCTGGGGTCAAAGGGGTGGGTACTGTGTCCATCAATTAACTCAGAGAAATGGATTTTACAGCGAGTACAAAAATCCCATTTTCTCTCTCGTTCATCGATGGACACAGCGCCTCCTTAATCTTCACCATTGGGACGTCCAAAAGCAGTGCCAAATAAAAATGAGGGGTGGGCAAAATAACCCAAGGCTAACCGCAAGAGCCTTAACCAGGATACAGGAGCCTTAACCGGGTCACAGGAGTCCAATCTGAAAAAAAAAAAGAATTTGAAGGAAAAAAAAAACCCTCTAGAGGGAACCCCCTCTTAAACAGCAGCCTGCAAATCCTTGCGGCCAAAAGAATCATCTAACAGATGCCAAAATATCTACTTTAAAGATTTTAGTGAAGGTATGCACCGACGACCAAGTGGCGCCTTGCAAACCTGTGATATTGACGCTTGATGACGAAAGGCCCAAGAAGTACTAAGCGCCCAAGTAAAATGCGCTGTGACAGAGAAAGGAAGAACCCAACCCTTAATAGAATAGGCCTGAGTCACAGTCTGTCTGATCCATCTGGAGATGGTAGCCAAGGAAGCTGCCAGCCCTTCCCTTGGTCCCTGTGTAACCAAAAAAAAGTGAGTTGGACCTGTGGAAGGACTCAATGGCTGCCAGATACACCTGAATCGCACGAACCACATCCAAGGTATGCAAAGCAAATTCCTTTGGATGAGCCAGCTTGAGACAAGGACAGCAACACAATGTCTTCATTCAAGTGGAAGTCAGAAACAACCTTGGGCAGAAATGACTGACATGGGCGAAGAACCACTTTATCTCTATGGAGTACTAAATAGGGACTACAACAGGATATTTGCCGCCAACTCCAAAACCCTGCGGGCCGAGTTAATAGCCACCAAGAATGCCACCTTCTGGGAAAACCTACGTAAGGGAATCTCCTGAATATTCTCGAATGGAGGTTTCTGGAGAACCGATAGTACAAAGTTTAAATCCCATAGCGGCAAAAGAGACTGTATAGGCGGAGCCACATGCCGGACTCCTTGAATGAAGGTGCGAACTAAAGCGTGAGTGGCTAGGGGTCGCTGAAAGAAGACTGCTAAGGTCTAACACCTGGCCCTTGATGGTACTCAAGGCCAACTTTTGCTGAATGCCCTGTTGAATAAAGGCTAAGATCCGAGCCACAGAAAAGGATCAAGGATTAACACCAATCGACTTACACCAAGAAAAGTACGCTTTCCACGTACGATAATATATCTTACTAGAAGTATACTTCCTCGCCTTCACCATAGTATGGATCCCTGACCCCAAAGACCTCTATCTCTCAGTACCTAGCTTTCAATGGCTAGGCCATTAAAACCATTAACTGTAAACAGGATGGAAGCTGAGTCTTTGGTACAACTGGTCCTCTCTGAGAGGTCGCTCCTAAGGGACATTTACAGCCACCAGAATACTTTCGCCCTTGGTCCTTTGCAGGGACCACAGAAGAGGAAGGTGTTGGCCCTGCAGTGGCACTAGGATGACTACAATGTCTACCAGAGGAACCCGTGAGATTGCCACAAACCTCAGTTACTTCCTGTTGAGCTGAATCTGCTGAAGGGGGTGACGTTTAAGAAAAACTACTAACCTGGTTCCTCCGTGAGGTCATCGGCTACACAAACATGGCTGCCAGCCGGAGTCCAGCTTAAACAAGGTAAACGTCTGCCGCTTTGTCATCAGACCTCCCAAACATGGCCGCCGGCCATTTGACATGCTGAAGCATGCTGCCAGGATCCTCGTCCGTTGAGGCTATGTCGCGGCTGACCTAGTGCGTAGCTGCAGTCTGCGCGCACTTACTGGCTGGATTGAGGAGATCATTGGATCTAGATCATATGGCCCACCACCCAGCAGTTGATTGTAGATCTTCCAGGAGAAAAAGCATGAAAAAGACAAAAAAGATTCCAGCAAGCAGCTAGGTCCTTACTCCTAACTAGACAGAAATAAACAAAATAACTAGAGCAGGGAGGGGAATATATACTGACTGATGACAGGCCATGGGCATAGCCAGGTTTTTTTTTTGTTCTGCCTAGACCTACTCCTTTGGAGGCGATACAACCCAATGGTCAAAATTAAGGAGGCACTGTGTCTGTCGATGAACGAAAGAGAAACAATGTTTCCAGCACTTCTATTGTCAAGTTTTTTGAAGACCACCTAGACCACTCCTAAAATAATGTTCTTTGGATAGTTAAGGCAAACTTTCTGATAAATGCTTACAGCAAAGTGTGGCAAAAATAAAAAAAAAGCATTGCATACCAACACAGCATCCCAACTGTGAAGCATGGTGGAGGGAGTAGTGTTTGGGGCTGCTTTGCTGGCTCAGTTAATGAGATACTTTTGAATTCCAAACTGCATCAGGGCATTCTACAAAGCATATTTCTGCAATCTACCCCTCAAAGTTTCTCACAAACTGTTAAATACACATGGATAACGCAACAAAGTGGTTTAAGAATAGCGGAGTTAAAGTCCTGACTTCAGTTTATACACTTTGGCCTGACCTGAAACAAACCATTAATGTTTAGCTAAAGCCTTTTTTTAAATATTGGATAGTTGGGGGGAGGGGGGGGGGGGGGGGGGTTAAAGGTTTTTTTTTTTTGCCATCTCATTGGGAGATTTCTCTTCACTTCCTGTCCTGTAGACTGGACTGAAATCCTCTCAGACAGCGGTCATTGGAATTGAAATATTTTTATTCTATTCCTATCCGGATGGCAAGTCAAAAGATTGAATTTACCCACTTAAATGCCCTGGTGCTAGTGCCAATCAGGATATCTAAAGAAAGAGAATCTCCTTAACGGGGACAGACAGCAATAAAAATCTGACAGTGGTTTTTCCCTCACCACTCCATCCAAGTCTAAACTACATGTTTTGCCTTTAGTTCTACTTCAAAGTAAGGCATTAAAAGAAAATACGTGAAATTATTTGGTATGCAAGAATGCGGCCAACACACCTTCTAACTGCCGCCTCATCAGCAAATACTCAAAGAGTTTGGCCAAAACAATTGGCAGTAAATGAGGTTTACCGGGGGTTCATAAGTGTTTTAAATTGACTTTGATGTTGAACCCATCCATATGGTAGGGATAATGCAATATTAAATGTTGTACTCGATGTCTGATAAATGAACAAATTTATTATTGTGACAGATAAAAATCAGATCACATTTTTTAAACAATTGGTGTAGAAATCCAGAAATTGCATAAGTGGTCACATACGTTTCTTTCCTATCACAAAACCAGCTGTGTACAAATACTACTCATGGACAGAAGATAAGACAGAGTACTCTACGACCTGCCAGGTGATTGATTTCAATATATCTGGTACATTTATAAAAGGCGAACTGTTTTCCAACTGCCCTCGGTCAGATGTTACCTATCAAAGTTCAATTAAAGTCTCCCACCCTTTTCTCCCTTTAGGCATCTTTCAGCTGGGCGGTCGGGGAAGGGGATCGAAAAGTGGATCACTCTTTGAGCTTAGGTTAGGTTTGCTGTGTCAAATCGCATTCTACAACGGCGGCTATTGTGGCACCGCACCAATTCCCAAAAGTAGTTTCTGTACTACTACTTTTGGTGACGTCGGGGTGCGATTTGTAGAGACATCTGTGCAGGAACCCGCACAGATCTCTCTGAAATCGCTCCCCGAAGTCGGAGTGGTATGCAGGTATGAAACTGAACACGGACTATTTCAATCCTGCTGTCAGTGTGAACTTAGGCTAAAGGGCACTGCACTCCACTGCGAGTGTGAAAGAGCCCATGTGGTCCTGGACCCCTAGCTGCTATAATTTCGGACTATTTATAATGGCACTAATGGGCCACAAAACACAAGACATTTGGCTCATGGTTGCGACACAGCCCCTTTGACTTCCATTTCCAAGTTTGACAGACACTTGACCCATCCCCGGCCCTAGTCTCCGCCACCCATCCCCGGCCCTAGTCTCCGCCACCCATCCCCGGCCCTAGTCTCCGCCACCCATCCCCGGCCCTAGTCTCCGCCACCCATCCCCGGCCCTAGTCTCCGCCACCCATCCCCGGCCCTAGTCTCCGCCACCCATCCCCGGGCCTAGTCTCCGCCACCCATCCCCGGGCCTAGTCTCCGCCACCCATCCCCGGGCCTAGTCTCCGCCACCCATCCCCGGGCCTAGTCTCCGCCACCCATCCCCGGGCCTAGTCTCCGCCACCCATCCCCGGGCCTAGTCTCCGCCACCCATCCCCGGGTCTAGTCTCCGCCACCCATCCCCGGGCCTAGTCTCTAATCCATTTACAATTTTTTCCTTAATTACATTTTTAAAACTTTTTCCCCTCACCCAAGAACACTACCCTTGCCAGACTCTCTTCTAGGAATGGGCACTGGGAGTCAAGCACGGCAGACTGTGTCCTGTGACATCATTACACCATGGAAGTCATGTAATTTTAAAAAAGTAGAAGGAGCTTTTAGATTATTTGTTGTTAATGGCAATTAGTTAGATTGGAGCGTGCGTGGGGGGGGGGGGGTCTGGCTGGGGTGGCAGGGGGTTGTTGAGGAGGGCTTGCTGCTCAGATCTTAAGGAAGCCTAATGTTTACTGGGCCTCCACTGTATCAGTATATGGAATTTCTAGGAGAAAATCTTTGGCTAGTAACTGACACACTGTTTGTTCTGAGTCCATTTTATCAGCTTTCCTAAGAAAACATTTGACTTTTCTTTTGCTATTTTTGGAATGAGTTGGCAATTCTGTTAACAGGTCATTGTAATCCTTGGCCCATGCACCAGATCCGCACCAGTTTTATTCTTATATGAAAGCATGTAAGGAGTAAACACGGCATGCGCTTATTTATTTTACTTTAATTTTGTACTTCACAGATGTGCCTGTCTTTGTATATTGCTGACCTCCAGCCTTCCCTTCAGTCTTGTACAAGCTCCTCTCCTGTATTGCAAAGGCTTACTCTGGTTTTGCTGTAGACTGCAAGCTTTTTACAGCTGCAAGTCAAATACAGCGCACCTCCTTTCCTGCCTGGAGGACATCCATCATCTAGCTCTTTCCTCCCCACCCTGACTTTCCATGGCCTGCCCCTTCATTGTATTTCAGTTCTACATTTTGGTCTTACCTGGGGCAAATGCAGTCTGCCTAAGAACATCCACTCCCCTAGACTGACATCCACTCATTTACAGCACCTTGCCATCCCCTTCTACCAGCCATGATCTGCCTGCATTGCATAGTGAACCATAAAGCCCTAGGGATAACATTGGGTCTAAAATAAGGACTGTACAAAAAAAATTCAAGATTTTATTTAAAAAGCTTATTAGGCAGGCAAAATATAAGCAAATTAAAATTCAGCTTTAAAGTGTAGGTATGTAGCACCCTCTAGTGTGCAACTAGTGTAGGTACATTTGTTTGACTCCTGGTAGTTGTGCGAGTCTGTAATTGGGTTATTACAGGTAAGGCTGGATGGCTCTACAGGGCAGGTCTCTGGTACCTTCCCCTGGTTCTAGAAGCCTGGAGAAGCTTCTGGGAGTTAGTGGGCAGAGGGTAAGAGGTTCTGATCTGTATACTTGAGGGAACCTGGCCAATCTCCAGGTAGAAGGCCTGGTAGGGTGCCTGGGTCAGGCCTTAAATACCGTGAAGCCTGGTCAGCAAGTGGGACGGGTGGAAAATGGAGTGCTGAGGTTGCCGTCAAGAGATCTGGGAGGGGACCCGGGGCTGGGGGGGCTCTGCCTCCAGGATGGGAGCTAAGGAAAGGAAGGAGAGGAAGCTTAAGAGATGGATCACCATTAATTTTGGGTCTTTTGCAGAAGACATCTGGGCTGGCATGGTAATATGTGTATAGCAGGAGGCCTGAATAGAAGTCTTGCCCAGTGCAATGGAGAACAAAAAGGACAGTGAGTACCTCAGCACACCCAGGGGCATACAAGGGGAGAGACTGCCAGACGTAGCATATTTTCCGGGACAGCGTTGCGCTAAATTCCAATCCCTTATCCTGGGAAATTCTTCAGAGCAGCCAGTCGGGCTAGTAGTATCTGCTGTGACTGAGGTTCTGGGGAGATATGATAATCTTGCAGTTACAGTTTATAACTTTGTGCTAGTTCACTAATGGGGACTGAGAGCTCCTGGTTTGTAAAGGACCTTCATTTTTGTGTACATAGTGAGGGAAGTTCGTCCTCATCACATCTTACTGGGCATCCAATAATCCCCAAACCCTATCCAAGTTTCCCCAAGAAAACTACAAAAACAAGCCCATGGACTGATTTCTTGTGTCTGGATGCAAGTTCGAAATGAGGGTTGCCTGGCTGTGCAGGAATAGGGGGACTCAATATCCAGAGGCTCTTGTGGGGATAGCGCTACAGGTATAGCCAAAACATTCTTTCGTTTTGCATAGAGTTGGTGGTTATTCACAGGATCACTATGTAAAAATAAAGGAAAGAGCTTAAAAGAGAAAACAAATACAGCCACATCTATGGACAGTAAGCTGCAACATGTTAACTGTTTTGGTTTACGCTTTTAGAGATGCTTACCTTGTCGCAGTGCTCTATGAGAAGTTCCACCACAATATTTTGGAATTTGATGTTCATCATTGCGGCAACTGTATCTTCCTGTGCCCTCATCAGAGTTGGTCCAAATATGACGCCCATATTAGAGGGGGACATGAGGTTCTCTTTGCAGTATTCACAAACTCTGAAATGTAAATTAAGCAACAAGATATAGGATTCGCATGAGCAGATGAACTCAAATTGTGAATTTTATGGTGTAGAAACAAACTACTACTGTGAAATTCCAAGAACTAAGACACTGTTAATGTCCACAAAAGAATGCGTGCACGTGCGAAAATGTCCACCATTGATACTGGTGTCCAATGGCCTACTTAAACATGAGCCCTGCATGGGATCATTGCTGGATGGTCTTTCAGCTTGCACTTCTGTTATCCTTGATCCTGAATCTGCTTGACTTTATTATTACATAGTAGGTGTGGTTGAAAAAAAAGACAAGTCCATCAAGTCCAACCTATTTGTGTGATTGTGTGTCAGTATTACATTGTATATCCCTGTATGTTGCGGTCGTTCAGGTGATTATCTAATAGTTTGATACCATCAATGCCCCCCCGCTGAGACCACCTCCTGTGGAAGGGAATTCCACATTCTTGCTGCTCTTACAGTAAAGAACCCTCTACGTAGTTAAAGGTTAAGCCTCCTTTCTTTTAATTTTAATGAGTGGCCACAAGTCTTGTTAAACTCTCGAGAAAAAGTTTTATCCCTATTGTGGGGTCACCAGTACGGTATTTTTATATTGAAATCATATCCCCTCTCAAGCGTCTCTTCTCCAAAGAGAATAAGTTCAGTGCTAGGTTTGTTTCCCTTATTGTACTCGCTCCATTTCCAGTACATCCTTTCCGAGGACTGGTGCCCAGAACTGACAGCATACTCTAGGTGCGGCCGGACCAGAGCCTTGTAGAGTGGGAGAATTATCGTTTTATCTCTGGAATTAATCCCCTTTTTAATGCATGCCAATATTCTGTTTGCTTTGTTAGCAGCAACTTGGCATTGCATGCCACTACTGAGCCCATCATCTACTAGGACCCCCAGGTCCTTTTCCATACTAGATTCCCCCAGAGGTTCGCCCCCAGTGTAAAGACTGCATTTATATTTTTGCCACCCAAATGCATTATTTTACATTTTTCTACATTGAACCTCATTTGCCATGTATTTGCCCACCCCATTAATTTGTTCAGATCTTTTTTCAAGGTTATTTCCTTGCTTAGCTTAGTATCGTATCGTCTGAAAATACAGAGATTGAACCGTTTACCCTATCCTTCAGGTCGTTTATGAACAAATAGGATTGGTCCCAACACAGAACCCTGGGGGATCCCACTATCGACCCCTGACCATTCCAAGTACTCCCCATTTATCACCACCCTCTGAACTCGCCCTTGTAGCTAGTTTTCAATCCATGTACTCAACCCTATGGTCCATGCCAACGGACATCATTTTGTACAGTAAACGTTTATGGGGAACTGTGTCAAATCCTTTTGCAAAATCCAGATACACCACGTCTACGGCCTTCCTTTATCTAAATGGCAACTCACCTCCTCATAGAAGGATAATAGATTGGTTTTGCAAGAACGATTCTTCATAAATCCATGCTGATTACTGCTAATGAAACCGTTCTCATTACAAAAATCTTATATAGAATCCCCTCCAAGAGTTTACATACTATTGATGTTAGGCTAACTGGTCTAATTCCCAGGGATGTATTTTGGGCCCTTTTAAATATTGGTGCTACACTGGCTTTTCTCCAATTAGCTGGTACCATTCCAGTCTTCCAGTCAGTAGACTGTCAGTATAACTTAGGAACAATGGTCTGGCAATTACTTGACTGAGTTCCCCAAGTACCCTCAGCTGCAAGCCACCTGGTCCTTGTGATTTATGTTAAGTTTACCAAGTCTAATTTTAATTCTGTCCTCTGTTAGCCATGGAGGTGCTTCCTGTGATGTGTCATGAGGATAAACACTGCAGTTTTGGTTATTGAACCCCATCCCCTAATTCCCTTGTGAAGACTGAAAAGAATACATTTAATACTATGCCATCTCCTCAACCTTTGTAACCAGATGTCCTTCCTCAATCTTTATGGGGCCAATATGGTCTGTCCCTTTTTACTGTTTACATACTTAAAGAATTTCTTGGGATTTTTTTTGCTTTCCTCTGCTATGCGTCTCATGTTCTGTCTTAGCCGTCCTTATTGCACCCTTACATTTCTTGTTGAATTTTTTATAAATTCTGAATGCTGATGATGATCCCTCAACCTTGTATTTTTTGAAGGCCTTCTCCTTTGCCTTTATATGCATTTTTACATTGGAGTTAAGCCATTCAGGACTTTTGTTCGCTCTTTTAAATGTATTACCTAATGGGATGCATTGGCTAATGCCCTTATTTAATATGCTCTTAAAGCAAACGCATCACTCCTCCCAGTTCTTTGTTCCTAAGATTTTATCCTTATTTATGCCTTCTAGCAAGGTTCGTAGTTTAGGGAAGTTGGCTGTTTTGAAATTCAGTGTCTTTGTATTCCCCTAATGTTTCCTATTTGTGTGATTTATACCGAAGCCAATTGACCTGTGATCGCTGTTACCTAAATTGTCCTGTATTTCCACATCCGTGATCAGGTCTGTATTATTGGTAATCAGTAGATCCAGTAATGCTTTATTTCTAGTTGGTGCGTCTACCATCTGACCCATAAAATTGTCCTGCAAGACTTTTAGGAACTGGCGAGCCTTAGAAGAATGCGCGGTTCCCTCCACCCAGTCCATGTCTGGATAGTTAAATTCCCCCATTATGATAACATTTCCCATCCTTGCTGATAATCCAAATTGGGATAGAAGATCTGTCTCCCCTTCTCCCTCAGATTATGGGGCCTATAGCATACTCCCAGTATCTTCCCCTTAGCTTCATCCCTTTGGAGCTCTACCCATAAGGATTCCACCTCCTCCCTAGCTCCCTTAATGATGTCATCTCTCACATTCACTTGTACATTCTTCTTGATATATAGGCATACCCCTCCCCCTTTTTTACCCTCTCTATCCTTGCAATAAAGGGTATACCCTTGAATGTTTGCCAATCATGAAAGCCATTGAACGAGGTCTCTGAAATTCCCACAAAACCCAAATCCTCCTCATACAACAGTATCTCTAGTTCACCCATCTTGTCCACCAGGCTCCTGGCAATGATGAACATGCCACGTAGTTTAGATCGGTTGCATATTATCCTCTTATTGGGTATTCCGAGATTGCAACTAGGACTTGCTACTATATTTACCCTGGGTTTATGTGCTTTGGTCAACCTACCACTAATGCCCCCAATACTACCCTCTGGAATATGTTCTGCACCGACTATCTCTACCTCTGGACCCTCCCCCCCATCGCCTAGATTAAAAGCCCCACTTTTTGGCCATCTTCAGTCCCAGCTGATTTGCACCCTCCTGATTTAGGTGCAGTCCCGTCCCTTCTATAGTACGGGTTATCAACTGAGAAGTCGGCCCAGTCCTCCAGGAACCCAAACCCTGCCTTAGTACACCAGCTCTTCAGCCACATTTACTTCCCTAATCTCCCTCTGCCTTTCTGGTGTGGCTCGATGTACTGGTTCACATGTGAATTCCTGAGAATACTACCTTGGAGGTCCTTTGTCTCAATTTAGCTCCCAAGTCCCTAGTCTTCCCCAGCCCCTCCCAGTAATCTGTCCACCAGATCCGTGATGTGCCGAACCAGAGCGCCTGGTAGACAACATACTGTTTGGCGCTTCAGGTCTTTGTTACAGATTGGCCTCTCTAAGAATTGAGTCCCCATACCACCAGGATCTTCCACTCCCACTCTCGCTGGAGGAGTTCTTAACCCGGCAGCTAGGAGAGTCTCTCAGCTCCAGGAGTGCTGATCCCTGACTGGTTTCACCAAGGTAACTCAATGAAGCCTACTTATTGGGATGCTCCAGCCCTGGATCGGCCTCCCTGGCACTTCCTCCTCTACCCTTCTCATCACCCATCTACTCTTTGCTAGTGCCTGCACCTCTGTCTCCACCCGCCTCTGTGCTGGCCCCTGATGAGTACATTCCTGGCTCTCCTTTAGTATGGAGGGACTTCTCAAAGCTGACAGTTGCTTCCCCAGATTCAGAATCTGGGCTTCCAGGGAAACAATGTGCTTACATTTTGCACAGCAGTATCCAACCTCAATTGAATGATCAAGGAACGCATACATGCCGCAAGATGTACAACGAGTCGCCTCTCCACACCCAACGGGCATCGTACCTACTAATTTAAATGAGGATTGGGGATTATACCCTGTCCAAATTACCTAACAACTAGCTTCCTGACACGAATACTCAACAAGACTATACACAGGCACTCAACAAGACTATACACAGGCACTCAACAAGACTATGTGCACGCAATACACAAGTACAAATCCACACACACTACTTAAAAACTCAGGTACTCTCACTACACAGGTACTATGATCCCTGTTATAACCTCCTGTTTTAAACTCTGGTTTTTAACTCACCACTTAGACCAGTTTCACTAACTCTGGCTTTTAACGCAACACTTAAACCAGTTCCACTTGGACAGAGTTCCAGCAGACTCAACAATGAGCAGGCTCACAATGAGTTCTACAGAATGTTATATAAGCCTCAAACACCTGTGACCAATTAACCACTCCCCTTAATTAGTAGGCTGCAGGAAGCAAAGAAAAGAAAAGCCATTTAAAAAGTGTCAGAAAAAAGGTGTTAAAAAGCTACAAGGAAAAGCCCGAAAAAGAACCTAAAAATGCCACACAGCAATCACCAGCAGAAAAGCAAGACTTGTTCACTTCAAGTCCCCACTGTTTAGCTTCCAACCAGCAGTCTGGTTATTAACCTGGCTTTTGTCTGACCTGCTTCTGAATTACCCCTGCTTGTTAAAGAGGAAGTAAACCCTTCCAAACAACTTGGACCTACAGGTAAGCCTAGATTAAGGCTTACCTGTAGGTCCAAGCAATATCTCCTAAACCTATATGGTTTAGGAGATATTTGCCCGAAAATGGGCACCGCTGTCTACGGCGCATGCGCCGTAGACAGCGGCGCGCAGGCGCACTAAATGCGGCAAATCCATGAATGGATTTGCCTAATTTGTCGACTCCCGTGCGCATGCGCGGGAGTGACGTCATCGCGGCTTCGCCGAGTGGCAGCGGCGGAGCTGCGAGACGCGACTCCCGTGCGCATGCGCGGGAGTGACGTCATCGCGGCTTCGCCGCTGTGATTCGTCGGAGCTGCGAGACGCCACCAGCAACATGGATGCGGCGGACTACAGGGATCAGCGGCGACTTCGCTGGCTCCTGTGTCAGGTAAGTGACACATAATGAGCTACTATGCGATGCATAGTAGTCCATTATGCTTTACCTTTGCAGGAAAAAAAAGAGGAAGTAAACCCATCAGGGTTTACTTCCTCTTTAAAGTCTATTGCCTACTTGTGTTAGCGACCTCAGCCTGAACTCTTGCCCAAAATTTTGCCTGTCAAATCTGTACTTCAATGCCAGCATGTTAGCAACCTCTGCTCCTCTCCGACCTTGATCCTGCGTGTGATTTGGTACCTTCCTGTTACTAAACTTCACTTGTGACCAGGCACTACTCTGTACTGGTCTGGATGAAGTTAGGAGTGCCCTCATGGCTGTGCTGCTTCTTAATTGACTCAGCAATCCCAAGTTAAAGTCTGTGGTTCCAGCATCCTTGCACCCTTCAATTTCCCTAGCACTCCTTGTCTCATCATTCTGGGGTGCTCAGACAGGAACTATGCAAGAAGCCACCCTCATCTTGAGCTCCTCATACAGGTACCAGATAGTGATACTTAAGAAAACATTGAGAAATTACAGACAAGGTTTGGAGGAGGTCAATGACAAAGATGCAAAAGGGGGTGTTAACAGATGGATCAGAGAAAAGAAAAAAACGCATTATAATGGATGTGAACTCAAAAAAAATGAAGAGAACATTTAGAAATGGCAATTGTGTTTAGGCAGTACCTTGAAAATATATTTTTTGTCTGGAATTTCTCCTCTGAAACAAAGAAATGCACCTCCTGGTTCCTGAGGGTACCTAGGCAATTATGTTCTATAACCTCATAGCTGCATATCTAAGGAGATCTGGAGTGAGATTTGTTGATGTCATTACTGTGCTGCTCACTCTTCCCCTTACTGGAGGCTCTGACATGAGAAAGCACAGCTCTGCCTCAATCAAGATGGCCACCTCCATACATGGACAGTACAGAACAGAAGGCACGAACAGTTGCAGGGAGAACACAGGCAACTTTGGTGACTAGTCCACTGACTTCTGTTTGTACTTTTTGTGGCACAGCTTCCAGAATTCAGTCCGTCATAAAACACTACTTGTAAAATGGATGAGCGGAGACACAGACCCTCAAAAGCAAAGACCTTCCTGGCATCCAAGGGGGGCTAGGCTCTTATTTTCTATAAGCTCATGGCTGTATATCCAAGGAGATCTTGAGTGAGATTTGGTGATGCCATTACCATGCTGCTCACTTTTCTCCTTGCTGGAGGCTCTGACATAAGGAAGGAAAGCCCTATCTCTATGAAGATGGCCACCTCCTTACAGACACAGTGCAGAACAAGGCACAAATAGCTGAAGGGAGACCACAGTTTTGGTGATTATTCCTCTGCCTTCTTGTCCCTTTTGGGGCACAGCTTCCAGAATAAGGAGGAAAATCATAAAATGCCACTTGTAAAATGGATGAGCAGAAGTACAGACACACTCAAGGGAAGAGTGGGCTGTGAGGAGTCGATGGATGGAAAAAAATGTACCATGCTAGAGAGGAAATGGGAGAAAATTTCACACTGAGAAAGAGGAGGAGAGCAGAGAGAAAATTGGACCATGCTCTTCGACATGCAAAGCTAAATGTGTGTAAGAATCCTCCACCAACACAGACAGGAACTGGGAAAGGTTATTCTCACGTTATATTATACAGGATGCTAAACCCTGCATCTATACTTATAAATGATAAGTTAACTTCCAACGTTTAAAGGGTTAGTTCACCTTTACCAAAAAAACTACCTATGCAGATAAGGGACATCTGTACATATAACCAGACTGCGCAGCTGACCAAAGCTGAATAATGTCCTTGTTAAAAGGTGCAGGCCATTTTCGTACCTCATGAAGCCTGGCCTGAAAACTCCCATGCCACTGCCAAGCCAGGCCTAGTCATTACTGCTCATCTCCTCCACCACAGGAGTGAGCTCTTTCTCCGATTCAAACCTCCTCACATGCACTCTCTACCCCAATGCAGTAGCTCTGAGCTTAGTGTTCGACAGTTCAATACTAGGATGGTGGAAGATCTCTGACATTGATCCTGCTCGTGATTTGGTACCTGTTGCCAAATTTGGCTTGTGACCAGGCTCTACTCGCTACTGGTCTCTTATGGCCTACACCTATAGCAAGGACTCCACTCACCTTTTTTGGTAAAGATAACTAACCCTTTAGCTGTTGCCATGACCTCTGCTCACCTTGAGAGGTGCCGTATGATGAGCTCCAGCATTTCTCTGTGATTGTCTGGCAGGCTGTACACCAGGCAATGAATGGCTCCAAGACGATAATCCAAATTTTCAGACTCTGAAAGGGATAACATACATCAGTGTCAGCACAGGGAAAGAAAGACTCTTATTATAAAGTCATATCTAATAAAAGCTTTAACGCAGGGGTGTCAAATTCAATTTCAAAGTGGGCTGCATTAGCAGTATGGCTGATTGTATCGGCTGCGCCACGCACAGAGGGCAGACTTCGGGGGTGCGCCACGCACAGAGGGCAGACTTCGGGGGTGCGCCACGCACAGAGGGCAGACTTCGGGGGTGCGCCACGCACAGAGGGCAGACTTCGGGGGTGCGCCACGCACAGAGGGCAGACTTCAAGGGTGCGCCACGCACAGAGGGCAGACGTCAAGGGTGCGCCACGCACAGAGGGCAGACGTCAAGGGTGCGCCACGCACAGAGGGCAGACGTCAAGGGTGCGCCACGCACAGAGGGCAGACGTCAAGGGTGCGCCACGCACAGAGGGCAGACGTCAAGGGTGCGCCACGCACAGAGGGCAGACGTCAAGGGTGCGCCACGCACAGAGGGCAGACGTCAAGGGTGCGCCACGCACAGAGGGCAGACTTCAAGGGTGCGCCACGCACAGAGGGCAGACTTCAAGGGTGCGCCACTTACAGAGGGCAGACTTCAAGGGTGCGCCAAGTACAGGGGGCAGAAGTCAAGGGTGCTTTATGTACAGGGTGCAGAATTCCCCCCACTAGTTACGGATCAAACTGAGGTGAGGCCTCCTAATGTGCAGAATCAATCTGTCCATCCCAGTACTAATCAAGTCCGTTCCCCTGGGAGGGGGGTCGTTAACTTCGGCCAAGGTAAAGGGGTTAAACGCCCCCCACATCATAATTATGGCAATGGAGGGAGAGGAAAGAGTGGCCAACAGTATGCTGGCTCCCCTTCCCAACCGTATGGTCGGGGT
Organism: Lithobates pipiens; assembly: GCF_037356315.1. NCBI lineage: Eukaryota > Metazoa > Chordata > Amphibia > Anura > Ranidae > Lithobates > Lithobates pipiens. The sequence goes on from NW_027507685.1 coordinate 193,976,855, forward strand.
CAGCAATCCCATTATACCCAGGGCCCTCCATGTGACTGGCGACAAGGGCGGCCACCTGGTCCACCCCCCATGTTGGTAGGTGGTCCTAGTTCTAAACCTGGATATTCCACAGAACCTTTTCCAATCAATCTCAAGCTTATTCCTATAATCAGAGACCTAACTTAACAACATCCTATGGTAATAACCAGGTGGTTCACTACAATGTTGATTATCAATCCCAGTTTAATGTTCCAACTCAAAATAGTTTTTTACCCCTACAGGATTTAAATAATCCCCCCAAAGGGGTATACCAACTGATGAGTAGCTTGGGTAATTTAGGAACTAACACTGAAGGCCATTATGATTCCAATCAAGGTGACTATAATGACAATAATTTGGTGGGAAAATCTGAACAGAATAGTTGGGGTTTTCCCAGACCCAATCAAGGCATCAAAAGGGTCATCGAGTTAAGAGAGGAACTCAAGGAGGGAGGCGTACTCAGTCCAAAAAGACCCAGAACATAGTAGGTACAGGTATTTTTAATCTTAGTTCAGTAACTCTTACCGACTCCGAACTGAGAGTCCTTGACAAAGGCCTTAAATTTGCCCTGTCAAAAAATATCAACAAATTCCAGACATATATGGATATACATAAATACGTCAGAAAAATAAATATTCAGAGGTACTTAGTTTCTAATCTCATTAACCCTTTGACGACTGTCTCTGCAAATTATTTACATTCAGGTTTATCTAATGCATCTTTGTTTAACCCGCCTGGACATCTTTGTCCATCCTTGAGGGTTTTTAGGGATTTGGCCCTCAAAGACTTGGATGATATGCGTATTAAGACAGCAAGGAATAAAAAAAGAGATTGACATGGGGATTGAGTCCTTGTGTTCCAACAAAAATATAGTTATTTGCCCGGCGGATAAGGGGGGTGGTATAGTCATCCTTAACAAGGATGAATATATGCAGGAGATGTATTGCATCTTGAGTGATGATGCCACCTACACTCCCTTGCCTTCTAACCCCAAATGATAAATATAAACAGGCTCTTGAGGTTATTGTCACTGGTGGTTTTGAGGCGAAAATACTCAATAAGAAGGAGAAGGCCTTCCTGATTCCTAAGACCCTAAGGATCCCTATAATGCACCTTCGGCAGGTAGGAAATAAGAGTCTGGCTTGCCCCCGGGACGTCCCATTGTTAGTGGGATTGATTCCATTACTTCCCGGGTGGGCAGGTACATAGACTTCTTTTTGCAACCTTTGGTACGTAGGATGCCATCTTATGTTAAGGATACAAGGCACGTTATCAACCTCTTAGGAGGATATAAACCTTGTAAGGGGACTTTGCTTGTGACTGCTGATGTCACTTGACTCTATACTGTTATCCCCCACCATTTGGGATTGGAAGCTGTATTGGACTGGCTTAGACGGTTTTCGAACTTACCCCCTAAGCAAATTGAGTTTATTATGAGGTTGTTAGAGTATGCAGTTACTCACAATTTGTTTTGGTTTGACGGTAATTTATTTCCGCTAGGATAGGGGTGTCGCTATGGGGGCTAAATATGCCTACAGCTTGGCTAACCTCTTCATGGCCAAATGGGAGGAGGATGTCATCTCTGCCCAGTCAAGGTCGCAGGTGACCTTGTGGGCTCGTTATATAGACGACATCCTCCTCCTATGGGATGGCAGCGAATCAGATCTCTCTATGTTTATGGAGCAGGTTAACTGTAATAGAGGCATCTGCCTATCGTATGAGGCCACTCATGATGAAATCAACTTTCTAGATCTCACCATATCTATAAGTGGGGAACAGTTTGTTACCTCCACTCATTTTAAATCTACTGATAGGAATTCCTTCATTCCTACCTCTAGCTGTCACCATCCGGCCTGGCTTAGATCAGTGCCTAAGAGTCAATACCTGAGACTTAGGCGCAATTGTATAGAACATGATGTGTTCTTGGAACTAGCCCAGATTTTGACTCAGATTCATTGATAAGGGATATTCATCTGAATCCCTGGCTCATACTTTAAAACAAGTTGGATGTCTTAATAGAGCTGACCTGATTAGAGAAAATAGAGAGGGTCCTTTAAATTAGTCCTTTCGAAACCCATTCATTACAAATTATTCGTGCCAATATTCTAAAGTTAGACACATAATAAACATTGGCACATTCCTAAGAATGATTCTGTGCTTAAGACTATTTTGCCTGATAGACCTCAGGTGGTGTACAGGGGAGTGCCATCCTTAAAGGATAAGGTAGCCCCTAATATTTGAAATCCCCCAATGACGAGACCCACTTTTTTCACAGATCTTACTGGTTACTACCAGTGCAGGAAATGCCAGGTCTATGCTATTAATGGGTGTCGGACTAGGAGAAGCACTGTGTTTCGGTCCAGTTGTACCTCCAAGTCCTATAATATAGAGCCGTTTATTACCTGCGCGAACGAAGGGGTGGTGTACATGTTGGAGTGCCCTTGTGGCCTTCAATAAGTGGGCCGGACTAAACGTCTGTTGCAGGTGCGCTTCAATGAGCATATTGGGAACATACGTAGAGGCTTCGCAAAGCATTCAGCATCGAAGCATTACCTCATAGCGCACAATAGAGACCCCTCCAACACTATGTTTTTGGGCATTGATAAATTTAGGCCCAACTGGAGGGGTACCCATTTAGTTAGGAGCATTTCCAGACTCAAAATGGCATGGGTGCACAAATTAAAGTGTTATACCCCCTTTGGCCTAAACATTGATGTGGATGTAAACACCTTTATTGACAATTCTTAAATATTCAAATTAGGTCAGGTTATGCATCATCTAAGACACACGCTTAAAATTTTAAAATAATTCGTTTTTTATTTTCCATTTATTATAATTTTTATCTATTTGTTTTTATTTTCATTTTATTTTTAAACAAATCATGATTTTAATTGTATTAGAAAAGTTTTTTTCATTATACATTTTTTTTGGATGCAATTTTGATTATGTGTTTGTATTATTGGAAACCTGATCTGAATTCTGTGCAGCCGGTTTACTATTCAGATAGTAAGATTCTATTCAGATAGATATTTTATTTTTTTATTATTTATTTTTTTGTAATACCTGTTAGGTTTATTGTTTGGTAAAGAATATTTAGTATTTGTACCAACGTTTATATCAGTTAAACCTAGTGTATTGATTTCTCATAGAGGTTTACCTTGAGCCATTAAATGTGAGCGGGGTTCTGCAAAGTTAGAATAGATAAAGACAGCCCTTTGCAAATGTCTGGGGAGGTCTGTTCGATTATCTTTTTTCACCCTTTTTGGAATAGGTTAGTACAAGGTTTTTTGTGGTAACTATGGGTATTTATAGCCCCTTTCTCATATCCAAGATGGTGGATCTGCGTGCTTAACGTAATGCAGACCGAGGCTTGGATTATTTGTATGGTTATTTAAGTGGTGTGTCAGGACGCCGCCCCATATCCTGTGACCATGTCCTTGTTGACAAAATGCGCCGGGAGGAATGGCGTGCCGACGTCACCGCGTTCTACGCCAGTCCAGGAACTAATGGGCGGTAGTCGAGAGCCGGCCCGGCTCGTTTGTTTTTATGCCTTTTCTTATCCGGATTATGAGAGTTTACATCTATGTATCATTTAAATAAATTATAAAGGTTTTTTACGCTATGCAAGCATCTTTTTTTCTATATGGATTTGCTCGTTGCGGCATAACATCTCGTTGTTGGGGGAAAGAGTCTTCCTGTTTGCTACCTAAAGTGTCCATTCTGATGGGTTATCAATGCGCTTTCTGATCCCATCATAGGGATCTCAGGTTCTGGTAAGAGGCCAGAGTTGTTATTGGTGGTGGCAACCTCTGCACTTTACAGCACTTTTCCAAAGGGCGTTTTGTTTGATCCTGCACTGGATTCCTCTTGGTCCCTTTGCATGAGAAAATTTTTGGGACATTTATATGGACTGTTATATTCTATTTTTCGTTTTTATTAAGTGTTATCAAATTATTAAGTGTCACGTATGAATTTGTATTTATATGATAATTTCATTAGTTTAATCATTTCAATTTATTAATTTATATTTATATATTTTCATTTATGAATTTATATTTATTTATTGATAAATAATTTTTTGCACTCTACGATAGGGTTAAGATCAAATTTTTTATCACAAAATCAAATTTTTGATCATAGCTTTACACTTTAAATCTTTTTTAGCACAGCTCCTTATAGTTGATTGTTTTGTGTAGTCGTATAACGGTTTGAGCTGCTGCTCACTGGGCGGGTTTAGCTAATAGCGCAGTTTTCTCTTTTGTAACAGAATTCAAGGGTGCTTTATGTACAGGGTGCAGAGTTCAGGAGTGTGTTACCAAAGGGTGCAAGAGTTGAGGATTAATCTATGTACAGGATGCAGAGTTTAGGAGTACATTACGTACAGACTGTAGTTCTAGGGGTGCCCTATGCACAGAGTGCAGAGTTCAAGGGTGAGCCATGTACAGAGTGCAGATTTCAGGAGTGCACTATGTACAGAGTGCAGAGTTCAAGAGAGTAATACGTACAGAGTGCAGGGTTCAGGAGTGTTTTATGTACAGTACGCAAGGTTCAGGAGCGTGTTACGTAAAGGATTCAGGATTATGCTATGTACGGGGTGCAGGGTTTTTCAGTACATTACGTACAGACTGCAGGTCTAGGGGTGTCCTATGCACAGAGTACAGGGTTCAGGAGTGAGTTATGTATAGAGGGCAGAGTTCAGGGGTCAGGAGTGCCCTATGCACAGTGTGCAACCCCCCAAAAGCTTCCTCGCAGCTCTATTCTCTTCTGATTTTCCAAGCTCTAGTACCTCCCTGTGTAGGGAGCTCTACTACCCGTGCATTCGGCTCTAGTACCTCCCCGTGTAGGTGCCCCACCTTGCAGGGAGATAATTCTCCTTCTGAGATATTAGAGCTCTGTCCCTGACTTGCCCTACCATCAGCACAAGCAGGGATCTGTGAGCTGTTGAGAGCAAAGTTGTCCATTATGAACACATTAGGCTTCTATGTTTATAAGTGACAGTGGATAGTGGGAGCAGAGGGTGGGAGCCGAAGGTATGGAGAGAAATTGAGTTTTGCCCCATTCTGGCTGTAAAACTGGATGTGAGGGCCACATGACAAGGTGTCTGCCGTAAAGCCGGTGATCGCTCCGAGAGGGCAAACAAGGCAGATCGCCGTTCTGCAAGTGAGAAAGACATGGATCCCGTGTTTAATATGCTCTTATAGGGATTATTATTTTTTTTTACCAAAAACATTTAGCAGAATACATATTAGCCTAAATTGATATAGAAATTTGATTACAATTTATTGGTTATGTTTTATAGCAGAAAGTAAAAAATATAGTTTTTTTTCAATATTGTCGGTCTTTTTGTTTATAGTTCAAAAAATGAAAACCGCAGAGGTGATCAAACAACATCAAAAGAAAGCTCTATTTGTGGGATAAAAAGGACATCAGTTTTATTTGGGAACAGTGTCGCACAACCACACAATTGCCAGTAAAAGCAATGTAGTCCAGTATTGCACAAAATGGCCTAGTCAGGAAGGAGGGTAAACCTTCTGGAGATGACATGGTTATAAAAAAAAAGTAAACGACCCCCCCCGTGCTTACACACAAATGCGCGCACTCACGTAGGCCCAGTGATAGCAGCACACAAGGTATCACCACAAACATCAGGGCCAGAGCAATAATTCTATCGCCATGGCTCCTGGGTAAATCTAAACTGATAACATGTATAGGCATATACAGTGTTTTGAATAAGTATTCATACACCTTTAAAATTTTCACATTTTGTCATGTTACAATCAAATTTTTGTCCGAAAAGCAAAATGCTATGTGTGGTGGAAAACTAACATCACCCTGAACACTCCATCCTCAGCGTGAAACACGGTGGTGGCAGCATCATGTTGTGAGGATGCTTTTCTTCAGCAGGGACAGGGAAGCTGGATAGAGCCAAATACAAGGCAATCTTAGAAAAAAACCTGTTGGAGTCTGCAAAAACTTGAGACCGGGGCAGAGGTTCACCTTCCAGCAGGACAACGACCCTAAACATACAGCCAGAGCTACAATGGAATGGTTTAGATCAAACCATATTCATGTGTTAGAATGGGCCAGTCAAATTTCAGACCAAAATCCAATTGAGAATCTGTTGCAAGACTTGAAAATTGTTGTTCACAGACTCTCCATCCAATCTGACAGAGCTTGAGATATTTTGCAAAAAAGAATGACCAAAAATGTTACTCTCTAGATGTGCAAATCTGGGAGAGACATCCCCAAAAAGACTTGCAGCTTTAATTGCAGTGAAAGTCGGTTTTACGAAGTATTGACTCAGGGGGGCGCCATACAAATGTACCCCACACTTTTCACATATTTGTAAAAAAAAAAAAAATGAACCATTTATCATTTTCCTTCCACTTCACAATTATGTGCCACTTTGTGTTGGTCTATCACATAAAATACATTTATGTTTTTAGTTATAACATGACAAAATGTGGAAAATTTCAAGGGGTGTGAATACTTTTTCAAGGCACCGTAAAAGAGTCGCCTACGCAAATTTTAGGGTACTATAGTTTGTTGCTGTTTGTAGGTGTATGCAATTTCAAAGCATGACATACTGGGTATCAATTTACTCGGAGTAACATCACCTTTTATATTGTATCATTTTATATTGTATAAACAGGGTATTATATTGTGTCTGTGTGCACAGATGTCTCGGAGTCTTCCGGCGGCCGCAAAGTCTAAAGGCACAGTGCACTTATATTTTACATTCATGCTTTTAAAGTAATAATCTTATGGTATGCAGAACTGGATGTATGGGGGGTTTGTTTGTGACAATAAAGTAAACGGGATTACACTATGTGGATGCCCCTTTGTTTTTTTGTATATGTCAGGAACCTAAGCCATGCTTGGCTGACATCTGGTGGAGAGAATTTGGAATAACAGGGAGAAAGTGGAGAAAGTAAAGATCTTTATATACAAATGAGTGCATTTTATCTGGGTCTGGTGAGTGTATCCCCATAGGGGGAGCTTCGTTACCTCACGTGGTGGTATTTGGTGGATGCTTCAGACAAAAGGGCAGCAAAGACCTTTTCACTTAAACCACTTGTGCATCTTTCCTGTGACTTTATGGAACTATATTCATTTGAGTGTTCATAATATTTGATGGACAGAATTAAGTGCTGCTGCAATATTGTAGAGTAATTTATTCAATATAAGATCTCTTATTTATTGCCTTTTATAAATGATTTTTTTTTTTTAAAACTAGCTGCTTTTAGATTACTATTACTTTTTTTACTTTCGGCAAATTACATTCATAAGGTGCAGAGTGGTGATACCTTGGGGGCGCAGTGTATACACCATTTTTTTTTTTATATGCTTTCACTAATGTTTGCGTTGCGACTCCCCTTCTGTTTTTCATTTGGAAGTTAATCAGAGTTTTGAAGGATAGACCTTCTTTGGCTCCGATGAAGGTGGCCTATTCTTCGAAACCTGTCAGCCAGTCATGATCCCGGTGAGGTCCCTCTGTATTCTGGAGCCTGCTGAGTTGAGAACTACTGGGCGACTAGCTCAATAAGGGGTTTCATTTCACATGTTTGCAAGTACATTTTATGCTTATTTTGATTAAGCTCACTAGGTTGGAGCGCCCTCTTTTGTACATTTTTTGCAATGGATTATGGGTGAAATGGGACTCTTGCCAAGTTGGCAGATTTTGCCCCTCTATCCCTTTGATTGACATTTACATGGATTACAATAGGCGTAGCCACCACATCTGCATTGTTTGTATTGTCATAGCCCCATCAAACACCAACTGCCAACAAGTCTATAGTCCCTTGTGAATATGACGGGTGGTGGCACAACTTTGACCAGCAGCAAGGAGGTTGAAGGCGACCCCCTTCCACATCCATTGGGCCCCCTAGGCTCCTCCTAGGTTGCCTTATGGATGATCCATCTCTGATTGCACTGCGACCATAACATGTTAATTTGTCAGAGTTCGGTTTTATGTTCTTACTTGCAGCAGATACAAGTTCCCGATGCAGCTTATATGTCATAACAGGCTCCGATAGATTCCTGGTTGGAAAGAAAAAACATTTTCTGTTAAAATTATAAAACAAATGCTATAGAGACACACTGCTCCAGAAAGGCAATCAATGCTGAGAACTGCCGTTAGGACACACCCTCTGTGCTTCCTAAAATTATACATACTGCAGAGACGAGGACAATCAACTGACCTTCCATACAGTAAAAGCTCAACGCTAGGCAGATATAAATAAATGCAGCACTATTTTTATTATATACATACCATAGTAGGCGAGGTCGAAAAAAAAAAGTCATAAGTCCAACCTATGTGTGTGATTATATGTCAGTATTACATTGTATATCCATGTATCTTGTGGTCGTTCAGGTGCTTATCTAATAGTTTCTTGAAACTATCGATGCTCCCCGCTGACACCACAGCCTGTGGAAGGGAATTCCACATCCCTGCAGCTCTTACAGTAAAGAACCCTCTACGTAGTTTAAGGTTAAACCTCTTTTCTTCTGATTTTAATGAGCGGCCACAAGTCTTGTTAAACTCCCTTTGCGAAAAAGTTTTATCCCTATCGTGGCGTCACCAGTACGGTATTTGTATATTGAAATCATATCCCCTCTCAAGCGTCTCTTCTCCAGAAAGAATAAGTTCAGTGCTCGCAACCTTTCCTCGTAACCAATATCATCCAGACCATTTATTAGCTTTGTTGCCCTTTTTTGTACTCTCTCCATTTCCAGTACATCCTTCCCAAGGACTGGTGCCCAGAACTGGACAGCATACTCCAGGTGCGGCTGGACCAGAGTCTTGTAGAGTGTGAGAATTATAGTTTTATCTCTGGAGTTGATCCCCTTTTTAAAGCCAATATTCTGTTGGCTTTTCTTGCAGCAGCTTGACATTGCATGCCACTGCTGAGCCTATCTACTAGGACCCCCAGGTCCTTTTCCATCCTAGATTCCCCCAGAGGTTCTCCCCCCAGTGTATAGATTGCATTCATATTTTTGCCACCCAAATGCATTATTTTATTCATTTGCCATGTAGTTGGCCACCCCATTAATTTGTTCAGATCTTTTTGCAAGGTTTCCACATCCTACGGAGAAGTTATTGACCTGCTTAGCTTAGTATTGTCCGCAAATACTGAGATTTAACTGTTTACCCCATCCTCCAGGTCATTTATGAACAAATTAAACAGCATTGGTACCAGAACAGAACCCTGGGGGACCCCCACTACCTACCCCTGACCATTCCAAGTATTCCCCATTTATCACCACCCTCTGAACTCATCCTTGTAGCCAGTTTTCAATCCATGTACTCACCCCGTGGTCCATGCCAACGGACCTTATTTTTAAAACATCATTAAATGAAAGTTTTTAATACAAGCATAATAAGTACCTGAATCTGACAGTGTCTGCATCCTGCAGTCCTTGTACAACAGAGCTCAAACCCAAGTAAGAGAAGCAGCACACAGAAAAACACGGAGAAGACAGTCGCACACCACAACAGGACTTCTTTATTGTAGTGTAGACAGATAAAAGCATAGAAATCCAAGGGAGGTAGTTAATGCATTTCATACAGCATTGTGTTTAACCACTTGCTGACCTCGCTAGTGTGGCCGGCCAGTGAAAGTGCCTGGTAGGCAAGTGGTTAATCATAACATGATTAAGCGCAATGCTGTGTGAAACGCGTTAAAGGGGTTCTGCACTCAAAATACAACATTTGCCCATTCTGTTGCCTATAGTTAATATATCTCATAATGCCACCTGTTTTTTTTTTTTGATTCACCTACCTTTTGTAATCTTCAGTACTTTATTTCAAACCCCTGCGGCGATGGGCGGTCTCTTGCGGCGATGGGCGGTCTCTTGCGGGGATCAGCGTAATTTCCTGTTGAAGCCCGCACTGTCTCCTGTGATCTCGTTCGTGTAATCCCAGGAGACATTGCGGCTAATGCACCCGACATCGCGCGAGATTTCGGGTGCTACAGCCGACATCTCGCGAGATTTCGGGTGCTACAGCCAACATCTCGCGTGATTTTGGTAATTACAGCCGAGATCTCGCGAGATCTCGGCTGTAATTACCAAAATCACGCGAGATGTTGGCTGTAGCACCCGAAATCTCGCGAGATGTCGGCTGTAGCACCCGAAATCTCGCGAGATGTCGGGTGCATTAGCCGCAATGTCTCCTGGGATTACACGAACGAGATCACAGGAGACAGTGCGGGCTTCAACAGGAAATTACGCTGATCCCCGCAAGAGACCGCCCATCGCCGCAGGGGTTTGAAATAAAGTACTGAAGATTACAAAAGGTAGGTGAATCAAAAAAAAAAAACAGGTGGCATTATGAGATATATTAACTATAGGCAACAGAATGGGCAAATGTTGTATTTTGAGTGCAGAACCCCTTTAACTACATCCTTGTATTCCTGTGCTTTTATCTGTCTACACTACAAGAAATTCACTTTTACTATCCTATGGGGGACTGTCAGTTTTTCGACGTTGGTGAGCTGGGCCAGCACCTTTTGGGAGTACCTGCTGCGGGATCAATCTACCCGTCTCACCTGGAGCGACGATTCCTCTTCCCGTATTCAAGAGAAGTAGCACAAAGAGCCAATCAGGTGTGCTGTATTGCTCATGTGCTAACAAGAAACATGCTGATAGGAGAAAAGGACAGAATGATGGGCTCATCAGTCTGCTGCTTCTCCTTTTACTGTCTAGTCAGTTTCTGGGGGAGGGAGGAGACATGCGATATTAGACCCAAAAGCAAAGATGTAATATATTTCAGCTTACCAATCATTAGATGTGGTGGCTGAATTTGTTTTAAGGCTTTTTCACCTGGCCACCTCCTGTATTAGCGTGCTCCTACTCTGGATGAAGGAGCACAGAGGACATCTTTGGACAGCAGCATTGTCAGTCTGGGGGGAGGGGAGCGTTAGACGGACTAGCACATTTAGCCATTTCCCGTCCTTAGGATGTCATGCGACGTCCTGGACTTTGAGAGGGTGCAACTGCAGGCATTATTAGTTTTTGGGGTTTTTTTCAGACAGCAATTCCCTGCAAAGTAAAAACCATCATAGCAGCTGTTTAGTCGCTTGATTACTTTAAGAGCCAGTGGGAGGGGACACCCCCCCCCCCCTTTTCCGATGCTTGGCTTTCCCGTGAGATCGAAGAGTCGGAGAATGAATCAGCCGGTGGCAGCAGTTTACCATAGATCTCTATGACCCTCTGGGGACAGAACCGACATCATGGCATTACTTCTGGCACCGGCAGATGTAAACACTGCCTTTTTTTTTTTTTTTTTTTTTAGGTGGAAAGCCCGAGATCTTTATTTATCTTTTCCAGCATAGAGGAGAGATGTGGGGACTTATAGACCCCAGATCCCTCCATAACTACTTGCTGACCGCCGTATGCCAATACAAGTCGGCACAATGGCAGCGGTGGGTAAATGGGCGTACCTGTACATCCCCCTTTAACAGCCACATGCAGCGTGATGTAGAGTCCGCCAGGCTCCTGGCGATCGTGTCATGGAGCCTCAGAACGGGGAAGTGCCTTTGTAAACCAGGCATTTCCCCGTTCTGCCTAGTGACATGGCAGATCACTGCTCCCTTTCATCAAGAGGAGTGATTGCCATCATGTGACTTGAAGTCCATCCCCTCCACAGTTAGAATGACTCCCTAGGACACACTTAACCCTTTCATCGCCCCTAGTGGTTAACCCCCTTCTCTGCCAGTGTCTTTTACACAGTAATCAGTGCATTTTTATAGTACTGATTGCTTATACATAAATGACAAATGTGTCCGATGTGTCCGCCATAGTGTCGCCGTCACTCACTATAAAAATCGCAGATCACCGTCATTATTAATAAAAAAAATTCAAATAAAAATACCATAAAAGAGGTGATCAAATACCACCAAAAGAAAGCTCTATTTGTGGGGGAAAAGGGATGTCAATTTTGTTTGTATACAACGTCGCATGACCACACAATTGTCAGTTAAATCGATGCAGTGCAGAATCGCAAAAAAGTGCTCTGGTCAGGAAGGGGGTAAAATCTTCTGGGGCTGAAGCGGCTAAAAAGGACCTGTCATGCCCCATTCTTATTACAAGGGATGTTTACATTCCTTGTAATAGAAATAAAAGTGATTAAAAAAAAAAAAATAGGTTAATTGTAAAAAAATAAAAAAAAATAAAAGGCGTTTTCTCAAATACGGCATGAGATGCTGAAAATTTGTTTCTATTGCTTTATGTGGTATTTACCGCATAAAGCAAAAGGCCTTGGGAAAAAAAAAACGCATAAAACTGGAGCTAAAGTCAATTCACAAAAGGAAATAAATGCATGCGGTAAATAAGTAGTGGTCCAGACATGTTTTTTTTTAGTGAATTGAAATTTTTTTTTTGAAAGACGCTGTGCGGTATCTTATCACATATTCAGATGCAGTAAGATACCGCTTTGGGAATGGAGCTCACTGTTTATTGTCACTTTAATACAAAATAATTGCAAGCTTTGTAGCCCAGATACCTGAGATAGAACTTTAAAGCGCTAGTAACCGTTTTGATGTCGCAGTCACTGCTCTGCAAGTCTATATTCCCAGGACATTTAGTATCTAGGAAAAAAACATGAAAGAAAATATGTTATATGTCAAGCTGTTATGCAAAGGAAAAGGTTTGGGACTTTAGCAAGGTATAGGACATGCAAGTCCAATGTCTCCATCCCTGTGACACAAGAACCTTACCGAAAAATGCATTCAGCAGCTTTTGCACTTGGATGTTGCTCCCCACTGTCCTGTACACTCCTTCTGTAGTCATTCCTATAATAGAACAGTGGAAGATGAATGAAGGACCTTAGTTGGTGTCAATATAACAGTTGTGACCTCAGCAAAATGCAGGAGATAACATTGCTGCCATCCCAATCCTTAAAGGGGAGTCTGCAGAGCACACCATGTGAAGTAGGTGCCCCCTGCTGAGCTCGGGGGGCGTTTGAGAATGGTCATCTAGAGCAGTGGTCTCTAAACTATGCCCCAGGGACCAGGTGCAGTTCTTTGCTTGCTTTTATCCAGCCCTTGGGGCGTTATTTTTATCCACGGATAATAAAAATGGGACTTAACTCCCTCACTGACACCAAGGCACAATTCCTTACACTGATACCAATGATGGGGCACAACACCTCCCAATGACGGGGCACTATTCCTCCCACTGATACTAATGATGGGGCACAATACCTCCCATTAACACCAATGATGGGGCACTATCCCTCCAAATTACACCAATGAAGGGGCACAATGCCTCCCACTGATACTGATGGGGCACAATACCTCCCAATGACACCAATGATGGGGCACAATTCCTTCCAATGACACCAATGATGGGGCACAATTCCTTCTAATGACACCAATGATGGGGCACAATTCCTACCAATGACACCAATGATGGGCACAATTCCTCCCAATGACACCAATGAAGGGGCACAATTCCTCCCAATGACACCAATGAAGGGGCACAATTCCTCCCACTAACAATGATGGGGCACCATTCCTCCCAATGACACCAATGATGGGGCACTATTCCTCCCAATTACACCAATGATGGGGCACTATTCCTCCCAATTACACCAATGATGGGGCACAATTCCTCCCAATTACACCAATGATGGGGCACAATTCCTCCCAATTACACCAATGATGGGGCACAATTCCTCCCAATGTCACTACTTATGGGGCACCATTCCTTCCAATGACGGGGCACAATTCCTCCCACTGACACCATTGATGGGGCACTATTCCTCTCAATGACAACAAAGATGGGGCATTGTTTATTTCCACTGACATTGGGGACTTTTCTACTCTCAATAGCCACAGTCTGGCCCTTGTTAATTCTGAAATACAGTAAACTCGCCCTTTGTTTAGACAGTTTGGAGACCCCTGACCAAGAGCAAAGATAGGTGTCTTGAATTAATGGTTTCCTCAACGCTGGTTAACTAGTGGGCATCCTGCTTGTCAATTAAAACTGAAAGGAGTTGGTGGCTGTAAGGACAAGCAAGCCAGAACAAATGCCCTATTTTTTTTCTTGCAGACAATATCCTTAAATTAAACCTGCATCGGCCATACTCATACTAAACTGAGGGTGCCACATTATACTTGCCTGGCTCCCCAGATTGCTCCTCAAAGTTTCTATGTAAATACAGATTCCCTTCAGCTGGTATCTGCATAGCCCCAGGCGCTCACAGTCAAGTGACTCGTAATAAGTTATTAAATACCAAGAACTTTGTGGGAGACAGGAAAGGGCATGCCTATTCTACCCCCATACCAAGAGGGTTAGGTTTTGCACAGAGCTCTAAATAAAGTCTGGCTAGATGTGGCATTACCACAAAGGTACTCTTTGGCACCTAATGAGACCCGTTATCAAGTTACAATTTTAGTTAACTTTGTGTATGGTTATGCTACATGCACTATTGTAACAAATGGTCTTGAACCTTCATCTGCTGGCACTGCAGTTCAGGGGTCTACTGTGCACACCTGTCTTAATTCGGGGTGACCAAATAGACTGAATTTTCAACCAAAGCTTGTCTGCTCATGTCCTAACCAGGTCTGTTTGGTTTCTGCCTGCCCATGCCCTGGATAACTTCTTGGGATTATTTGGACTGTGTTTGTACTGAGGCGGTCTGTGCTTTTCCTGATCATGGGCTTGCAACCTCTGCTTTTGTCAGCCATTGCTTCTGTCTAAGGCGGGGCCATAGATTGAGATTTTCTTCCCTGCAACCATGGGCTGCAGGAAAAAAAAAAATATTGATTCCCATATCAACACAGTCAGCGTTGATGGGGGGAATCCCTCCCGTAGAGCTTTTGTGTTCTTGCGGCGGGAGAGGGGGCAAAGGGAACTGTCCCTGCCAAGACAACACCATTGATTACTTCTAGCGACTATATAACTGGTAATAATCTAATGCTAAAAATATAACATGCTGGTTGTACCCAAGTAGATCAATGGATCCCCTTGGATACAATCAGCCTGTCCATAGATGGATAGAATCTCGGCCTGTTAAGCAGGGACTGGCCTGGATTCGATCCATCTACATATAGCCAGCTTAACTGTCCGGAACCTGGGCTCTGTGCCTTATCTGGCGAGGACTCCGATTTGTGTGTCTTGCCTACAGTTCTCCATTTATTTGCGACTTTTGCATACCAAGAGAATTGTGAACATTCTTTCTGTTGCACATATAAAGAACAAAGCATTTATATAAAATCTTATCGCTATGAGACCTCCCAAAGACAATCCCTTAAACACTTTAGTAGAAAAAACATTTGCAGGGTTTAGCTGTGGTGTGGAATTTAAATAAAATTCAAGATCATCTGAAGAAACCACAAAAGTAAATAAAATGACACCAAAATACAACTCCAAGGGGGAGCAGTCTGAGTTTTTTTTTTGTAAATGTTTAAAAACACAAGTAAAGTGGGACATTTACTCAAACTCTTCCTGCATGGTGGCTTGGGACAAATTATTAGAGTCAATATTTGACCAACTTTTAGATGATTGTGCACTTCCAACCTTGTAGTAATAGTTTGGAAAGGCTTTTTTCTGTTCCGGCATGACTGTGCATCAGTCTACAAAGTCAGCCCCATAAAGACATGGTTTTGCATGAGATTGGTGTGGAGGCACTTAAAAAGCCTTCACAGAGCCCTGACCTCCAACCCTACTCAGCACCCTTTGGATGAACACAGACAGACACTTATTTTCATTCATCAGTACCCGTTACAGTACTCTCAGAATTCTTGTCTGGTCTTATTATTCTCAAAATCCCTTGCCAGACATCCAGAATCCTTGCCAGGACCCAATGGTAGTCACACAATCGCTGCATGTACTGCCAATGGTACTACTCACAGAATCCCTGCCAAGCCTTCCAATGGTACTACTCACAGAATCCCTGCCAAGCCTTCCAATGGTACTACTCACAGAATCCCTGCCAAGCATTCCAATGGTACTACTCACAGAATCCCTGCCAAGCCTTCCAATGGTACTACTCACAGAATCCCTGCCAAGCCTTCCAATGGTACTACTCACAGAATCCCTGCCAGGCTTTCCCATGGTACTCACAGAATCCCTGCCAGGCTTTCCCATGGTACTCCCAGAATGCTTGCCAAGCCTTCCCATGGTACTCTCAGAATCCCTGCTAATACTTCCAATGGTACTCGCAAAATTCCTGCCAAGACGTCCAATGGTACTTGCAGAATCCCTAGCAAGACTTCCAATGGTACTTTCAATAGTACTTAAAGAATCCCTGCCCGGACCTCCAATGGTGCTCACCGAATCTCTGCCAAGAATGCCAGAGTTCCCTGTAAGTGCACTTGGCATGTGCTCTAACCAGGAAGGTTATCTAAGTACCAGCCATTGAAGTGACTGGTGTGCTGTCATATCACCCACTACCCTTGTGAGCTATAATACTTACCTGGGAGAATGCCTGACCATTGCCAACCCAGTGAAAAACCGAGATCAGTAGGGTCTTTAGCCCAGCTCCACAATCAGAAACTCTGATGTAGACCAACTGCTACTTCGACCCGTAACCTGCCAGGGGGCACCAAAACACTGACCTTGCAAATGGCACAATTTCCCACAGATCCACTCCAAAATCTTGAGGAAAGCCTACCCATCAAAAAGTTTTGGAAGTGGATGTCCTTTAAGATAATATAGGTGTGATGGTCAGGTGTCCACAAACTTTTGGTCATATAGTGCAAGTCCTAATTTTGGTAAACAGAATTTAGTAATACAAAAAAGAAAATAGAGTCTAAGTTATGCTCCATACCTGTAGATTCTACAGCATTAATGCACTTTCGGACAAAACGGAACCCAACTTCGTTCAATTCCACTAGAAATGGGAAAAAGGTTGGTCAGATACTGGCACAATGATCAAGCAGTTTAATTTATAATAAACATACAGGAAGGATTTATTAGGTTTTTACGAGACATGTCAGAGGGGCATTCCTGTTGCTCAAAGAAAATTGCCCACAATAGGATCCCTATCTTGTTTCTGTCATTGCTCCCTCACTGACCCTATCAATGAGTTATTGCTCTGCCACTGTCTTGTCGTCGGCAAGCAATATTCTGAAGGGTTTCAGTCAACAAGGGAGTAAAACTGTAGAAGCAGGCAAATGCTCTTTTGATCCTGTTGCTGTCCAGTTTTGCAAGTGATGGGATTGCTAATGTCACATGACCCTAAAGAATATTTACTACCTATATTCACTAGTGCATTCAGTATTTAGTGCATAATTCGACTGATTTCCTCCGAGCCCAAGACATCACAGACTCTCCTTCAGCCTGTAATTTAGCCATCAGCCCATGAATGGATTGGATCTTTCTCCCTTGGCCACTCTAAACTCTGCTGTACAGGGATTGCAAGAGGCTATTTGCTATTTTTGGGTAATGAAGGTACAACTCCAGATCCAAAAAAGTTGGTGCACTGTATAAAATCTACATAAAAACAGAATGCAATGATTTACAAACCTCAGAAACTCATATTTTATTCACAATAGAAAACATATCAAAAGGTTTAAAATGTACCATTTTAAGAAAAAAAAAAAAAAGGCCATTTTAAAGTCGATGGCAGCAACATGTCTCAAAAAAGTTGGGACGGGGAAAAAAAAAGCTGGCAAAGTAAATAGTACTAACAAGGAAGAGCTGGAAGAACATTTTGCAACTAATTAGGTCAATTGACAAAAGATCAGTAACACGACTGAGTATAAAAAGAGCATCTTAGAGAGACAGAGTGTCTCAGAAGTAAGGATGGGCAGAGGTTTACCAATCTGTGAAAAGCTGTGTCTAAAAATTATCGAACAGTTTTTGGCGTTAATCTCCTCAATGCAAAATTGCAAAGGCTTTAAATATATGGTCATCTACAATACGTGGATAAATAGTACTGGAGAAATCTCTGTGTGCAAGGGACAAGGCCGAAACACAATATTTGATGCCTGTGATCTTTGAGCCCTCAGATGGCACTGCATTGAAAACATGATTCGGTGATGGACATCACTGCATGGACTCACCACTGTATGTGAACACCGTTTACTGTGTCATCAAAAAATGCTAAAGCTCTATCATTCAAAGAAGCCATATCTAAACATGATCCTGAAACATCGCCATCTTCTCTGGGCCAAAGCTCATTTAAAATTGTCTGTTGCAAAGTGGAAACCTGTTCTGTGGTCAGACTAATCAAAATTTGACAATTATTGGCAACTATATGCACCGCTTCCTCTGCACCGAAGAGGAGAGGAACCTTCTGGCCTGTTATCAGCACTCAGTTTAAAAGCCCGCATCTCTGATGGTTTGGGAGTGTATTGGTGCGAATGGAATTAACAGCTTGTACATCTGGAAAGGCACCATCAATGCTGAAAGATACATCCAGGTTTTAGAGCAACATTTGTTCCCATACAGATGATTTTTTTTCAGGGAAGGCCTTGCATATTTTAGCAAGACAATGTTAAACCACATACTGCATCAATGACAACAGAATGGCTTCGTAATAGAAGAGTCCGGGTGCTTAACTGGCCTGCCTGCAGTCCAGACCTTTCACCAATTGAGAAGATTTGGTGCATCTTCAAGTGAAAAATACCACAAAGACGGCCCAGGACTGTTGAGCAGTTAGAATCCTATATCAGGCAAGACAACATTCATTTCAACTCCTGTATTTACAGATATTGAGAGCTTTTTAAATAACTTAGTTACCCTCACTTTCGCAGGACCAGATACGTTCTCTTTCACCCCCTTTCACGCCATCAGAAGTAGATAAAGTAGATAAAGCTATTGCTTCACTACCACTCCACAAGGCCGCAGGGCCTGATGGTTTTAGTAACGAGTACTGCAAACTATTCTCCAAAATTCTTACCCCCCCCCCACCATTGCCTCTACAGGCTCCATACCTGAAGAATCTTTACAAGCCACAATCACTACCATTCCAAAAACAGGCAAACCACGCGACAATCCTGCCAGCTACACACCCATCTACTTATTGAACACGGATACCAAGCTATTAGCTAAAGAACTAGCTATGTGACTCTTCATCATCCCATCATCCCCTCCTTAGTACATATCGATCAGGTGGGTTTTGTGGCTGGCAGATAAGCATCGGATGGCACTAGGAGATTTATTGATCTATTGTAATGGACAGAACACCAAATGCCTTCTCTGATGCAGAGAAGGCGTTTAATAGAGTTGACTGGAACTACCTTAAAGCAGTCTTGCAAAAATGTGGCTTCTCTGGAACGATCCTGAAAGCCATCTCATCTCTCTACTCTTCTCCCAGCACTAGGGTCATAACCTCAGGCATACTTTCCGACACCTTCCACATCACCAATGAGAGACACCAGGGATGTCTACTTTCCCCCTTAATATTTGCCCTAATTATGGAACCCCTGGCCCAATCCATCCGCATTAATCCCCTTATCTTGGATATTGAAATTGGTGATCACTCGCATAAAATCGACCTCAACGATGATGTGACTATATGCCACATTGATCCTGTCAAGTCCCTACCTGAACTCCATAACACCTCAGTACTGCCTCCCTATATAAGATCAATCATTCTAAATCTAGCATGCTGGGCATAGGCCTAGATCCAGCCACCAGACGAAGCATTAATGCATGTACCCCTTTCTCATGGACACCCAATTCTTCCCTCTCCTACCTGGGTATTCAGCTAATCTCTCCCTCTTCTCAACTAATCTCTCTCAACTTCTCCAACCTCATCGTAAAACTCCAGAAAACAATACAAGACCTTTGTCATACTCAACTATCCCCCTTCCATCAAGGGCAACTCAAGAAATTCCAAACTATCATAACCTCATATCTGGAATGGAAAACGCTCACGGCTCAGATGCAATCCACGTTGCACGCCTATCTCCTCTGGAGGTATGGGTGCACCGAATAACCAAGCCTACTACAAAGCAACTAGCCTTGATCAAGCTAAAAGCTGGTAGGCACCCACGCAACAATCCATTTGGCTCCAAATTGAATCCGCAGCTCTAGCCTCCCAACCTAAACTCATCTTATCTCTACACCATCTTATCTATATAGTCAACGCCATCATCAGGACATGGAAAGCAACTCACTAAAGCAGGGATATGCAATTAGCGGACCTACAGCTGTTGCAAAACTACAAGTTCCATCATGCCTCTGGGTGATGTTTGTGGCTGTCAGAGTCTTGCTATGCCTCATGGAACTTGTAGTTCTGCAAAAGCTGGAGGTCCGCTAATTGCATATGCCTGCACTAAAGGAATACCACATCACTTCCTCTCCTTTATACCTCTCACTACAATCCAACTTCTTACACCTGATAGTTCCCTTTCTAACTGGATTTAATTGGGACTGATAACGACCAGGGACCTTTTAAGACTCTATTGCTTACATTTCAACAACTACAGAACAGCAGCAACATCACCTCTAAAGACTTCTTCAAATATCTTGGACTCCATTCAGTCCTCTCATGTGTAGCCTGGTCGGACAGTCCTACACCCTAGCAACTAATAAAATTCTATGAGCAGACTTCTCCACATTGTAAAAGTATTTGCTACATCTACAAATTACTTACTGATGCTTCCCGAGACCTTAAAGCGGGAGTCCACCGGGACTCCGCGTTTTTTTTTTTTTTTTAAAAGCCAGCAGCTACAAATACTGCAGCTGCTGACTTTTAAATAGTGACACTTACCTGTCCAGCGCGCCCGCGATGTCGGCACCCGAAGCCGATCGCTCGCTCGTCTGTCGGGTCCTGCCGCCGCCATCTTGGGTATGGGAATCAGGAAATGGAGCCTTTCGGCTTCATTTCCCGGTTCCCTACTGCGCATGCGCGAGCCGCGCAATCCGGACGGTCCCCGCTGCCTCTGGGAGCTGTGTGTTTCCCAGCAGGCAGCGGGGCACTTGCTGAAGGGGGCGGGCGCTTGCGGAAAGGGGCGTAACGTACGCCCCTTTCCGCAGAGAGCTAGCCCGGAAGTGGGTGCAGTTACCTGGATTATCCAGGTAACTGCACCCCCCCTCCCCCCTGAAAGGTGCCGATTGTGGCGCCGGAGGGGGGGGGGGATTCCGATGAGCGGAGGTCCATTTTAGGGTGGACCACCGCTTTAAGACACCATCAATGGAATGCTGGGAACAACTATTGCAATGCGCCTACACTCCCAAACAACGGTATCAATCCCTTCAAGCACCGTTAAAATCTTCCTGCTGTCTACTTCACTAGAAATCAGTCCAGAAAGTATTCCATAACTGGTATCTTACACCATCTAAACTCACGCACATTTACCCCTCTACAACCAATACGTGCTGGAGAAACTGTGGGCACTATAGATCTCCCCTGCACATATGGTGGACCTGCCCCACATTGACTACATCTTGGTTTAATGTCACTAAGCTTCTTTTGTCCATCATGTTGACCCTTTGTTCCCTCTCACCACAAATGGTTCTTTTGGGTCTGGATATTGATATTTGGCCTCAGAGATCCTACACACTAATTTCCCATGTATTCACATATGTCCGTCTAGTAATTCCATCCTTCCATTTTGCAATTAATCTCAATCCTTAATAGCAACTGCCTGATGGAATATACTGTATGTATGCCAAGGCCCATTTACAACTCCCAAAACTCTACAAACAATGGAGACTTTGGCTCAAGCACCCCAAGTGCCTAAACCTCACGTGACCTACTCTTACCTTACGGCCTTACCACCTTATCCAGATCCAATCTGAACTCCCTCACTTGGAATAATGCTTTTACCTTAACTCTATATTAGCCTCAAAGTCTCTTCATGTTATTTTCACAGTTCATCAATTGTTGTTCTCTTCACTATATAGTCCGAATTTTTTCTTTGTAGAAATACAAAATATTTATCTGCTGTATCCTTAAATTTAGTTAGGTACAGAATGAATTCTTAACAAACCACTGTATCTACACCTCTGAAAAAAATAAACTTAGAGTTTAAAAAAAAAGAAGAGGATGCTACATAGTGCTAAACATGGCCCTGTCCAAACTTTTGAGATGTTTTGCTGCCATCAGTTTCAAAATTACCTTCTTAAAATGGTACTGTACATTTTCACAGTTCAAACATTTGATATGTTTACTATTGTGAATAAAACCCAGTTTTTTTTATAACAATACACTCTGTAGATTTTACACAGCATCCCAACGTTTTGGGGGAATTGTCGGTGTTGTAAAAACAAAGTATTAATATAATGTATATAATAATATACTAGAATGTATATAATACTATAATGTAGTAAAAATGCAAACTTGTCCCCATCATAACCCCACCTCCCGCTTTTTAGTTTTGGTACCTATACATGTAGCAAATAGATCACAGTGAATGACACTTTTTGGTAGCTCACCATTTAAAAAAGTTTTATGTCTATTGTACAGTGACCACAAATGGGCAAATTTGGCCACTGTACTGGATATTTCATAACTGTCATTTCTGTCTATACTGTCAACCTCTAGATGGATGCAGCCTTTTCTGAATTGTTGTAGATCACCCCTCAACTCACTCCCGCCTTCTCCTCGCGTATCACTAAGGTATCAGTCTGGATGTCACACCACTTCCTCAATCTACCCAAAACTGAATTTATAATTTTTTCCTCCACCACATGCACCTTCCCTGATCTCTGTCAAACATCCATGGCACAACTATCAACCCATGCTCACATGCCAAGGTCCTAGGTGTAATCCTGGACCCTGATCTAGCCTTTAAGCCCCATATCCAAACACAGTCCAAATATTGCCGCCTCAAGCACAGCAACATCTCCAAAGTACATCCCTTTCTAACCACTGACACCACAAAGCTCTTAATTCACTCTCTGGTCATCTCTTGTCTCGACTACTTCAACCTTCTCAATAGCTTACCTTTACATAATCTATCCCCCCCTTCAATCCATCATGAATGCTGCTGCCAGACTCATCCACCTTACCAATCAATCGCTCTGTGTCTGCTACCCCCCTCTGTGTCAATCCCTTCACTGGCTTCCACTCATCCAACTAATTCAATTCTAAATACTAACTACTTACAAAGCCATCCACAACTCTGCCCCAATCTCAACACCAACCTAATTGTTCTCTTCGTTCCTCTCAAGGCCTCCTGCTCTCGATCTCCCTCATCACCTCCTCCCATGCTTGCCTCCAGTACTTTTCCAAAGCCTCTCCATTCCGATGAAAATCCCTACCCCAATCTGTCCAATTATCTCCTACTCTATTAGATATTAGACGATCCCTGAAAACCATCCTCTTCAGAGAAGCCAAGCCTACCCACACCAACAACTGTATTTTCATTTTCTCGATCAGCTCATCCTCTACAGGTATTACCCTTTGTTCCACTTTACCATTCTTTCTAGATTGTAAGCTCTAAAGAGCAGGGCCCTCTGTTCCCACCTGTATTGAATTGTATTTGTACCGTTTGCCCCCATGTTTTAAAGTGCTCCGCAAACTGTTGGAGATATATATATATATATATATATATATATATATATATATATATTATATATCCTGTATAATAACTGTTTGCTGTCACTTCCCCCTACCACACCTCCCTATTGGCTGGTAGGGCTGCCTATCACAGTGAAGGGCACACAGTGAAGAACAGGAGGAGGGCTGGAGAAGGCAACCACAGGTTCTGGTCACTATTTCTAAATAGTAGCACCTCAGTATTTGTGGCCCCTGGGGGCCACAGCACAGGAAAGAATGTGTGGGTAACAGAAGGTGATGGCTGCATAGTATGAGTATAATTGTGATTACTCCAGTTATGTCTACAGATTCCCTTTAAAATGACTTTATATGTGCGCTTACACATCAAATGAAACATTGTACTCACTTTCATCACGTTTTGTAATTGGACTGTGATAGATCTGTAAAGAAAGATATAGACAAGACAGATGCAGCAAATCAGTAACTCAAGAAAGCAACACAGGGTTTTTTGAAGCGAAACAAAGCAAATGAAACGTGTGAACAGGACTGAAAGGTAACCATTTTATTTAGTGACAGGAGCTTTGATTGGCATTTAGAGAGCTGTAACCACTTCACGCCTGTAGGCCATCATGATGTTCTAGACTTTCAGTGGGGATATCGGATCAGTGCAGCTACAGGCATCATTCAGATATTATCTTTTTCAGCCGGCGATTCACTTCATCAAAAGAACGATCATAGCGGCAGTTCAGCCGACTGATCATTCTTACAGGTGGCGGGAGGGGACTTCTCCTCCTCCTCCTCCTCCTCCTCCTCCTCCCCCCCCCCCCCCCCCCCCGGTGCTTCTACCGGCTCACTCGTGCAATCGGCGAGCCGGAGAATGAATCAGTTGCCACAGGAAGTTTGCGCATAGGAGACCAGATGGTCCTCAATTATCTCTATGACTCTGAGGCCCGGGCGCTACATTATGACATTATGTCTGGGCCCGCGGAAGTAAACAATGACGGGGACGGAGCTGGAAAGGCCGAGACAGTTTATTTTTTGGATCTCTGTCTTTCCGTCCTGGAGAGATCTGGGGACTTATTGAGGTAAGATGTCTTCTAAAGAGGAGCCGTCATGTCCTATTCCTATTACAAGGGATGATTACATTCCTTGTAATGGATAAAAGTGATCAAACAAAATGTTAAGAGAAAGTGTAAAATAAATACAAGTAAAATAAAAATTTAAAGCGCCCCCATCCCACGCACATATAACCAAGTTGTGCCCACATATGTAAACTGTGTTTAACTCCAGCCCAAGACCTCCTCTGTAACTCTAAACAGGTAACCTGTAGAAAAAATTTAAGAATCGCCTATGAAGATTTTTAAGTACCAAAGTTTGACACCATTCCAGTAATGTGCGCAATTTTAAAGCGTGACATGTTGGATATTTATTTACTCTGCGTAATATCTTTCACATCATACAAAAAAATTGGGCTAACTTTACTGTTTTGTTGCTTAATTCATTAAAATATTTTTTTCCAAAAAAACACGTTTGAAAAATCGCTGCGCAAATACGACCACCAATTTATTTCCTAGGGTCTCTGCTAAAAAAAAAAAATTGGGATTTGAGAAATTTACTAGAAAAAAAAATTATGATTTTTACATGTAGGAGTGAAGTGCCACAATTGGCCCGGAAGGGAAGTAGTTAAAGCGTGTCCAATGCCATATTTTGAAGTGTAAGCTGGCCCTTAGTTTCTTACAGCCTGGATGCTACACACAGCCCCCTTCTGGAGCTGCAACCGACAGTCCTGACTTTGGTACAGTCGTACTGTTCACTCGCCCCTTCCTCTCCACTCATCTATTCACAAAGATCTTTGTATTTTCCACTAGCTATAAGGTGTTCTATGAATGGATAATGTGAGATCCCATCAACTCCTATGACAAATTTACAGAAAGCTTTGTACTGAAAAGAATACGAGGATTTTTGAGAATGTATGAGGGGAATAGAAGGGGATAGTGAATGACATGATCCCCACACTATACTATCAGAGCTCTTTTTCCAGCATTGCCTGTAGTATCTGGGATATATGAAACTAAGACATGTACAGTAACCAGCAAGTCAACAATAGAATAATCAGCATTAAAGGCCAATTACGGTGGGGAAAATTATTATTTGATCTCATGCATATTTTGTAAGCTTGCCCACTTACAAAGAAATTAAGGGTCTATAATTTCTATCATAGGTCTATTTTAAATGATAGAGACAGAATATCAACAGATGAGTCCTGTCAATTTAAGAAGGTGCTCCTAACGACAACTCGTCATGTGTATAAAAGACAACCATCTACAGAATCTTTCTTCAATTCAAACCTCACCATCATGAGCAAGACCAAAGAACTGTCAAATGGCATCAGGGACAACATTCTAGAGCCACACAAGGCTGAAATGGGCTACGAGACTATCAGCAAGAAGCTTGGTGAGAAGGAGACAACTGTTGGAGCGATTATTCGCAAATGGAAGAAACACAAAATAGCCATCAAGTGCCCTCGGTCAGGAGTGAGGGATCGGTCCAGAACTACATGGTAGGAACTTGTGAATGATGGAGGCAGTTGGGACCACAGTCACCAAACATTGATAACACAATACACCACCATGGATTGAAATCCTGCAGAGCCCGCAAGGTCCCCCTCCTCAAGAAGACATGTACAGGCCCATCTGAAGTTTGCCAATGAATATCTAAATGATTCAGAGAAGGATTGGGAGAAAGTGCTGTCGTCAGGTAAGACCAAAATTGAGCTCTTTGGTATTAACTTGACTCGCTGTGTTTGGAGGAAGAAAAATACTATGACCACAACACCATCTTTACAGTCAAGAACGGAGGTGGAAACATGATTCTGTGGAGCGATTTCTCTGCTAGGTGCAGGCTGACAGCCGCATTGAGAGGCCAATGGATGGGGCCATGTACTGAAAAATCTTAGATGAGAACCTTCTTCCTGCTGCCAAAACACTGAAGATGGGTCGTGAATGGTTCTTCCAGCATGACAATGACCCAAGACATACCCCCAAGGCAACAAAGGAGTGGCTCAAGAAGCACATTAAAAGCCACTGAGTGGTCTAGCCAGTCTCCAGACCTTAATTCTATAGAATATTTATGGAAGGAGCTCAAACTTCGAGTTGCCAAGCGACAGCCAAGAAACCTTAAGGATTTTGTGAAGATCTGTAAAGAGTGAACCAAAATCTCTCCTGAGATGTGTCCAAACCTGGTCACCATCTAAAAGAAACATCTGACCTCTGTGCTTGCCAACAAGGGTTTCTCCACCAAGTATTAAGTCATGTTTTGCTTGGGCATCAAATATTTTACTCACTGAACTGCAACTCAATTTATAACATTTGTATTGTGTGGTTTTTTTCTGTATTTTTGGATGATATTCTGTCTCTAGCATTTAAAAAAAAACTGATAAATTATAGACCCTTCATTGTTTTGTAAGTGGGCAAACGAAGAAGGAGGTTGGGTGGGACTTTGGTTGGATGGAGGCAGATGAACCTACCCATTCATTGCCTCATTTAAAATCCCAATTCCTTGTTCTCTTCTATTTCCGTAAGTGGGCAAATTTACTAAATCTTTAGGGGATCAAATAATTATTTTCCCCACTGTGTCAATTGTGCCTATGGCAAAAAAAAATTTCTTCATGCAATTGCACTTTAAGGTATGCTTCACCAATATGGACATTTATATTGATTTGATACATAGTAGTATTGTGTTATTTTGCACTTTACAGTTTATTTCTCTAGTGCGGCTGGTGAAGGTTTATAGGCTGCAGAACCAGGATTGAGCAGTAGAGGTCGCTCCAACCACAGCCGACTATACTCACCGGCTCTTTACCATCCATCGCTTCAATCCACAGGCGGCGATTAGTCTCAGAAAAGGCCTGAAAAGTGATGGTGCTTTGTCTGAAACACAGGATAGCGGACACCATTACTCCAGTTCACGGCACACACAAATCAAGAGCTAACTGCAGTGAGCCCGCCATTCAACTGAATTATCCAAGAATGGAGCAATCCTTCATATTCAACCCCACAGCAAATCTTCTAAATGCCCCATCAAATATCTCCAGCTTTATTTTACATTCTATCTTCTACTTAAAATATAAGATCACCTCGAGCCTGCAGAGTATTGCACCCGCGATCATCGGATCAAAGGTGCAATGTCAAGCTCCTGCAGAATCCTATTAATAATCTTCCCTCGCAGTGTGGCTGCTTCAACACTGCAAGGGTTTACTACATATATTGTCTAGAGGAGAAACACTTCGACTTACCTAACCTACTCGGCGCAATGTCTTTTATATTTTAACAATAGGGTCTTAGATTGTGTTTGTGTGCGCCAACGTTCTTATCCACATCAATACTGGGCACTTTCACCCACTTTCTGCCCAGGTCAACTTTCAGCTCACACTCTGAATGACAATTATGCGGTCATGCAACAATATACCCAAAGTTTTTATCATTTTTTATAGCTTTCTTTTGCTGGTATTTAATCACTGCTGAGTTTTATTTTTTGCTAAATGACAAAAGAAAAAAAAAATTGAAAAAAAAAAGTCTTAGTTTCGGTTATAACATTTTGCAAGAAACTTTTCTTCGCTGATGTGGCGGCACTGATATGCTGCACTGATAGGCACTAATAGTCTGCATTGATGAGGCGGCACTGATACGCTGCACTGATAGGCACTAATACGCTGCACTGATGAGGTGGCACCGATACGCTGCACTGACGAGGTGGCACTGATACGCTGCACTGACGAGGTGGCACCGATGTTCAGTGCCCTAATTATCAGTGTAAACAAAGCACTGATATCCTTGATGGGTAAAATGTGTCCTTTTCTCACACCAACACAACATGAGAGGAAAGGACTGCCAAGAACTGGAAAATCTTTTTACAGGTTATCAGCTGTGATTGGATACAGCTGTGTGCACATGGTACAGAGCTGCTGTGATTGGCCCTTTTCCATGATTTCTAATTTGGTGTGTCCAAAGGATATGGCAGTCACAGAGCGTGCCCGATGTGTGCACCAGGAGGAAGCAGGGTTCTTCGATGACATCTATGGACACCCTCCCAGAACCCGACGACCGCGTTGTACCCAACTTTTGGCTATAGCGTGATCAGGAAAAAGTTAGTGTATTTAATTTTGTTAATCTGCGTCTGAAAAAAAAAGTGCAAATACATTGTGACATAAAAAATTGCAACAGGTGGTTATAGGCAAGTCTGCGGTGCATACTAGCACATCATGGGGTTAACCTGCAGAGGACAATTTTCAGTTTACTAGGATTTATTTCAATTTTGTTAC
Organism: Lithobates pipiens; assembly: GCF_037356315.1. NCBI lineage: Eukaryota > Metazoa > Chordata > Amphibia > Anura > Ranidae > Lithobates > Lithobates pipiens. The sequence continues at coordinate 194,005,597 of NW_027507685.1, forward strand.
TGTGTTTAAAAGGCAAGTATAAAGAGTATTAAGGGCGGGGGTGCGGCGGTTGCCATCCAGTAGCATGGACTGCTCCACCTGGCATCCGTGCCCATGCCGCAATTGCATCCGCACACAGAGATGCTGCAACGTGGGTGCACACTGACCCAGGGGTGCTGCCACTTGTTCTGCCCCTTTGGGCGAGTCGGCCAGGTGGAGGGAGCATAAAAGGACAAACGGCGGGTTCCTCCGTCAGCTGACCAGAGAGATTTGAGGAGTGGAATCAAGAACGGGACATGCAGGAGGTAGGCAGCCTGCATCTGTACTGGCCAATATGCTGATCCTTAATCGGCAATGCAGACTTTTTACTATGATTACTATCTGTCCATTTCCTCTGCCCTTCAGGGTTGATCTATATCACTTGCTGCCTGCTGCTTCTATCCATCCAACAGGTGCCCAGGAGACATATATCCTTGGAAACACAACCAGTGAGTCTTTTTTGAATAATGTATATGGAGACACTTAGTCTGTTAAGATACATTCTGAGACAGAGAATATATATAGTAAAGGACTATATGGTCTTCATAGGCCCTGATGAAGCATACCAGGGGGAAACGTGTCGGCAAATGAGGACCTACTCATTAGTATTATTTTTTGTTCATCAACTACACGCAGCAAACTGCCAGATCTATATTCTGATATTTTAAATTAGATCTATACATTCTATCTGTTCTTTTAAAAGCATGTTAAACTTTTATAAAATGTGATTTTTATATAATTTTGGTGTATGCTTGTTTTCTGGCCTGAAGAGTTCAATATCCCTTCTTTCCCTTTTCTGTTGGGAGAAAAAAAAAAAAAACACAATAGTCATAGGGCAGGGGGTGGGGAAGCTAGAAATGGGCTTTAAAGTGGTTGTAAACCCTAAAAAAAAAAAATAAAACCCTGCAAAACAAAGGCATAATGAGCTAGTATGCATAGCATACTAGCTCATTATGATTTAACCGAGATTGAAGCCCATACAGTCATCCTCGTACCCCGCTCCGGCAGCTGACATCGCTACCGGAGTTACTTCTTTGTATCGCGGACTCCAGCGCTGCAATTGGCCGGATCCACGATGACCTCACTCACTTCAGCGCAGGAGCTGCCAGTAATGGCACAGTCTAACTGGAGCAACACCACATACTGCCATTGCTTCAGTGCGCATGTGCCGATGACGTCGGCACATGCAAATACAGCGGATATCTCCTAAAACATGCAGGTTTAGGAGATATCCAGTAGCTACAGGTAAGCTTAATTATAGGATTACCTGTAGCAAAAAGTAGTTGTAAAGGGTTTTACAAACACTTTAAGGCTTTGGATCACACTAACAGCCAAGTCACTAGCATTTTTCAATTGGAGTGTTCATCAATGGCAGCCTACAACTCTTCTCTAGAACAAGATTCCATTCATGTCAGTGGTACTCACCTCTCATTGGTTTCTACATCAAAACAAAACCTCTTATCAATGGAATCTGTCTTCCGTCTTATGCAAGACTTGAGGGTCAGCTCCTGGCTCACCTAAAAGGAAGAGGGGAAAGGGGACGCCTGTAGCAAACGGTAATTGGAAATCGGTGGGGTGAGAGCAACAATGAGGAGGGGGATGAGGGAATGACAAGAAGAAAGGTGAAAGGATAAATTGAGAAGAGAGGGAGTCTGACGAGAAGTTATAGAGTAGGTAGAGAGTAGCAGTTCGAAGATACGGGCAGTGAGCAATGTACAGCACTAGGGAGAGGACTGGCGATGGGGAAGAAGCCGTGTTCCTGTCTGGTGACAGATGGCGATGGGAAGATTATCACACAGGCTTTCCTTGCAGACAAACAGGATTAGAATATCTTTGGACAGAGACACAATTACACAAGCTTACATCATGCCATTGTGTACACACACCCCAACCTATTGTCTACCAAAAAATAAATTCCAATATACACTATATGGCTAAACATTTGTGAACACATGACCATCACACCTACACTATATGGACATATAAATAAGTACATTGGAAATCAACATTAGAGAACAATTTATGAACACTTGCTTTTTTTCTCAGAAATAATGTAATCTTCATTGCTTAATTATGATGGTATTTTTGTTGTGGTGAAACCATGCTAATAGAAAAAGGTTTTTCAAAATAACCAAAGCACTTCCAACAAAAGATTTTTTTTTGTAGAAAACACAATGATGAAAATGAGAGAACAGCAATGACTATAGCATGGAGAAAGACTACAACTTAAATTTCTGAAGGTTACAACGAACAATTAGTAGGACACGGGGGGGACTTTGACTTCAGCACATCTGCTTTGCACAGGACATCACTAGTCTCGCACAACTCTGGTGTGATTTTGTTCCAGTTTCTTGCAAAGTTCAATGACTGCAATGGGTTTCTTGATCATAATTTTGTCACCAAGGATTTTCCAAATGTTTTCTATTGGGTTTAGATCAGGCCATTTCATTATTTCAATGTTTTCAGCTTCAAGGAACTGCTTTACCCGTTTTGCTGTGTGACAGGGGGCATGTCCGTGCATGAAAATTGCTGGCTGATTGGGTGAACCGAGGGAAGGAACAACATGTTGTCCAATAAGGTTCTGATAAACATTTGCATTCACACTGCCATGTAGCTGTATACGAGGCGCAACTCCTGCTACAGAAAATATCCCCCAAACCATGACGCTTCCCCCTCCACCTTTCACCAACTTCTTTACATACTTTGGGTTCAGTCATTCCCCAGTTTGACAACGAACATAATTGGACTCAAATTAAACTTGCTTTCATCACTAAAGTGAACTTTGGACCAGTTGTCCTCTGTCTACACAACATGCTCCTCCGCAAAGGTTGTTAGAGCCTCTTGATTCTTTCTGAGAGGTTTTGTCACTACATAGTGGGATTTCAGTCCAAATTCTCTTACACAGCAAGACAATACGATGAGACAGATCCCTACTCTGTTCAGCGCTGAATCCTATTTCTGCCTTCATTGCCTTCCCTTGTCGGTCTGTTCCTCCATCATAAAACAGAAGTCCAACACCTGTGTAAACCCCAATGTTGGAGTCCACCATGAACAGAAGTCCAAAACTTGTGTAAGCTCCTCACTGGAGCTTATTCTAGATTAATGGCCTTCTCCGCTACCAATTTGACAGTGTTTGAGACTAGCGATTGGCTGATCAGACCTAACCACTGCATCCTGGGAGGAAGAGGAGAAGGTCACAAGTTTTCCCATATCAAGTAGTATTGGGTATTTCTAAGAAGGTTCTAAAAGACAGTACAGTAGCTTAGTGGTTAGCACTTCTGCCTCCCTTTGAATACCCAACAGGACATCACCTGCATGGAGTATTCTTGATCTATGTATTGCAATTTAGGCAAGGGCGAGCCATTGTTCTACACTTTGACAGCAATAAACAGGCCATACTCTTATCTGAAACCTGCTTCCAGGTTGGTTCCAACCACACCTCCCATCACAGCCTGTGTAAGCCCTATGAAAGCCCCTAAAACATGTTGGCTCTACCCATTACAAGTCAACAGTCAACTTCAATAAGCTCCTTAAATATAACCCAAGTGTGACAAACCTTTATACAGGGAAACTCCATAAAAGGGTGCGCTGTTTTATTGAAAGATATCACAGTGAAGGATAATGTTTCTGAGCCACGTGATTGCATGTGAATACCCCATACCCGATGAAGGTGTCCTGTGTGGCTCTGAAATGTCTATCCCTTACTGTGATGTTATTCAATAAAACATTGGACCCTTTGATGGAGTTTCCTGGGATGCTGGTGACATTTTTCTTGGAGCCATTTTCCTGCTGGTGGTCTCTATAGCAACCACCTACTCTTCAGCCACTTTCAGGAATGTGTGTTGTGACAGACCTAGCCAGGACAGAGGCTGTGTGAGGGGACTGAATGCCAGCTTATTGCCTTGCGATTATGGGCCATGGCATTTGAGGGAACAGTGCTCTTTGTGAGCTTTATGCCTGGGGACCCCGAGGTGTTACTTGGATTCAGGTCCATGTCTCCCCCCCCCCCCACCCCCCCCAAGACACACAGACTCTGGATATGTATATGCCATATTAGCAATAGACTGAATCACACTGTTGGGACACAAACTGTTAGATGCTAATGTCATCAACTCCAGCCACCTTTCTGTTGTGTAAATGAGTCTAGTCTGGCTTGTAAGAATATTTCACACAATGTTGTTGTGCTAATTAACCCTGTGTTGATGTTTATGGTAATATGGTAATGTGTACTGAGTCAACTAGTCCGGGTCAATGATTAGATAATTAGCTCATGCTAATTAGGTTAGGTTTTAGTCATCTTGCTGTATATATTTGTGGGAGATCCCAAATAAAAGGCTATTCCTGATGTACTCCAAGACTGGTGTTGTCTGGTTCTTGGGGGTTCCTATAGCCAGATCCATTGGCGTCATGTTCCAGGACTTAGGAAGCGGTATACTGATGGAAACACTCAAGCGGAGTGTGAGCGGATAGGATCCCCCACATGTGTGTTGGGAATATTGCTCTAAACCTTAATCCAGAGCACACCTCCACACCCATCCAAGAGTATTTTGTGGAGTGGCTTTTTTGTTGCCCATCTATACTACACTTTCATTGGTTACAAACGCCCTTGAAGAACCATGCTCAACTCAAATCACTTCCATCAATACCAAACCATACACCAGTCCAGCGCTCTCAAACACACACACAGACTAGAAAGGAATGATGGTTTCAGATGTCCCTGTCCTTTCTCAAATCCATAGGCATGCTCAAGAAAAATCATTGCATTATTAAATAACATGTACAAAGTAACCAATGGGTCATGGGTTCAAATCCCAACTACGACACTACTAGCATGGAGACATGCTAGTAGGTTAATTGGCACCTTTCTAAACTGGCCCCAGTACAGTGCTTCTGGAAAGTATTCACAGCACTTCAGTTTTTCCACATTGTTATTTTACAGCCTTATTCCAAAATGGATTCAATTCATTTTCCTCAAAATTCTACAAACAATACCCCATAATGACAACATGAAAGAAGTTTGTTAGAAATCTTTGTAAAATTATTAAAAATTAAAAATAATCACATTAGAGCTCAGGTGCATTCCGTTTCCACTGATCATTCTTGAGATGTTTCTACAATTTGGAGTCCACCTGTGATAAATTCAGTTGATTGGACATGATTTGGAAAGGCACACACCTGTCTAAGGTCCCACAGTTAACAGTGCATGTCAGAGCACAAATCAAGCCATGAAGTCAAAAAATGTGTCTGTAGACCTCCGAGACAGGATTGCATCATGGCACAGATCTGGAGAAGGGTACAGAACATTGAAGGTCCCAATGAGCACAGTGGCTTTAATCATCTGTAAATGGAAGAAGGTTGGAAACACCAGGACTCTTCCTACAGTGGGCCACCCAAACTGAGGGATCGGGGGAGAAAGGCCTTAGTCAGGAAGGTGAACAAGAATCTGATGGGGACTAACAGAGCTCCAGCGTTTCTCCATGGAGAGAGGAGAACCTTCCAAAAGAACTGTGCAGCTGTACATCTGTGCAGCACTCCACCAATCAGGCCGGTATGGTAGAGTGGCCAGGCGGAAGCCACTCCGTAAAAGGCATATGACAGCCTTCCTGGAGTTTGCCAAGCGGCACCTGAAGGACTCAGACCATGAGAAACAAAGTTCTCTAGTCTGATGAAGCAAAGGTTGCTCATCACCTAGCCAATACCATCCCTACAATGAAGTATGGTGGTGGCAACATCATGCTGTGAGGATGTTATTCAGCAGCACAAACTGGGAGACTAGTTGGATCAAGGGAAAGATGAATGCAGCAATTTAGAGAGACATTCTTGATGAAAACCTGCTCCAGAGCACTCTAAACCTCAGACTAGGGTGAAGGTTCCTCTTTCAACAGGACAACGACCCTAAGAACACAGCCAAGATAACAAAGGAGTGGCTATGGTACAACTGAACGTCCTTGAGTAGCCCAGCCAGGGCCCAGACTTGAACTTGATTGAACAACTCTGGAGAGATCTGAAAATGGTTGTGCACCGACACTCCCCATCCAACCTGATGGAGCTTGAGAGGTCCAGCAAAGAAGAATGGGAAAAAACTGCACAAAAATAGGTGTGCCAAGCTTGTAACATACTCAAAAAGACTTGAGGCTGTAATTTGTGACAAAGGTGCTTCAGCAAAGTATTAAGCAAAGGCTGTGAATACTTATGTACATGGGATTTTTTTCGTTTTTTATTTTTAATAAATTTGCAAAGATTTCAAACAAACTTTTCACGTTGTCTTTATGGAATATCGTTTGTAGACTGCTGAGGAAAATAATGAAATTGATCAATTTTGGAATAAGGCTGTAACATAACAAAATGTGGAATAAGTGAAGCACTGTGAATACTTTCCGGATGCACTGTATGCGTATGTACTGTATATGAGATAGGAACATAAGACCAAGTTCCTTCTGGGCAGCAACTAAAGTGAATGTACTGTATGTGATGTGCTGAGCAAATTGTCGACAGTATACAAATGTAATAAATATGCAGGGCAAACAAGGGGGTAAGGGAGATTGCTTAAGGCATTAGCAGAAAGAGTGGAAATTAGAGAATTCTCTTGAAATACACTAACAAAACACATTCCTGTTATTCAGACAATTTTTTGGAACATTTTACTCAACAATATTCATAAAAAGCATCAATTGTCTAATCATACCTGTCGAGATCCTGGCTTCTGCTCTACAGGAATTAAGTTTAAACTCTTCCCTTCCTTCTCGTACTTGCAGTAATACTTCACCCACGTCAGGCCGAGGGCCCCTGGAAGCCATAAAAGAGATATTCAGATCATGTAAAGATTTCAGTGATTCCTTACAGTCTAATAAGCAAATGTTGCTCTGACGCTGGTTGGTGACTGTATGGTTTAGCAATGGAGTTCACAGGAATGTATGCAGACTACACTATATGGCCAAAATTTAGACACCTAATCATCACACCTATGTGGCCAAAAGTATGTGGACCCCTGTCCAAATGACTGAGCTCAGGTGTCTGCAGTGAAGGGTACTGTTTATGCTACAGCATATGACGACCGTTTAGACAATTGTACGCTTCCAAACTTGGTAACAATTTTGAGACAGCCCTTTTTCGGCATGACTGTGCACAGGGGCACAGTCATGCTGAAAAAGGGCTGTCCCCAAACCAGCTTCCTAAATGGAATTGCTTGACCAGCTTGGTGTAGAGGAACTTGAGTGTCCTGCAAAGAGCCCTGACCTTAACCCTACTGAACACCTTTGGTATCAAGTCTTCTCATCCAACATCTGTACCTGACATCAACCCTACTGAACACCATAGGGATCAGTTCTTCTCATCCATCAGTACTTGACCTCAAGCCTACTGAACACCTTAGGGGATCAGGTCTTCTCATCTAACATCAGTACCTGATCTGGACCCAACTGAACACCTTTGGGATTAGGTCTTCTCATCTATCAGTACCTGACCTCAACCCTATGGAACACCTTTGGGATCAGGTCTATTCTTATTCAACATAAGGCGGCACAGTGGTGTAGTGGGTAGCACTCTCACCTAGCAGTAAAAAGGGTCGCTGGTTCTAATCCCAACCACGACACTGCCTGCCTGGAGTTTGCATGTTCTCCCTGTGCTTGCGTGGGTTTCCTCCGGTTACTCCGGTTTCCCCCCCACTCCAAAAGACATGCAGGTAGGTTAATTGGCTTCTGTCCAAAATTGGCCCTAGTATAAGAATGGGGACCTTGAATTGTGGGCTCCTTGAGGGTAGGGACTGATGTGAGTGTGCAATGTACAGGAATAGGGACAATTGTAGACACTCACTCAGGTTGAACTGGATGGACTAGTGTCTTTATTCAACCTAACTATAAGTACCTGACCTCACAAATGGGCACGAATTCCCATAGACACCCTTTAAATCTTGTGGAAAACCTTCTCAGAAGAGTTGAGGCTCCTCTAGCCGCAAATGGGAGGCCAATTCCATATTAACGTTCATTGTTTCGGAATGGGATGTGCAACAAGCTAAAGGCATGTTGGTCAGGTGTCCACCAACTTTTGGCCACATTCCGTAAAACTAGCACGTTGAATGTGATGGAGCATATCATAGCATAAATAATCATGGAAGACAATGCTTGAACCTGTGGAGGAGTGCATGGTGGAATATATAATCAAAAATGTATTTAAACCTGTGCAAAGTGACATAATATCCCTCCCTCAGTTGGCAAATTGAGAAAAAAAAAGCACAAACAAAAGGCATTATGGCAACTGACATCAATTCAGCAAAAGTGATATATATATATAATTTTAGCATCTGAACAGTGGCATGACTGGGCTACAGTACGTGCTTGAGACTGTCAAATACCCTTCTCTGAAATATCGCTTGTACATTGTGTTCATCTATATTCTCTACATTCTCATTCATGGACTTTGAACAAACATGCAGTTCAAGAACAACAAAAAATTGATATTCCTCACGCGCATAAAGTATATGTTTTAAAACAGGCTCTCACTGACCTCTGTATCTGCCTGTACTGCTTTAGTGTAGCTTTAACTGCTGCCCCCACCTCCCAGCAGTGACTCAGCAATTAAGCCCCCTTTCTTGTTTGCTCAACAAAACTTTTCCTGCTCCCTCCTTCCTAGCAATTACAAAATAGCACCATGCCTGTCTCTCCTCCCAGCAGTAACTCACCTCCCTCTTCCCAGCAATCACTCAGCAGCTCAGCTCCCCCATCCCAGCAATCACTCAGCAGCTCAGCTCCCTCTTCTCAGCAATCACTCAGCAGCTCAGCTTCCCCATCCCAGCAATCACTCAGCAGCCCAGCTCCCTCTTCTCAGCAATCACTCAGCAGCTCAGCTCCCCCATCCCAGAAATCACTCAGCAGCTCAGCTCCCTCTTACCAGAAATCACTCAGCAGCTCAGCTCCCTCTTCCCAGCAATCACTCAGCAAATCAGCTCCCTCTTCCCAGCAATCACTCAGCAAATCAGCTCCCTCTTACCAGCAATCACTCAGCAGATCAGCTCCCTCTTACCAGCAATCACTCAGCAGATCAGCTCCCTCTTACCAGCAATCACTCAGCAGATCAGCTCCCTCTTACCAGCAATCACTCAGCAGATCAGCTCCCTCTTACCAGCAATCACTCAGCAGATCAGCTCCCTCTTTCCACCAATCACTCAGTAGATCAGCTCCCTCTTCCCAGCAGTCACTCAACAGCTCAGCTTCCTTTGGTCGCCGTTTAAACAGTGACTAGCAGCACATCTTCCCTGTCTCCCTCCTCTCAGCAGTAACTCAGCAGCTCAGCTCCCCTTCCAGCAATCACTCAACATTTAAACTCACCCTGCTCCCCCATCACAGATTCCTCGACTCTCCAGCCTTCCAATCTCTATTAGAAACACAGAGCAGGAGCTCTAGGAGGGAGGAAAGCAGAGTACTAATACTCTAAATCAGGGGTCTCCAAACCCCGGCCCGCTTCTGTTATCCCCAGCACGTAGCTCACGCAGACACCGCCGACACTACAGACAAAGCACTGTTAGTCTGCTTCCTTGTCTAAACCCCCACTGTTCTTGGCAGCAAGCCCTGGCAAACAGCAAAGAAACCCGCTCCTCCCACCCCCTCTGCCACGGCGTGCTGTTGATTGGTTTCTAGGACCGCTGGTGTTACAGCAACCAATGACGTCATCGTACAGCGGCTCCCAACTGCTGTTTATATTAGTGATCAGTCAACATTCAAACTGCTTGTGTAGCAGTGTGAGGGAGCCGGGTGGTGCAGGGCACCTGTACTGTGCTGTTATTGTGACAGTAATGTAAGAGGCCGCAGATATGGGGAAGGCTCTGATGGGCACACAGGTGGGCAGGGAGGCTCTGATAGGCACACAGGTGGGCGGGGAGGCTCTGATGGAAACAGATAAGTGGGGAGGGACATTCATTTATAAGGAACTGATTTTTTCGGACCATGAATGTGTAAAATTTGCAATGAGGCCCTCCTACTCAAAATTCTGAAGACCACTGCTTTAAATGACTTCACTGCTTCACTTCACTGCTTCTCTTGATCTTGGAGGATGAATTGTCGCAAAAACCTGCAGCTACACAGGTCAGTGAAGGAATGATTAGAGTATATATAGACATGAATTTCCATAGCCTGGCCACAAGTTCATGTTAAACTGCATTTTGCAAGAAATGTGATGCGTGCCAAAACACCCCCCCCCCCCCCCCACCCGACAGCTGAAAATGCACATTACTTTTTTCTTGGGAATACAAATATCCTTCGATTGTGCTCTGGCCTTTCAGCTTGCAAACTATAGGAGCATCAGTCATCCTCTTCTTCAAATCTTCCATTTCTTCTCGGGTACTACTGAAGTGGTTACGTGTCTGTGGAAAAAGACAAGGATTGAGAAGGCTAGCATAGCGTGGTGATTCATTTCGTCTAGGTCCATGTACATCTTGTGAGTCAGGTTGAATGGAAAAACCTTATCAAAACTCAAAGACCTCTTTTACACCAGACATTACTGCAGATGACAGTGTGACCTAAGCCTTAGTGCAGGGGTAGGCAACCTGGGGCCCTCCAGCTGTTGTGGAACTACAGTTCCCATGAAGCATTGCAAGGCTGACAGTTACAATTAGTCACAGAGGCATGATGGGACTTGTAGTTCTGCAACAGCTGGAGGGCTCCAGGATGCCCACCCCTGCCTTAGTGCAACCCAGACAAAGATGCAGTACCAGTGCTAGAATGTCATTACTGCAGCACAGTAGTAATCTGCAATTCCTGTGTTTTTTAGAAGCGCAAGGGGATATCGCAGCTTATAGTGATGAGGGAGGGGTTTGTAAATGTAAAAAGCTACTTTTGTTTTCTAAAGAATTATTTAGAACCTATATATATATATATATAATACACACATATATATTTCTTTTTTTAGCAGAGGCCTTATAGAATAAAATGGGAAATTGCAATTTTTTTATGCTACAAGGTATTAGCGCGGCAGTTTTCCAAACATAATTTTTTGGGGAAAAAATACACTTTAAAGAGGGATTCCACCAAAAAAAAAAAATATTAAAAGCCAGCAGCTATAAATACTACAGCTGCTGACTTTTAATAAATGGACACTCACCTGTCCCGGGTTCCAGCGATGCCGGCAGCCGAGGCCGATCGATCGCTCGGCTCTCGGCTGCTGTAGTCACCATTCTAGGTGAGGGAATCAGGAAGTGAAGCGAATCGGCTTCACTTCCCAGTTCCCTACTGCGCATGCGCGAGCCGCGCCGCGCAATAGGAAATCTCCGCGCTGTCACTGGGACCCGTGTGTGTCCCAGCAGACAGCGCAGCAGGGCAGGAAATGGCGTAGACTCCCACGGGAGTCTATGCCCAGAAGTGGGTGAAAATACCTGTCTTTGACAGGTATCTCCACCCTCCTCCCCCCTGAAAGGTGTCAATTGTGACACCGGAGGGGGGGATGGATCCGATCAGCGGAGGTTCCACTTTAGGGTGGAATCCCGCTTTAATGAATTTTATTGCACACAAACACAAAATACCCAATTTTTTTGTAAAATATAAAAGATGATGTTACACCGAAAAAAAACATACCTAACATGTCATGCTTTAAAATTGCATCTGCCCTTGGAATGGCGCCAAACTACAGTACTTAAAATTCTCAATAGGCAACACTCTGAATGCCTTTACACGATATCAGTTTAGAGCTGCACAGGAGGTCTGGTGCTAGAATTATTGCTCTCGCTCCGTTTGAGAAAATACCTCACGTGTGGTGTGATCACCATTTATATACACATGTGGGACTTGCGCATGTGTTCGTATTTGTGCGAAAGCATGGGGTGATCTGAATGCATATAATTTTATCTAAAACTTTTTGTACACCATCTATCTTTTTTTTATTAACTTTATTGCGTTCCCCAAGACAACGTCAGATTGTGACGAAACGCTCGTTGGGAGAATTGGCGTGCTGAGGTCATCGCGTTGTAACATAGTGGATGGGTTTTTTGCAAGCTGGCCGTTTCCTTGATGTTTTTATCCTGCATTTTTGTAAGTGCAACCTTTTCGTTTTTAATAAACTTTGTATGGTGCGATTCACACTATGGTGAGTTTGCATTTTGGGTAACGCTTGACCTACATCCTTGATTGACGATTGAGTTGCCCTGATCGCCTGCTGTGCAGTCCAAGTTCCTTTCCACCCAAATCCTGTGAGCTGCCCTCTCAATATCCTTCTGGACAGAGGCCCTGGCTGGGTTTATAGCCGCAGGCTCATGAGAGCTTGCCTTCTGGTAACCACACACTTTATGCGGTGGAGGTTCACTTTTCTTTGGTGGTGTATATTGCAAGATTATACACTGGTGATTATACACTGGTGCATATGTTCTATGGACTGAATTTGTACAACACATAAGTTGCTCCTGTGTTGGAAGTTTTCTGAGATTTACACACATTCACTGTGGTACATGGACTAAATAAAAAATAAAAAAAAATTGATCTATTTTGTTTTTAGCGTAACTTTATTCAACTTTAACTTTATTGTTATCACAAGGGATGGACATCTGGAGAGCTTGGGGTCTAATAGACCCCATGCTTAGGTCATCTGCCTGCCAATGGGCAGGTAAACAAAGAGCAGATACTGGAAGTAACGAAATCCTCATCGCTTCTAGGGTCACAGAGGAAGAACACTAGCTCCTCTCTCTGTGTAGTGCCGCCTTCCCCATCGTTCTCGCTTCTGGGCTCAGCAATAGGAAAGCAAAGCCCCCAAAAGCTGGTGGCGGGAGGGGGGCCCCCTTTCACCATCCGTAAAAGTGATTGGGTGGCTGATCATTTCTGCTATACAGGGAATAGCCGGCTGCAAATTTTGATACCGGGATGATGCCTGCAGCTGCAAACCTCATCCTGGTATAACCACTACAAATAGAGGACATCCATGAACATCGTAGTGGGCAAGTGGTTAACCCACAAATACACGTGTGGGAGCATTGTCATTCTAGGACAGGGTGTGTGTTACTTGCAGGATCACCAGGTGAACATAAGGGCGGGTTCTTACCTAAATTGCATAGGCATGTGGTCTGCGTTCCTGTGTGATTCCTGCTCATTTTCATGCAGTGTGATTTTGTAGTCTATTCATTTGAATGGGCTGCAAAGCGCACCAGAACACAGTGGGCTCGGTTATACATGCTTCAAAAATGTGACCTTAGGCATGCTTTTATTTTAAAGCCCTCTGAATTCCAATTAAAGCACCCCTCGCTAAATAAAAAGATTACTCTACAGTCCTGTTCACATGTTGTGTTTGTTTTGCTTCAAAAATTATACCCCATGTCGCTTTCTTGGTGCTTCAAAGCATCTCCCATACCTCCATAGAAGTCTATGGCACAGCACCTGCAGCATTTGATGGGCATTTATTCAGGAGATAGCTTTGATTTGTATTGGAGGTAAGACATCCCAGGATGCACTGGAAAACCAGCAAGCGAACCAGAAAGATATCAGACACTTTCAGTTCATATGTATATATTCTGGGAGTTTCTGGTGCAGGGGTCATAGCTGATGTGCAGCGTGGAAAAGCAGGAAGGTGAGCGGGGGTCTAATCTGGAGCAGAGCACCTAGCAGATGGCTCATGTAGTGTGCAACTAGAGAACGTTCTAGCGAGAGATGAGTGGGGACCGGAGAGAGAGAGGACTGAACAGAGGACCTGCAGAGCTGGCAGATTGGAGGAACTAGCAGCTGTCGCACATGGGGCACAGCATGAGAGCAATATAGCAGGAGGTGAATGGGACCAGAGAGAGAGAAGGATCAGGAAACCAGAGAATAAGCAAAGCTAGTTACTACTGAGCTGGGGTTACTACTGAGTGGGGAATCAGCGGAGCTGGGGTTACTACTGAGTGGGGAATCAGCGGAGCTGGGGTTATTACTGAATGGAGAATCAGCAGAGCTGGGGTTACTACTGAGTGGGGGATCAGGGAGCTGGGGTTACTACTGAGCGGGGGATCGGGGAGCTGGGGTTACTGAGTGTGGGATCGGCGGAGCTGTGTGCTTCCACTGAGCGAGGGATGAGCAGAGCTGGGGGTTAACACCGAGTAGGGCATCAGCAGAGCTGGGAGAACTACTGAGTGGGGCATCAGCAGAGCTAGGAGTTCTGAGTGAGGCATCAGCAGAGCTGGGGATACTATTGAGTGCGGCATCAGAAGAGATGGGGGTTACTACTGAATGGAGCATCAGCAGAGATGGAGGTTGCTACTGAGTGTTGCATCAGCAGAGCTGGTGATACTACTGAGATATATACTAAATATTTGACCATAAAATTGAACCCACAAATCTTTGTACACTATTATAGACTTACATTTTGAAGGCTCAGCTGCAGCTGTTGCTTGTAGGGTAGGAAGTCCTGCGTCAACTCAAACGTGAGGCTGTTGGAAGTGAATAGACAATGCAAGAAGGCCAAGACCTAAGAGCAAGACAAAGGTTGACATAACAGAGGATTTAACTTTACTTTGTAAACAATGGAGAACAGTAAAACAATGGCCTTACAATATCTGACCATGGTCTGCTAAGAGATAGTAACCCCCTCCTTTTTTGGGCATACGTTAAAAATGTACATTTTAGGTCTGAAGATTATGTATAACTCCCAAAATATTACATATATTCTTTGAAAGTAGAGACCCTGGAGAATAAAATGTACTGCTGTCAAATCCATATATATTTTGTTTTTAAAATACTTTATTGAAAAGTTTTTCATTTCAATTAACATTCACCACCACAAACAAAAAAGGACAAACATAAAAACCAATAGGGGGATGTACAATAAACTCAGAGCATGCAATATCATACATGACTGATGTTAACACTTTCATTCCCAAAAATCTTCATAGGCGATGCTTAATAAAAAAAAAAATAGCGGTTACCAGGTTAGTGTTACAGAGAAGGTCTTTTGCTAGAATTATTGCGATTTGAACACCATTTTCAGGCGCGACTTACATATGAGTTTTCTTTGTTGTTCGAGCACGCAGTGAAGGAGACGCTATTAAAAAAAAATGATGCCTTCCAATATTTGAAATATATTGCCCTGGTGACTTTCTTCCTACTGGACAACAGGGTAGCCACCAACCTATCTGAGAACCCCTTTCTCTTCAAGAGCTGCTCCTCAGAAACCAGGCCGTAAGCCTTAGTTTCACTAGATCTTGATAGACGAGAGGGCCCTGCCGGAGGAGATCTTGTCTTAGAGGGAGATGCCAGAATGGTTTTCGCTGCATCTGTAGTAGGGCCGAGACCACGGTCTTTTGGGCCAAATCAGAATTACCCCTGCCTCCTCTCTTCTGATCTTGCTCAACACTCGCGGAATCAACCAAAACGGGGGAAAAGCGTAGCATAGGTGAAAATTCCAGCTGTGTGCCAAGGCATCTACTCCCAACCACTTCACGTGCCTGTTCAGGGAGAAAAAGAGGGGGACCTGGGCATTTTCCTTTGTGGCAAAGAGA
Source organism: Lithobates pipiens (assembly GCF_037356315.1). NCBI lineage: Eukaryota > Metazoa > Chordata > Amphibia > Anura > Ranidae > Lithobates > Lithobates pipiens. The sequence continues at coordinate 194,021,054 of NW_027507685.1, forward strand.
TCTACCTCTGGCTGACCCCAACTTTCCCCAGTCTGAAGACCTCCGGATTCAACTGTCACTCTGCCTCTAGGACCTAGTTCCTGTTGAGGAAGTCTGCTTTTTCGTTTAGGGACCCCTTTAGGTGGATCGCTGACAAGGATAGAGTAAAACTGCTCTGCCCACAGCAAGATACATTTTGCTAGATCCTGAAGTGCCCTGCTTCTGGTTCCTCCCTGCCTGTTCAAGTATGCCACGACCACGGCATTGTCCGATAAGAGTTGGACGTGTTGCTTCTGAATAACGCCCGAGAGGGCAAACATTGCCCTCTCTACTGCCTTCAGTTCCCTCCAATTTGAGGACCTCTCCGCCTCTTCTGCAGACCATGAGCCCTGAACCCACTGGGAGTCCACGTGAGTCCCCCAACCCCAGGCGCTGACATCGGTTGTCAGCCGCACCTGGACCAGGAAGGACCACAACAGGCCTTCCGAAAGTACCTCTTGGTTTCTCCACCACCACAGACCTCTCTTTACCGAGGTGGGGATCCTCACCAGATCATCCAGAGAACTCTGCTGACGATCCCAGACCTTCAATAAGAAAGCCTGAGGAGGCCTGAAGTGATGCCTTACCCACTGGATAAGGAGGAAGTCAAAGTTCCCAAAACCGACATAACCTTCCTGATGGACAGGGGCTGATTGGATTGCAGTTGGGTTACCCCCTGTAACAGCTTCACCTTCTCTTCCGGCAGGAAGATCTTTTGGTCTAGAGAGCAGATTCGAAACCCCAGGAACGTCACTTCCTGAGCGGGCACCAAATTTGACTTTTGCAGATTTATAATCCATCCTAACTCTCTTGGATGCAGGCTCTGTCCAGATCCTTTCGCAAACCCTCCCTAATCTGGGCGAAAAATAACAGATCATCCAGATAGGGAATCACAGAGATTCCCTCCAGGCAGAGGGGAGCTAAATCTTTTGCCATGATTTTGGTGAACACTCTCGGGGATGATGACGGGCGATGACGGACCGAACGGGAGGGCTCTGAACTGAAGGTGAATGACCTTGCTCCCTTCCTTTAGTGCAAACCTCAAGTATCTCTGCGACCCGACCCAAATCGGGACATGGAGATATGCATCCTTCAAATCTATGGATGCCATATAGCACTCTTGATTCAGGAGGTTTCTTACGGAAATAGAGTCCATCTGAAACCTTTCGTACCACACAGACTTGTTTAGTCCCTTGATGTTCAAGATGATTTGGAACCTTCCCGAAGGCTTTCGGACCAGGAACACATGAGTAAAATCCCTGACCAAGTTCCCCTGTTGGGATATATCACTTTAAGGAGGTCTCCCACTTCTTCCAACAACAACTTGTACTTGGAAGCTGCTTCTGAGTCTTCCTCTTCTTCTGAGTCAGACTGCTCTAAGGCCAGTGAAAAAGAATCCTGTGAGGTGTCCCGAGACAACCCTCCCCCCGTCAGCAACTGAGAACACCCTTGAGGCTCCAAAGAAGGCTGCTGGGCTCTAGATTCTCCCGACATTCCAGGCTCATCTGATAGATTAGACCTGAATGCTTGAAAGGTAGCTCAAGGTAAGCTCATCTTTAATGGTGGAAATTAAGTCACCACACAAGGACGGGGACTCCTCCCTGACTAGGCTTGCGATACAAGACGCACAAAGCGACTTGGTCCAAGTTTTTCCTTGCAGACAGGACATCTTCTCTTAACTGGTTGGGCAGTACTATTTGCCTAAACAAACAGAAAGACAAGGAAAAAACAAACCATGCTGTTTTTTTTTTTTTGCAAACATAATGCAAATATCACCCAGGTGCAACTAAGGAAAAAACACACCATTTCCCAGTGCCCTAGCAAGCCGACACCCCCTAAAACTTCCACCACTGCAACACACAGCAAGGGAGGGGGGGGGGGGGTGCGGGGAAGTGCAGGGAGGAAAAAGGGTGATCACTGCTCCCGCCCCCCCCACAGGAGCATAGGATCCGGGCCAATCAGCACTGCTCCTACCTTCACCTTGCTGGCAACCTTGGCTTGCCCCCTTGTCTGTATCGCTCTCCATGGCTGCAAACAGACCCACCGCCGCCGGTCCAGGATTTAAAATCGCTGCTGCGCCGACCAGAACCGGAAATAAGGCACCAGTTGGTCCTCCTTTCTCCCTCTATGTTCCAGCACCAGGAAATGACGCTGTGCGCCACCAGAAGTCCCGCCCCTTCCTGAAGCACGAGCCCGAAGCTGTCCTGGCCGCCCGGAAGATGGCGACCGCCTTCCCGCAATGCAGCGCGCGCTGCATGCAGGAAATCCAAAACGGTGCGCCCGCCACTCTGATGCCAAAAACAGACCACAGGACCTCCAACGTACTGGCTCTCCCTGAGCACTGAAGGGGAGGGAGAGCCTATGGTACCAGATGGGAGGACCAGCTCCTAAAAAAAGAAAGAACCCAGGTAAGAACCTAAATTCCCAGGACCACCCGAGAGGTCATGGATCCCACCGGAGGTGTTCCTCCTGGTTGGAGGAAACACAAAAAATTGAGGAAGCTGTGTGGAGACTTCCCTTAAAAAGCTCTGATGGAAGAGGTGTTTCCTTTGAGAGGTGGAGCCATGATCTCTCGGGTGGCTGTGCTGAAAGTCGTTTTCGAAAAATCTGATCACTTTAAGGCCATTTTCACACTGGGGCATCAGCGGTAAATCTCTATTTTTAGCGGCACTTTACTATCGTTTTTTCTGGGTTTTCGGCCACTAGCAGGGCGGTTTTAAGGGTTAAAACGACCCTCAAAGTGCCCTTGTATCAGCAATTTGCCAGCGGTTCAGCAGCAGTGGGCAGGAGCAGTTTAGGAGCAGCGTATAGATGGCTTCTTCACCGCTCCAAAGATGTGGCTTGCATTTTTTTTTTTTAGCATCCTGCCAGTGCACCGACACATCCCCTCCCGCTCCTTTAGGATAACAGCCAAGCAGCTTTTAGCCACATCAATTATCACTAAAGAGCCAACTGTGCGCTCTAAAAAATGATACTAGGGTGATCCCTACAGCTGCAGGCATCATCCTAGTATAACCCCTTTAAGCCTTGAACACAAATTTCCATACGGTCAGCGTGAAGGGGTTAATGATAAAACACAGTAAAAAGCCAACAGTAAGAACAGGCATTCAACCAATTCCGGAGATATACATGTCATGTATCGTAAAACCCTGATTATGCCTTTATTCTGTTAGCTATATTGTGGAGGTGAGAAATACCTTTGTTTACCCCTCAAAATACAAAAGATAAGGGGAAAAAAAAAAAAACAGAACCTACAACTATTAGCCATCCTACATTATTTTGGGTATTCTACTATCCTCAACACATGCGTCTTTGTCCCCATAATCCAACACCTCACTGAACAGGTATTTAGCGTTAAAAGATCCTCAGTGACACTATTGCCATTGGAGCCAGGCCAGGAGCCTGCAAACATGTTTCCCATAAGTTCTTTAACTTTAATGGACTGCCCCGGGCCTTCAATATAGGTTTCTCTTTGAGCAGAGAGGAGTTTTAGTTTTCAAATTTAGGGGACAATACAAATCAGAACACATTTACGAGCCAGAAACTGTAATCTAAGTACAGCCTTTCTAATCCTAGGTGTGTACAGCTCTTCACTTGAAATGTCTGAATAATAGTAATCATCCTACTCCAATACAGTACTAACTTCAGACATTTCCAAAACATATGTATATGATCGGCTTCTAGATCATTTGATTTTAGAGTGTGGCTATGGGAATTGGTGCCCATTTGTGAGGTCAGGTATGGATGTTGGATGAGGAGACCCAATCCCATAGGTGTTCAGTAGGGCTGAGGTCAGGAACTGATAGATGAGAAGACCCAATCCCAAAGGTATTCAGTAGGGTTCAGGTCAGGTACCCAATATTGGGATGAGAAGACCTAATCCCAAAAGTGTTCAGTAGTGTTGAGATCAGGAAGTTGCATAAGACCACCTACCTGATCATAAAGGTGTTCAGTAGGATTGAGGTCAGGTACGGATGTCGAATGAGAGGACCTGCTCCCAAAGGTGTTCAGTAGGGTTGAGGTTAGGCACCGATTTTAGATGAGAAAACCTGATCCCAGAGTTGTTCAGTAGGGTTGAGGTTAGGTACTGATGGATGAGAAGAACTGATCCCAAAAGGTGTTCAGTAGAGTTGCGGTTGGGTACTGAATGGATGAGAATAACTGACTCACCGGTGTTCCAATTAATCCCAAAGGTGTTCAATAGGGTTGAGGTCAGGGGTCTGTGCAGGACACTTAAGTTCCTCCACTCCAAACTGGTCACACCATGTCTTAATGGAGCAGGTTTTGTACACAGGGGCACAGTCATGATGGAACAGAAAGGGGCCCTCACTAAACGGTTACCAAAAGGTTGAAAGCACATAAATGTCTAACATGTTGTATGATGTAGAATGAATAGCACCCTTCACTGGGAACACTGGAGCTCAGTAATTTGAAAGGGTGTCCCCATAGGTTTGTTCTTTCAGCGTAAGTTACACTGTTGTCACTGTTGCGAAATATAGGCTATTACAGGCAATCTGGCACGATTACCAGGTGAGTCCGATGTGACAGCATGGGACACTAAATTTGAATAGTATAGCCACAGTTTACACCTAAAAAATAAATGGGTGCATTGGTCCTTACCGGCTCTACAATGCTAAACTTCTTGCTCTCCTGCACCTCCTGGATCTGATAGACGTATTCCAGTGAAGATTCATAGAAGTTCTGCTTTTCTTTGTCCACCACCACATCAGCCTGGAAGGAACAAATTCATAAATGACAGGACTACATAATAATGTCCCCAGACCCTGAAAAATTCCAAGTCAACAGACCAGCCATTAAGAATATGGTCCGATTTGTCTATACAACCTTCCCAAAAGCTACTGTGACCGAAATAAGAAATGAGTGAAGGCTGCTATCATAGGGCCGTTATTAAATAATTAAAATTTATACTTTGGCGAAGATCAGTTTTAGATTTATTTTTTTTAATTCACATAACAGGTTCCCTTCAACCTTTTGCATGCTTGGGATATATTTATATGTACTATCCAAGGAACACGTCAGTATATCAGGATCACGGCTGCAGTATAATTTTTTTGTGCCAGCGATGGCTTTAGGGTAAAAGTGATCCAAGTGGCTCTAGAGCCATCAAATCACTTTTACAGAGCTCGGAAAGGCCCCATCCTGCCACCACCCAGAGCTCTGGATTCCTACATCAAAAGGCTGGAGCTTGTGGCATCACATGACTGAACTGACAATCTCAGAAAACTCGAGTATTAATTAATAAAGTACAGCCAGTGGTGGAGATGAGGAAGTAGGGGGAGTGAGATTTCTGGGAAGAGTGTGGCTTGGGCTTTGAAAAATAAAGTTCCTCTTTAAAGCTAGAAATGTGCAGTGGTAGCTGTATGCTTCCATGGTTGTGCAGCATGGCATTGTCTATAAACAAAGCCATGTCATTTCCCCTACTGCGACAAACAGCTTTGATCGCCATGAGAGCTCTGTCTTTTTAAATTCTATTAACAGACTGTTTATAAAAGGGTTAATGGTAGAGTTAGGATTAGCGTTTACTACAAGACTGGTGTAAGTATTAAGTTTATCGATACTGTAAAAATTAGCATCATCTGTTGCAAAAACCGATCCAGGATAGTTGAAAGGGGTGTCACTAACCCTGCAGAGCCATTTAAAACACAGTGCAAAGTGTTTTAGGGTTCTTTAGTGCCTGATGGGGACTGGGGTGCATGTGGTCTCCTTGTCTGAAACTAGGTAGATCCCATTCTTCAGGGGATCTGCTGGGACAAGGTCCAATACTAGGTAGCTCTCCCCCAAAGAGACCCCATGGCAGGAGGAGAACCCGATAATAAGGCCACATTACCTCCCCCTCAAGACTTGCAGGGCAAGTCCAAATACCTAAAACCTACAAATTAGAAGTGTGCAAAGTGCTTTAGGGTTCTTTAGTGCCTGATGGGCACTGAGGTACTTGTGGCCTCCTTGGCTAAAACCAGGTGGGGATCCCATTCTTCAGGGCAACTGCTGATACAAAGTCCACCTAAGTACTAAGTGGAGTTTCCCCAAAGGGAGACCCCATGGGAAGAGAAGACAATGACAATTCCACCACATCACCTCCCCCTCAAGTCTTTCAGGGCAAATCCAAGGACCTACAACCTACTAATAAGGGGTGAGTAAAGTGCTTTAGGGTTCTTTAAGTGCTATATTGCCTGGCAGGGACTGGAGGAATTGTGTTCTGCTTGGCTAAAACCAGGTGGATCCCATTCTTTAGGGGATCTGCTGAGACAAGGTGCACCAAAGTACTAGGTGGGGCTCCCCCAAATGGAGATCCATTGGGAAGGAGTAGAACCTAACCATGATGCCTTATCACCTCCCCCACAAGAATTTAGGGTCAAGTCCCAGGACCTACAAACTACTAATCAGGAGTGAGTAAAGTGCTTTAAAGTTTTTTAGTGCCTGACAGGCTGGGGTACTTAAAGGTTAGTTTTTTTATTTTTTTAAATAGGTTCCTTTAAGCTAGTGCATTGTTGGTTCACTTACCTTTTCCTTCTATTTCCCTTCTTAATTTTTTTTTCTTTGTCTGAATTTCTCACTTCCTATTTCTCCTCAGTAAACTTCACACCATCATCTGAGCAGTGTTTAGTCAGCCAGAACAGCTTACTGAGGAGGAACAGGAAGTGAGAAATTCAGACAAAGAAAACAAAGAAAAAAAACATTTAGAAGAGAAATCAAAGGAAAAGGTAAGTGAACCAACAATGCATTAGCTTAAAGGAACCTATTAAGAAAATAAATTAACCTTTACAACCCCTTTAAAGTCCCCCCTGCTAAAACCAGGTGGACCTCATTCTTTAAAGGATCTGCTGAGACAAGGTACAGCCAAGTACCAGGTGGGGCAAGTCCAAGGATCTACACCCTACTATTTAGCTGTGAGTAAAGTGCTTTAGGGTTCTTAAGTGCCTGACAGGGACTGTGGTACATGTGCACCCCACCCCCCGGATAAAACCAGGTGGACCGCATTCTTCAGGAGAACTGCTAAGTCAAGGTCTAACCAAGTACTAGGTGGGGCTCTCCCAAAAAAAGGCCCCATGGGAGGAGCAGAATCTAACCATAAGGTTACTTCCCCTCCCCCTCATTATTTTCAGGGCAAGTCCAAGGACCTACACTCTACTAACCAGGGGCGAGTAAAGTGCTTTAGGGCTCCAAAGTGAAATACAATGGCTGGCCTCCTTGTTGACTCAAATGCAGTTCCTGAATTTGCTTAAACGTTCCCAATTTCACACATCTCTACTGAACACTCCTGCTGGCCTTTCCGTCAACCTCATATTTCACCGATGTGGAACTGCACATTTAGATCTGCCTTATAAATCATCTCCTAAATTCATGCTGGCATTGTCCGTGGGTGTTTCATAATTTGGTGCGGGCAGATGTATGTAATATGTGCTTTATGACTGTTTCTGTCCAAGAGTCTGCATCCGTTCCTGAGCCTCGCACCTCTTGGAGCTGGGCCTCCTTCTTCTTGGATGACAAATTCAGATGTTTATCCAGCATTGAGTAATACCGCTCGCTGTCCCTGTCAAACTTCTTCTTCCGATCCTAGAACATTGGCACCAAGAGGTCAGTTTTATGGTTCATTACAAACACCTGTACAATACAAACAGCTAGATATTACTGGATTTTAATGAAGGCAAAGAAAGATTTCCCGTCCCTTTGCATGGGAATGACTCATAGAAACCATTTCTTAGGTTAGCCCTATTGTCAGTAAATGGTCCTATAAATGAACAGTTTGAGCTCTGTACTTTTCACTTACCTCATTCACACAAACGTATAAAAAAACTCGCGCAATAAAAGCTCATAAGCTTTAACGCAATGTAAATTTTACAAAGTCCTTTTTAGTATTTCTAATTCTATTAAAATAATCCCTGCTGATCCTGCCATGAAGGTCATTGTTCGGGCACTTCCTGGTATAGATTGACAACAGTCTCAACTGTGCTCCTGCGTTGTCACATGGGCTTCCAATGTAGACTTAAAGTGGCCATTATAGTTTTCAATCCACGATGAGAAATGCCATGCTCGAGTTTCAGACTCTCCGCGTCCGTTGGTTGTTTAGGTCTGCCGGGGGCTTATCGGAATCTGGAAGCCCCCTTTAAAAAGGGGGCCCCCACCCTACGTGAATGAGTATCAGCCGTCTTCTCGCTCTTTTGCTGGGTCTTCTCCGATATGTTCTCCCTCGGTTCTTCTTCCGATGTTGACTCAACGCTCTCTCCCGCTCTAACGCTGGGTGCGTGGTGTGCCACTTATATTTGCTATGGGGCGGGGGTCACCCAGTGATGTCATCCGGAGGCCTTGCCCCTTATGACGTCACCACCCGGTGCATGATGAGGCGGGCCTTCGGTGACGTCATAAGGGGCAGGCCTCCGGTGACCCCTCCCCATGCCAAGAGGGCATAGGCACACCGCTCACCCAGCATTAGAGCGGGAGAGCACATTGAGTCAACATCGGAAGAACAGAGGGGGAACACAGTGGAGAAGACCGGGCAAAAGAGCGAGAAGATAGTGGAGAAGACCAGGAGAGAGCTATAAAACATCAGCGGAGAGTGGAGAAGACCCGGAGAGGGGAGGAGAACCGTTAGAGGCAGAAGAGCTAGAGAGGGGAGAAGAGATTGGAAGAGATAGAGCTGCCTTAATAAATTACTTTAAAAACGTGTAATGTGATTTGACTTTTTTTGGGTGACTGGGCCCCACTCATTCACATAGGGTGGGTGGCCGGAAACCGGGAGCCCCCTTCTAACAGAACGGCGATCTGCCTTGTTTACATTGGCAAGACTGCCGTTCTATCTCCCGATCAGTGGGTCTCAGTGGACACTGGGTTTGCCAGACCTGCTGATTGGCTCCCGCTCTGTCCACTCACAGAGGGAGCAGGTTGCCATTGTAATGCCTCAGACCCAGAAGTGCAGAATCACATACAGGTAAGTGGTTCTGCACAGGGAAGCAGACTAGCCGCTGTACATGTACAGTATATAAATTTCATCAAATAAAAAAATACTACTGCTTATAACTTCCTTAAATAATAATATTTATTAAATATTTAAAGTACTAGCCTATAATGCCCCTTCAGTCCCAGGCCATTTTTAGTTTTCAGTGCTGTGATCGTTTGACAATTACTTCAAACAACACTGCGCTGAAATGAATTGTATATTTAATTATGTTTGGAGACAGATTGAGCTTTTGATTGGTGGCATTTTTTTTCGTCTACTTACTATATCAGTGGTTCTCAACTCTTGTGTGCTCAGGGCCCACTAACAGGCCAGGTTTGCAAGATAACTGAAATACATCACAGGCGATATCATTTGCTGCTCAGTGACTGCAGTATTCTAGTCTGCATCTCGCCAAGGTAATACTTAAAATCTGGCCTGTTAGTGGGTCCTGAGGACAGGAGTTGAGAACCACTGCACTATATTTTCAAATAAAAAGACCCAAGAAGAAAAACAAACATGATCTAATAAAGGTGATCTAATATTTTGCCACTATGGTGCACTACATACATTAAATGTACAGGTCATACACAGAGGGAATAGGAGGTGAAGGGTTTAACGTACAGATCACATGTAGTGGGAGGACGGAGCTGAAAGGGTTATTGTACAGATGTGTAGACTATAGGAGATAAAGGGGTTAATTTGCAGGTCACTGTAGAGGCAAGATGTAGCTCAGACATTAGGAGGAGATGGAAGGGTAAAAAACAAAACAAAAAAAAAACACAACATTGACTATCTGCTGCTGATATGGAACTGTTATACGATTCATTAGTTCCTCCTTCCTCCATTGTAAGCAGAAGGGGTGGCTCTCCATGGTAAACGCAACACTGTTTACATTGTACCGATCTCTAGGTACAGAGCTGCTCAAATTGGCTCTGTACACCATGTCTATGAATGGAACTGGCTGATGATGGCTCAGTTCACAAACACACCGGGCACCTGAGTATGATTTCTGAAGAGCGGTTTATAGGCAGCACTGCAGAAATTAGTGATCTTTACACTGTTAATAAACGAACAGCATTAGATATGCAGTTAACGTGCTATTGCTGTGGACCTTGAATCAAACTCCTTGTTGCCAACACTGATCTCAAACCTAGCACAGATCTACAGCAGTCCGATATGTCATGCTTCACAGTCACAACTACCATGCTCCAATCAATACCACTACCACGCCATGAAACGGTGACAAACTACAGTACCTTTACAGGTTATCAGTTTATAGTTATTCACAAATTATGCCCTAATGCCAGGTACAAGCGGCCGGAATTTCCGATGGGAGCTTATCACCGGATTTTTCGACTGTGTGTATGCCCATTGGTCTTTTTCTGTCGCTATTTCTGACGGTCTTTAGATTGGGAGCCTGTTCTTCATTTTTCAGACAGATTTTTTGATCGTGTGCATGCAATTCCGACAATGCAAAATTTCCGACGCATGCTCGGAAACAATTTTACGCATGCTCGAAAGCATTAAACTTCCCTCTTATAGTGCCGAACATGTTGTATGTCGCGGTGTTATTGACCTTTGGAATTTGGTGTGACAGTGTGTAGACAAAACAGTTTGAGCGAAATTCCATCGGAATTCCGACGGGAAAACCATCAGAGCTTTTTCCAACGAGAATTCCGATCGTGTGTACGTGGCATTAGAATTATTGCTCTCACTCTGATGTTCACAGCAATACCTCACATGTGTGGTATAATCACTGTTTACATATGCATGTCATTCCTATGTGCACGTGCTTTTCATTTTTTTTATTACATTTTTTTTATTTTTTTTACTTTATTGCCATTACAAAGGGGGTGACAGGTCCTTTTTAAGGAAATTTTGGGGGGCTATTCAGCCCCTGTCTCCCCTGTCCTCCAAAGTAGCTAACCAAGTACAGATTGTGCCAAGATAGCGGCACCCCTGGCCGTAACAGCCATGGAATGGCAGCTCTGAAACCAAAAGTGACAAAATGCAGGTTGGTTGGTCACAGTGGAGATTGGGGAACAGATGTTCCTTCATCTTCTCTGTGGGAAGCAGTCCCAGCCACTAACCACAGTCCTGGGCTCCCTGGAGAAACAGGACAGCCCGGGAACCACCGTAGGCAGCAACAGTAGGGAGGGGGGTTCTGCAGCCATGATCTTGTAATTACCACTTGCTGACGGGGGTTTATATACATACAGTATGTCAGTCATCAAGCGGTTAAGGACAAGACTTCCTTTTCCATTCTCCCCAGAATGATATGTGAAGCATGTTATCTCCATATTAGTATGTCTTTGATGCTGGATAACAGCCCATGACTGATTTAACCAATAAGAATGTCAGCTGAAGGTCATTCTTTGACCCCATAAAAGTATACAATTTCAAGGGCTCATCATTGAACCACTACAGGTGAAGACAACCTTAGATTCCCTGCACAGGGACCATTCATAGTGCTCCTGGAGGTGAATGGGTTACGGAGCAGGAGATGGTGGGAGCAGATTTTGTGCCGTTTCCAGCATTTTTTGGCTCAGGTTTATTCCCAGCTCACTCATTCTGGCAGCCGCTATGCAGCGAGGATCCAGCCCCTCACTAGAACACATGACTCCCCCACCACCTTTCCTTTTGCTTCTGGTCTAGAACTATATCCCAATTAAGGACACAAGATCTACCACATTTCCACAAACAAGCACATTCAGTCCTGTATTTGGGGCAAAGTTCCCGGTGATCATGTTTAAATAATCTTTCTATTAGTTATGAAAATCAGACTAAAGGATAATCAGGTTCACATGGCTAACTTGGATAGAACTGATCTTTGCTATATAGCCGGAAGCATCTTGTAGGAGGTCCGCTTGAGATGTTACATTTTCGAGAACAATGCTTTTACAAAATCAAAAAGTTATCCTCGTTTACCAACAGCATATTTAATGGAGTTTTAAACACCATCAATAAAATCTTACATATGTTCTATCATGTTTGAGTTATTTTAAAAGTAATTTTCAATCATTTTAAATCTGCAGCTTTCAGAAAAATAATGCCTGGTGATCCTGTCATGAAGGTCCTTGTTCAGGGTCTTTATTGGTTGACAAGCCTATGGGGTAAGTGTTGAGGAGCACCCAACAAAAGTTCATGACACTTGAAAAGCTTGAGTGCAAATTTTTATTAAGAATATTGAGAGAAGCCAACAAGTTTTGGGGGGTAATGCCTCTCCCTTCAACAGGGCTGAAGCAATAGATATGCATGACCTATAATGAGGCTTGATCTGGGTCAGATCGGTTACAGCTCAGATCAAGCCTTATTCTAGGTAACCTAAACGCTCAACGCCAGTCCAACTGTGTGCATTAGCCCTGATGACGGGGGGGGGTTACATGTTTTGGGCAATTACCCCCCCCCCCCTTCTTCAGGGCTAATGCATACGGTTGGACTAGAGGTCAGAGGCAATTAGGTTACCTAGAATGAGGCTTGATTTGACCTGTAACCAATCTGACCCACATCAAGCATTATAGGTCATGCATATCTATGGCTTCAGCCCTGTAGAAGGGAGAGTCGTTTCCCCCCAAAACTTGTTGGCTTCTCTCAATCTTTGTCAATAAAAATTTGGACTAACTTCATAAGGGTCATGGCCGGACCACCATCTAACCACTGGTTCAATCATAGCTATGGCTTCAGCCCTGATGAAGGGAGCGGCTTTTCCTCCAAAGTTCGGCTTCCCTTGATACGCTTTGTCAATAAAAAAACTTAGACTTGCCCATAAAGGTCATGAACTTTTGTACTGGGCTCTCAACACTCATCCCACAAGGACAGAGTGTCGTCCAACCTATAACAACCCTGAACAAGGACCTTCATGGCAGGATCAACATCACTCCAAGCAAATCTATGGCTTCAGTTCTGATGAAGGGGAAGGCATTTCCCCCAAAACTGGCTGGCTTCTCTTGATAGGCCGTGTCAATAAAAATTTGGACTAAGCCCTTGTACACACGGTCGGAGATTCCGACAACCAAATCCGTCGGATTTTGTCCGTCAGATTTTGTCCGAAATTGTTGTATACACACGGTCGGACAAAGTTGTCGGAAAATCCGACGTGATGACGTTATTTCGTTACGACGGGACTATGTTCACCCTAGTAGCCAATAGCTTTGATGTAGGAATTTGATCTGAGCATGCGTGGCACTTTGTCCGATCGGAATTCTCTACACATGATCGGAGTATGTCCGATCGGAGCATTTTGTCTGAAAATGTTACCGACATGTTGGAAAACTTGGTCCGATGTAGACCACACACAGTCGGAATATCCGACAAAATGGTCCGATTGGACACATTCCGTCGGATTCTCCGACCGTGTGTACAAGGGCTAAAACTTCTGAAGTCTCATGAACTTTTGTACTGGGTGCTCTTCAACACTCACCCCACAGCTTGATATGTACTGTACTGACTTTTTGAGGCAGGAGCCCTAGGACCAAAACAAAGTCAGTTCTACGCTGCACATTCATGGTTTGACAGCCCCTTTGGAGCAAGACTCACTAATTTAAATCCAAAAGTACCATTATCCCCACTTCTATTGTTCTAGTGCAGCCTTTCACCATCTTTTCAGAGGAACCCTTGAAAAAAACTTTGCGGTGTTAGGTAACCCCTGTTAAAAAGGACTATAGCTACAACTCATGATACATTAGTGTGATGCTCAATGACAAGAATGCGCCTTACATTTGTGGTCACTTAAGCCCCATACACACTATCAGTTTTTCTGCTGAGTTTTTCCTTCAGATTTACCAAAACCATGTAGCGCAAGGGCCTGCCTGATTGCATACAAATTGAAACTCCTAAGGTTTGACCTCATATTATATGGTTTTGGTAAATATGAAGGAAAAACTCAGCAGAAAAACTGATATTGTGTGTGGGGCTTAAGAACTCCCACTTGCAGAGCGCTAAATAGATGAATGGTGCCAGTGGGAGCTTATCTAAAAGGCAGAAATTGTCCATTGTTCAATGAACCCCTAGCAACCTCTGGAGGAACCCTGGTTGTGAAACCCTGGTTTAGCACATACACACTAACTTTGTACCCGTCTCCTAATTGGATGTATGTGACAATGCAGGAGCAAAACTGGGAGATAGGGACAGGAAGTGCCTGAACAAGGACTGTCATGGCAGGATTCACCAGGGACCATTTTAATAAAAGCTACAGACACAGATTTAAAACAAGTTTTGAAAACACATTAACACGTTAAAGCTTACACAATAATTTAATGATTGGGTTTAGATATATTTGAAGGTGTCTTTTTGTTTCAAATGTAATATTGGATCACTGCTTCAGACCTCCTTGTAGTAATATGAAGATAAGATTGATGTTTAAATGTCTCATGTTCAGCCTGCAAAGCGTCTATCAACCAGGGTTCTATGAAAACCTAGGGTTCCTTAACAAAGAAGTGGCTGATTGATCGTCTGCCTAAACCAGTGTTTCTCAAATCCAGTCCTCAGGCCCCCCCAACAGGTCATGTTTTCAGGATTTCCCTTAGATGAAACGGGTGTGGTAATTGCTAAGGCAGTGAAACTGATCAAATCACCTGTGAAAAATAATGGAAAACCTGAAAACATGACCTGTTGGGGGGGCCTGAGGACTGGATTTGAGAAACACTGGCCTAAACTGACTAACGCAAGGGGTCACTTCTACACACTCAGCCCTAATGCAAGGGGTCACTTCCAGACAGACCACCATAAGGGGTCACTTCTGATCTGTCCTCCAAAGTAAAGGATACATTGGCCATGAATGTAAGGGGCCACTTCTACACTGACCACCAATGGGGGCAATCGCTTCTACACTGACCACCCACTGGGGGGCAATCACTTCTACACTGACCACCCACTGGGGGGGGGGGGGGGCGATCGCTTCTACACTGACCACCCACCGGGGGGCAATCGCTTCTACACTGACCACCCACGGGGGGCAATCGCTTTTACACTGACCACCCACCGGGGGGCAATCGCTTCTACACTGACCACCCACCGGGGGGCAATCGCTTCTACACTGACCACCCACCGGGGGGCAATCGCTTCTACACTGACCACCCACCGGGGGGCAATCGCTTCTACACTGACCACCCACCGGGGGGCAATCGCTTCTACACTGACCACCCACCGGGGGGCAATCGCTTCTACACTGACCACCCACCGGGGGGCAATCGCTTCTACACTGACCACCCACCGGGGGGCAATCGCTTCTACACTGACCACCCACCGGGGGGCAATCGCTTCTACACTGACCACCCACCGGGGGGCAATCGCTTCTACACTGACCACCCACCGGGGGGCAATCGCTTCTACACTGACCACCCACCGGGGGGCAATCGCTTCTACACTGACCACCCACCGGGGGGCAATCGCTTCTACACTGACCACCCACCGGGGGACAATCGCTTCTACACTGACCACCCACCGGGGGGCAATCGCTTCTACACTGACCACCCACCGGGGGCAATCGCTGCTACACTGACCACCCACGGGGGGCAATCTCTTCTACACTGACCACCCACCGGGGGGCAATCGCTTCTACACTGACCACCCACCGGGGGGCAATCGCTTCTACACTGACCACCCACCGGGGGGCAATCGCTTCTACACTGACCACCCACCGGGGGCAATCACTTCTACACTGACCACCCACCGGGGGCAATCACTTCTACACTGACCACCAATGCAGGGGGTGACTTCTAAATGGACCATCAATGTATGAGGTCAAATCCACAATGACCACCAATGTAAGGGGTTGCTAGAGTATTTACTTTCTATTTTTTTCTGGATATTATTTTATTATTATTAGATAACCCCAGTCTTTTATTTAAATGTCATTACAGCCTACTTATCAAGCTAACGTACCATGAGCAAGTGGTCTAAAATGTTTAATTGGCCCTGATACCTATACCAAAGACTCCTGTGTGGTAAAAAAAAGTTACGAAAGGCTGTAAATGGTGTAAATGGTGGACTCTCCCTTGCCAGCTACTGTTTTCAGACAGCCACAGCACCCGTGTCTGTCTGAGCACACAGTGACCTGATAGGATGCAGTTACTGTTTGGCTGACAATTCTCCACCAGAACCTTCAAGTTTTCAATTAGCTTTTCTTGAGCAGGGTGATAAGGTCAAGGTCACCCACGGCTCGAGTTTTGGCTGATTCCTGAGCAGTGTATGGACACCTATGCTCTCGCCAACATCTGCTTTGTAAGCAACAGCTGTTTATTTCATCTATAGATATCTGCCCATACATAATAGACATCTCATAAATAAATAAAATACATGGCTGAAATAAAAATGTTCAGCTGCATGCAAATTAAAATATTGCTACTCATTACAGCTCAACAAGCAGACCACTAAACAGCTTATAGAGATGGATACAGCGTAAAATTTTACAGTACTTAGCAACCGATTAGATATCAGCTGTAATTTTTCTGTTAAAAATTAAACCAAACAATTTTTGGCTGCTAGGGACAATATTCACTCTTGGCTGCAGTCTGAATCAAGCCACAATTTGTCAATGAGTCTTCATGTTCTTTTGGAAAAGCTTTAGATTCCAATTTACTTTATTATCCCATGAAGCTTAATATACCCTATAAGGCCAAATGTTGGTGGACACCTGACCATCACACCTATAAGAACTTGTTGAAAATCCCATTCCAAAAAAAAAAAAAAATTATGAAGTATGACAACCTCCACTTATCTGGAAAGGCCTTTCCCAAGATTGGAGTGTGTCTACAACCTGCATTTCACTTCACCTCCCAAAGATGCTCAGTAGGGTTGGGGTCAGGGAACTGTGTAGGACACGAGTTCCTCCACACCAGATTTATGTCCATTTATGAGGTCAGAGCTAGAAGTCCCCCAGGACTGGTTGGAGGTCAGGGCAAGCGTTCCCCAGGACTGGTTGGAGGTCAGGGCAAGCGTTCCCCAGGACTGGTTGGAGGTCAGGGCAAGCGTTCCCCAGGACTGGTTGGAGGCCAGGGCAAGCGTTCCCCAGGACTGGTTGGAGGTCAGGGCAAGCGTTCCCCAGGACTGGTTGGAGGTCAGGGCAAGCGTTCCCCAGGACTGGTTGGAGGTCAGGGTAAGCGTTCCCCCGGACTGGTTGGAGGTCAGGGCAAGAGTTCCCCCGGACTGGTTGGAGGTCAGGGCAAGAGTTCCCCCGGACTGGTTGGAGGTCAGGGCAAGAGTTCCCCCGGACTGGTTGGAGGTCAGGGCAAGAGTTCCCCAGGACTATGGTTGTAAAGGAAATGAACTGGCCTGCACAAACTGGTCATACAATGTCCTTATAGTGGTAACTTTGTGCACAGGACCACAGTCATGCTGGTTTTTCACCAAACTGCACAACAACATTGGAAGAGGACAATGATCTAAAGTGTCTGTGTATGTTGTATTACCAGTACCCTTCACTAGAAACCTGTACTCAATCATTTGGTGGTGGTCCTCATACTTTTGGCTATATAGTTGGCGTAACGCTCAGGAGTCATTTAACTTTTGGTCATATAAATTACACATTAGAACATTTATTTTGAAACTCCTGTTTTTCTTGTAACGGGAGCCCCAAGCAAACAACAAATCTAGTGTCTGTGGCTAAAGCTTTGCCTGTGCAGGTGGTTCCTCAACTTGCAGATAGGATGTGGAAGTACCTTAGTGAGTCCAATTTGATCCTTGCGGAAAGTCTCCAGGGGTTTTATCAGGATGTTGTCTGCGTTTTGAAGCTGCAGTGGAAAAGAAAGATACAAAATCAGATAAAAAAACAAGCATTTTGATGGCTTGAATGTATGTCTTAAGCTGGATTTAAACCTGTTTTCATGTATTTTTAGGGGTGTTAATCATGTTTTTATATGCTGCCATTGTCATCCATATAATGCACATTTTTGCAATGAAAATCAGACAAAACATGTGAACAGATAGCACAGCTGTGAACTTGAACGATATAAAATTACGACTAACCTCTGTACTCACATGCATTGATGTGCATTAAAACAACCCTGTGTGACCGAGCCTTTAAGGAATGTGCAAGTACTATGCGACTAGTCTAAAACAGAATCCTAGAAGATTGCTGCAATTACCTAGAAAAATGGAGACTTTCTATTGCAATACACTTGACCTTTTACCCAAGGAATTCCCCAGCTCAATTGCTCATAATACATGTCTTGCGGTATCTACAATCTTGCCGAAATGGGGACCTTCAGGACCCCCAAAATGCATTGGCTGTTTTAAGGCTCAGTCAACGTAACCATTTCACAATGTATGCAGGACGTTGCAGGCAAAAGATCATTATATGCTATACCCATGTAACATGTACATGCATCCAGCAGTAGGTGGCCCAGGGGCACAGGGGCCCTTTTGGCAGACATGCAAGTAATCACACCAGGTGCAGCTGATTAGACACTATTAATAGACCGTTGCTGCCTAGAGTCCTTGATCACTAGAACACAGGCAGCTACTACTGACTAGCGTTCTTGTCGCCAAGACGCCCCCCTAGTGTCCTTAGTTACTAAGATGCAGGCAGCTCCTCCTGCCCCCTAGTTTCATGGGTTACCAAGATGCAGGCAGCTCCTGCCCACTATTGTCCTTAGTTGCTAGGGCATAGGAGGCTCTTGCCCTCTAGCATTCTTGGCTGCTAGAAAACAGTTTTCCCCTGCTGCATGGTGTCATTGGTTGCTGGAATGCATGCAGGTTCTGCTTCCTAGCGTCCCTGGTTGCCAGGACTTAGGTGGCTCCTGCACTCTAGTGTCCTTAGATACCATTACGCAGACAGCTCCTGCCCTTCATAATCCTTGATTGCTAGGACAAAGATGGTTCTTGGTCGCTAGCGTTCTTTGCTGCTAGGACACAGATGGCCAATGTCACCTGGTGTCATTGGTTGCTAGAACGCAGGCAAAACCTGCCACCTAGTGTCTTTGGTTGATAGAATGCAGGTAGCTCCTGCTGTCTAGAATCCTTTATTGCCAGAATGTAGGGGGTCCCTGCACTCATGTCCTTGGTAACCACAACCCAGGCAGCTCCTGCCTCCCATCGTACTTGCTTGCCAAGACCCATGTAGCTCCTGCTCCCTAGCCTTATTGGTGGCTAGGACAGAGGAGGGTCTTTCCCTCTAGAATCTGCCACCTGGTGTCCTTGATTGCTAGAACACGGGTGGTCAAAATGCAAAAAGGATCTATATCCACCAAATACGTTAAACCCACATTATAACGTTAAATATATATATATAGTTTCTAAGGTTGAATAAAGACACCAGTACATCCAGTTCAACCTGAGTGAGTGTGTACAATTGTCCCTGTGCATTGCACACACACATCGGTCCCTACCCTCAAGGAGCCCACAATCCAAGGTCCCCATTCATATACTAGGGCTAATTTTGGACAGAAGCCAATTAACCTACCTGCATGTCTTTGGACATTATATATATATATATACATATATATATATATATATATATATACATATATATATATATATATATATATATATATATATATATATATATATATATATATATATATATATATATATATATATCCCACTTAAAAAGCAAACTCTAACACATGCACATTTCCCAACCACGGGAAAAATAACACAATGGACTTACCATCATCATTCTTTCTACTTCCACTTCCTGCAATAGGTCAGAAAATTCTTTAAAGGATTCAGCTAAGAAATAAAAGAAAAAGAAGACAATCAGTACAGTCTAGGTAGTCATTAACATGGTGGTTTTCCTCCATGAATGAGGATTGTACCCGTCCCAACAAGGACCACAGCCTGCTCCCACCAACCACAATCTTTTCATAGGCAGCCGTTTGTGTACATTATCTAGGAAGATTTGTCATATCCTGTTATTCCATGGATGGTCACAAAGCTGTAATATGTCCCTAAAATACCCCCATCTGGGCTCCACGTGGATTGCCATTTCATAAAGTGGCATTGATAAAGAGAAATTTGCTATGTGACTAAATAGGTTAAAACTGGCATATTAGCTAACTACTTCCAATAGGAGAAATACAGTATAAGAGCAGCAGGAAACTAATGGCGGCAAACATGGGAATGTGATCGTGATGCGAGAGGCAATCTAACACTGAAGGGTAACGGACTGCCACTGACATTACCAGTGACACCAATACAGTGATCAGTGCTATTACTATACACTGTACTTATAAAACTGTCTGGGAAGGGGTTAAAATCTAGGGCAGGGATAGCAAGTTAAAATTCAAGGTGGTCCGGTCACTAAAATTTTCTTCCTATTGATGTCTGAATCACAAGTCTGTGCCATGAAAGATTGTAGGCATCTACTTTCCTTTTTTTGGTGCAAGCCAAGCCCTCTGGCTCTTTTCTTACTGTTTCCTCCACGTACTCTGTTAATACTCTGTAAATGTCCCCATTAGTGTTCCCCCTTACATCAGGTTCCCCCTACCAGAGTAATGCATTACATTGGGTGCCCACATCAGACTACACCCATAAATCAGTTGCCACTGTAAGGGTACCTCCTTTCAAAGTGGCCCCATCAGTGTCCCCCTTACATCAGGTGGGCCCCCCTCAGTGTTCCCTTACATCAAGTGGCCCCCCATCAGTGTCCCCCTTACGTCAGGTGGCCCCCCCATCAGTGTCCCCCTTACGTCAAGTGCCCCCCCATCGGTGTCCCCCTTACGTCAAGTGCCCCCCCATCGGTGTCCCGTTACATCAGGTGCCGCACCATCGGTGTCCCGTTACATCAGGTGCCGCACCATCGGTGTCCCGTTACATCAGGTGCCGCACCATCGGTGTCCCGTTACATCAGGTGCCGCACCATCGGTGTCCCGTTACATCAGGTGCCGCACCATCGGTGTCCCGTTACATCAGGTGCCGCACCATCGGTGTCCCGTTACATCAGGTGCCGCACCATCGGTGTCCCGTTACATCAGGTGCCGCACCATCGGTGTCCCGTTACATCAGGTGCCGCACCATCGGTGTCCCGTTACATCAGGTGCCGCACCATCGGTGTCCCGTTACATCAGGTGGGCCCCATCGGTGTCCCGTTACATCAGGTGGGCCCCATCGGTGTCCCGTTACATCAGGTGGGCCCCATCAGTGTCCCGTTACATCAGGTGGGCCCCATCAGTGTCCCGTTACATCAGGTGGCCCCCATCAGTGTCCCGTTACATCAGGTGGCCCCCATCAGTGTCCCGTTACATCAGGTGGCCCCCATCAGTGTCCCGTTACATCAGGGAGGAGGAAGGACGGACAACCCCTCCCCCCCCCCTTCACAAAGCACACAGGAACAGAGCTAAGACTATCAACTGGAGCCCACTCCCTTCGCCATTTTTGTCTTGGTGTCAGTAAAACTTTTTAGAAGTGACTCAGAGAGAGCAAGGAAACAGCAGACAGAAATTACACTCTGGATTGAAACAGGTTCACACTAGAGAGAGATCTGATTTGTTCATATTTCATGTCTAAAATCTAAGAATTAAATGTATGTGTGTGCAGTGCCTTGAAAAAGTATTCATACCCCTTGAAATTTTCCACATTTTGTCATCTACCTGCCATCAGCAAAAATCTAATTATTTCCTTTTGATAGATGTAATTGATCCCAGAATCGGAGATAAGAAGGCAAACTCTGGGGTCTCTGGCCAGTTTTTACCCATGATCAAGTGGCTTAGACAGAATATGGCAGACCAGTATGAATTTATTCCTGGACAAGACCACCCCATCTCTTATTTTATTTAATAGGACCAGGCAACAATACCATCTGGTTATGTTTGTATAGTTTCTCTCTTGTGAGTGGGAAGCTAAGGTTGATTTAAATATAAGGAAAAAGGACATTATCCCATTCCTCAGCGGCCAATTTAATTGCTAATTCTCGCTCCCAGTCTCGAATATAAAAGGGACAGTGGCAGAAATGCATGAGGATTATGTATATTTTGCAAAGGGTATGTATGCATTTTTGATCAGAAAGACACAGCTCCTTAAACTTGGTAAGGTTCCTACAAAGCCGCTCCTCCCCAGTCCATTATACAAATAATGTAGTTGGAAATATTAAAGCCCATCTCCTTGTCCAACGCAAGGAGGAGATCTAAGCTCACTCAAGGGTTTCAAGCCCTTGGAGGTGAGTGCATATAGGATAGGAGATGGTTGCCATAGAAAGCCTTTATCTGACCGGGGAGAAACCCTGGAAACCCTAATGGGTTTACTTCCTCTGTCTCCCTGCAAAGGTAAAGCATAATCGGCTACTATGCATCGCATAGTAGTCCATTATGTGTCACTTACATGACACAGGAGCCAGCGAAGTCACCGCTGTCCCCTGTAGCACGGAGCATCCATCCTCTTCCCGCTTATCACTGCTCCAGCCACTCTCAGGGCCGGAGCAGCGATGACGTCACTTCTGCGTATGCGCACGGGAGCCGCTACTAATGGTATATCGCCATTAGCAGCGGCATGCTGCTAACGGCGACAGTGCACCTGCGCGCCGCTGTCTATGGCGCATGTGCCGTAGACAGCGGTGCATGTTTTTGTAAATATCTCCTAAACCGTGTAGGTTTAGGAGATATTTCTTGGACCTACAGGTAAGCCTTAGTCTAGGCTTACCTGTAGGTCGAAGTGGTTTGTAAGGGTTTACAACCACTTTAAGGTCAACATTCATTAGAGAGATATTGGGTGGTAACTAACATTCGGCTGGATCTTTCTGATCCAGGTCAAGGATAAAGTTATGGAGAAGTTTAAAGCCGGGTTAGGTTATATAAAAAATAAAAAAATATCCCAAGCTTTGAACATCTCACAGAGAACTGTTCAACCTATCATGTGAAAATGGTAAAATTATGGCACAACTGCAAACCTACCAAGACATGACCATCCACCTAAACTGACAGGCCGAGTAAGAAGAGAATTCATCAGAGAAGCAGCAAAGAGGTCCATGGTAACTCTGGAGGAGCTGCAGAGATCCACAGCTCAGGTGGGGGGATCTGTCCACAGGACAACTATTAGTCGTGTACTCCACATATCTGCCCTTTATGGAAGAGTGGCAAGAACAAAATCCATTGTTGAAAGAAAACCACAAGTCCCATTTTCAAGAAGCCATGTGGGAGACACAGCAAACGTGGAAAAAGGTGCTCTGGTCAGATGAGATCAAATTGGACTTTTTGGCATAAAAGCAAAACGCTATATGTGGCAGTAAACACTGCACATCACCCTGAACACACCACTGTGAAACATGGTGGTGGCAGCATCATGTTGTGGGGATGCTTTTCTTCAGCAGG
The DNA here is from genome assembly GCF_037356315.1 of Lithobates pipiens. Lineage (NCBI taxonomy): Eukaryota > Metazoa > Chordata > Amphibia > Anura > Ranidae > Lithobates > Lithobates pipiens. The sequence continues at coordinate 194,044,268 of NW_027507685.1, forward strand.
GACAGGGAAGCTGGTCAGAGTTGATGGGAAGATGGATGGAGCCAAATACAGGGCAACCTTAGAAGAAAACCTGTTAGACCCCTTTCACACCAGGGCGTTTTGCAGGCGCTATAGCATTAGAAATAGCGCCTGCAATCTGCCCTAAAAAAGCTGCACCATTGTCTGTAGTGTGAAAGACCCGAGGGCTTTCACACTACAGCGGTGCGCTGGCAGGACGTCAGGGAAAAGTCCTGCCAGCAGCTTCTTTGGAGCGGTGAAGGAGCGGTGTGTTTACCGCTCCTCCACCGCTGCTCCCCATTGAAATCAATGGGGCAGCGCCGTAATACCGCCGGCAAAACGCCGCTATTGTGGCTTATTGCCAGCGGTTTTAACCCTTTCCCGGCCGCTAGCGGGGGGGGTAAAAGTGCCCCGCTAGTGGCCGAAATGCGCCGCAAATCTGGCGGTAAAACGCAGCCAAAAATAGCAGCGTTTTACAGCCCACGCTATGGGCGGTGTGATGTGAAAGGGGTCCTAGACTGCAAAAGACTGGGGTGGAGGGCCACTTTCCAGCAGGACAACGACCCTAAATATACAGCCAGACCTACAATGGAATGGTTTAACTCAAAGTATATTCATGTGTTATAACGGCCCAATCAAAGTCCAGACCTAAATCCAAATGAGTATCTGTAGTAAGAATATAAATGCACACCACGCTTTTTACATATTTGTAAAAAATAAAAAAATAAAAATATGTGAAAACCATTTATAATTTCCCTTTCACTTTACAATTATGTGCCACTTTGTGTTGGTCTATCATCTGCGTTCAGATTGGCGTAAAAAAAAAAAATGGCTCTAAAAGAAAAATTTCATTTTTTTTTTTTTTTAAAGCTCTTAAATACACCACCCAATGATTTCACAGGAAATTGGAGGTCGGATTATGAAAATACAGGTTGTCAGGATAATGTCTATCCAAATGAATATCGATTCCCATAGGGCACCAGGCCTGTCAGGACCATTACTGAGTAGACAAGTCTGCCTTATGTCACCTGCAGTAAAGTTCTCCTCTGGGAAAAGCAATAAGAGAATTTCAGTTAAAGATTTCCAATGATATCACCATCTGGTGGTTTCCAAAGATGCCTTCAGGGGATGTGCAGTGAACAAAACATCCACGAGTTTGCTGCGTGGGACCCCAGGCATCAGATAGTAAAGCGTAATTTGCTTTATCATTTGCATTGCTAAATTACCGACCTTTAACAGCCTAGCTTGGTGACCATAAACTGCTTTATAGAAACGTTCAAGAAAAAAAAAAAAAAAGAATCGTTGGGGAAGACCTTTCTCCATTCACCCAGCCAGGGCCCCTAACAGGGAGTGTGGAGCACTGCAGCTGAGCCTTGGCTGAATGAGTCATTGCTTGGCACAGGTACAGGGGGAAGAGCTCTGCAACATCTGTTATTAACCCCAACTCCGTCCTCAAAGGGGCACACATCAAGGAAGGGAAGCCTTCTCTGTATAGAGAGCAAGCAGAATGAAACATTATGAAATTCCTCTGCCTTTTACCACCCGAGTATATCAGGGAATGAGAAAGAACTAGGAGAAAAAACACACCGATCAACCATAACATTAGGACCACCCAGCTAATATTGAGTTGGGTCCCCATTTTTCTAGCAAAACCACCCTGATCCATCAAGACATGAACACTAGACCTCTGAAGGTATGCTGTGGTATCTGCCACCAAGCTGTCAGTAACAGATCCTTTAACCCCTTCCCGCCGGCCATACGCATATACATGGCCTCTCGGCGGATGGACCCCAACAGCGAGAGGTTGCATATAGGTGTACCTAAAGATGCAGAGCTGTGCCAGGAGCTTCTGCCAGTTACTGGAGGCTAATAAAGTTCCTGAATTCAACTTGGGATCTGGAGCTTTCCGATAGTGTGACTGCTGTGACAGCCAATCGCGTTGGTCACGCGATCAGAAACCCCAGAGAGTTTGAGTTGTTGACTTGGCCCCCCAAGTTCTCCAGATCTCAATCCAATCGAGCATCTATGGAAGGTGCTGGAAAAAACAGTCTGATGGTGGGCTTCAACTTACAGGACTTAAAGAGGAAGTAAACCCGGATGGATGTACTTCCTCTGTCTCCTTGCAAAGGTAAAGCATAATGGGCTACTATGCATCGCATAGTAGCCCATTATGTGTCACTTACCTGACACAGGAGCCAGCGATGTCACCTGTAGCATGGAGCATCCATCTTCTTCCGGGTAGAGTGGCTGTGAGTGGTTGGAGCAGCGATGACGTCACTCCTGACGTCACTCCTGCACATGCGCACGGGAGCCACCACTAATGGCATATCGCCGTTAGCAGCGGCATGCTGCTAATGGCGATAATGCGCCAGCGCGCCGCTGTCTAAGCCTTAATCTAGGCTTACCTGTAGGTCAAAAGTGGTCAAAGTGGTTTGTAAGGCTTTAACCCCTTGGCTCTGGCACCTCCCAGCCCTTTTCAGATGCCAGGAGGCATCAACGTCAAGAGGTTAAGCCTGTAAGTTGTGAGGCAGTGCCTCCATGGATCGGATTTGTTCTTCAAGCACATCCCACCGATGCTCAATTGGATTGAGAGCTGGAGAAATTGGAAGCTAAAGTCAACAACTCAAACTCGTTTTCCTCAAGGCATTCTTGAATAATTTTTACAGCGTTAGGAAGAATGATCCTGCTAAAAGAGGCCATAAGGAAACACTGCTGTCGTGAAGTCGTCTACTTGGTCATTAAGAATGATTAGGTAGGTGGTACGTGTCAAAGGAACATCCACTTGAATGGCAGGACCCAAGGTTTCCCAGGAGAACATTTGCCAAAGCAACACACTACCTCCGCTGGCTTACCTTCTTCCCATACTGCATCATGGCGCCAGGTATCAAACGCGCTCACTAGCCATCCACATGATGTAAAACAAAACAGGATTCAGACCAGACCACCTTCTTCCTTTGCGGTCCAGTTCTGATGCTCACCTGCCCATTGTAAATGTTTTTGGCAGTGAACAAGGGTTGGCATGGGCATCTTGACTGGTTGCAGCCCCATACACAACCGTGAGGCCTATTGTTTTCTGCTTTTAACACATCAACTTCAAATACAACATGTTCACTTGCTGCCTAACAATCCACCCACTTGCAAAATCAGAGCAGAGTTAGTAGGCAAATTAAGTAAAGTTGCAGAGTCTACGATCCAGACAGGAACACAAAAAATAACAACAGCAGAGATGATCAGAATAGGCTGACTGCAAAGACAGTACAGAAAAAACAAAGGAGTGACTCAAGGCAAGAACAGTAAGGAAGACGTGAGAGAGAGACAATCCCTTCTCCAGGGCATGAAAAAAAAATTAGTAACCAGTTGATCAGGTCCTGGCCTTGCTTTAAAGTTCACTAATAAAGGTCAGGTGTGCACAGCAGAAACCAGAGCTGTGATGTTATTACCAGCCAGCAAAGGTTTATGGATTGTTACAGCAACTATTAGACCCCTTTCACACCACACCGCCCATAGCGTGGGTGGTAAAACAATGCTATTTTTAGCGGCGTTTTACCGCCGGATTTGCGGCGCATTTCGGCCGCTAGCAGGGCGCTTTTACCCCCCGCTAGCGGCCGAGAAAGGGTTAAAACCGCTGGCAATATGCCGCAATAGCGGCATTTTGCCGGCGGTATTACATCGCTGCCCCATTGATTTCAATGGGGAGCAGCGGTGGAGGAGCGGTAAACACACCGCTCCTTCACCACTCCAAAGAAGCTCCAAAGAAGCTGCTGGCAGGACTTTTCCCTGACATTCTACCAGCGCACCGCTGTAGTGTGAAAGCCCTCAGGCTTTCACACTACAGACAATAGTGCAGCTTCTTTAGAGCGGATTGCAGGCGCTATCTAACGCTATAGCGCCTGCAAAATGCCCTGGTGTGAAAGGGGTCTTAGCTAGTACTTGTCAACCCAATGCACAAGCACAGTAGGCACCTACTGACTCATTAAAAAGAAAAATACTGCAAATATGGTTGCTGTGCGTTGGCAGTCCTTAGAAAATGAATGGGCTGTCTTAACACAACATATATTAACGTGCATGCTGTAGATCGCAGCTCTAAATGAAGCTGAACTTTGAGCAGCTAAAAAATAACCATTACAATTGGGATTCCTCAGACTGCAAGGGTTAAATTCATGTTTAGTCTAGGGCAGGGATATGCAATTAGCGGACCTCCAGCTGTAGCAAAACTACAAGTCCCATCATGCCTCTGACTCTGGGTGTCATGCTTGTGGCTGTCAGAGTCCTGCTATGCCTCATGAGAGTTGTAGTTCTGCAATAGCTGGAGGTCCGCTAATTGCATATGCCTGGTCTAAGGCATCCATTCTCAACCAGGGTTTCGTTGAACCCCAGGGTTCTTACAGAAGTCTAGGCCAGCCATTCTTGGCTAGAGTTCCGAGGAACCCCGGGATTCTTTGGGAGCTCTAGGGAAGCCATTCTCAACCAGGGTTTCATTGAACCCTGGGGTTCTTAGAGAAGTCTAGGCCAGCCATTCTTAACCAAGGATCCATAGAACTCCGGGGTTCATTAAGAAGTCTAGGGAAGCCATTCTCAACCAGGGTTATGTTGAACTCAGGGGTTAATTTAGCCATCACTGATTTACCTCCTATTTGAGAGTTCCTACATGATTCAGAGCCAGCTGCATATACCTAAAAATCTTTTTAGCTGTCTGGAAGGGTGGCATCCAGCTCACCACCATAAGGGGGGCATTATTTCCAATGGCCACCAACGTAAGAGGCATTTTTTCCACTTAGCCCCAAATTAAAGCGGTTCTTGGGACCCAAAATTTTCTATAAGGGTTTCTGGGGGGGGGGGGGGTCAAAAAAGTTGAAAAAAGCTGGTTTAGGTGTATAAGCAGTAATACTTACCTTATTCTTCTCATCCGCGCGCTTCTTTCCAGCTGCATTTCCCCCGAAGCTGCTTCCATTCACTACTAGTCTGGTCACAGACATTCCATCGTCATAATGAACAATACAGAACCAGCAGTCCTGAATTATACGTGAGGACAGCGAGGGCCCACCAACATCCCAGGAGTGTTGGACAATAGAGGAGAACACCGTCGGGCAGGGAAGCAAGGAATAAGGCAAGTGGGGGAGCCCCACTATAGGGGTGATTTATTTTTCCAGAGTTCAGCTTTAAGGCAGCCCAGCTGCGAGAGTACAGCAAAGCGAGTGACAGTACCGAAAGGTGGAGCGGCTCAAAATGATCTGGGCAGATGACCTCGCTATGTAATACTGAAACCTTCATGTTTAGCTTTAAATAGGTGGGGTTCAAAATCCTTGCCAGCATTTAGGGATATGTTTTTAATTATACGCATTTTGTTTCAATCACAAACTGTAATTACAAGCGAGAGATCCCCGAAATGTTACATTCGACTTAAAAGGAGAAGTACTGCAGAGGATGCATGCTTCAGTACGGCGTGCCTCTGTAATTATTGTAGCGATATTTCCCATATTCGGAGCAGAGACTTTTGGAATATTTCCATGTAATAACTGCCATATGTACAATTGGAGTTGCAGCTCAAGACGCGGGGTTAGAGCCCCAACCGATGATAGGGAATTTTAGTGCGATGGGAACTCACTGAGGGCTTATTTACACGAGCAAGAAAAAAAATGGTGCGTTTTGATGTGCGCAGCACTTTCACCCCCTTCCTGCCCAGGCCAATTTTCAGCTTTCAGAACTGTCACACTTTCAATGACAATTGCGTGATCATGCAACATATATACCCATATGAAATTGAATATTAAAAAAAAAAAAAAAACAGGTAGAGCTTTCTTTTGGTGGCAATTGCCACTGGGTTTTTTTTTTGGTTTTTTTTAACGCCGCACAAATGAAAAAAAAAAAGACAAATTAATTATTTTTTTAAAAATGTTTTTTTGTTTGTGGTAAAATAAATATAATTTGCAAATAAGTTTTCTTCACCAATGGGTGCTGCCGAGGCTTGCACCGATGGGCGCTGCCGACTCGCCGAGCACCGATATGCAGCACAGATGGGCGCCAACATGCAGCACTGATGGGCACCGATATCCAGCTATAGTCTAATCCAGGGGTGTCCAAACTACGGCCCTCCAGCTGTTGCAGAACTACACATCCCATGAGGCATTGTAAAACTCTGACATTCAAAGACATGACTAGGCATGATGGGGATTGTAGTTCCTGAACAACTGGAGGGCCGTAGTTTGGACACCCCTGGTCTAATCTTTCCTCAGACTGCTCCGAGGAAAGGAAATGCCAATAAGCATTTGTTTATATGTGATCAGCTGTGATTGGACACAGCTGATCACATGGTAAAGAGCATACGTCATTGGCTTTTTACCGCAATCGGTGATGAACTGTGTCCGTGGCAAGAATGGGAGGAGGTCCTATGATGTCCTCCCAGAACAAGAGAGGTCCCGCCCCAATATTCATTTTGTAATACGGTGGGCAGGAAGCAGTTAAGCACACCTGAGCGCAACACTATAGTAATCAATGAGCCCATACTCAGTGCGCTGAGTTTAGAAGTGGGACACATCCAGCGCCACACAGATCTTCAGATTTTATGCGCGTATGCACATAAGCGTAAATGCAAATGCATGTACATGTGAAGTCATTAAAGCAGTTCTTTAGTCATTTTTTCATCTTTCCATCCATGAAATCTTCTACCATGTTTTTTTATCTTTGGATAGTAAAACGTGTTTTATCCTACTAGTAAATAACTTATACAGCCCACTTCCTGTTTCTTGTCTGGTCATTAGCCTAGGCCAGTGATGGCGAACCTTGGCACTCCAGATGTTTTGGAACTACATTTCCCATGATGCTCAGGCACTCTGCAGTGTAGTTGAGCATCATGGGAAATTTAGTTCCAAAACATCTGGAGTGCCAAGGTTTGCCATCACTGGCCTAGGCTTATGACATCATGCACAGCTCTTTCTCCTGAGAGTTTGCCAGGAAGGGAGGGTGGATGAGTTATAAGAGGGCCAATGAGAGCAGCAGAGCTGTGTGTCTAAATCCAGGAAGTAAACAGGTAGCGGCTTCAGCTACCCACAGTTAAAATGGCTGCAGCCAGACTCAGCGGAGGGACATTTCTGCAGCATATTTGGAAAGTACAGAATCACGGCATATATAAAATATTCAAAGTGGTTGGAGGGAAGCTTCGGAACGGCAAAGATCATTTTATTACAAATTATGTGAGCAGACTGCAGTTCCTTTTTAATTTGAATGAAAAGAGAAATTTTATGCTTCTAAACATGCCCAAGGAGAGTAGAGTACTTTTGGTGTGTACTTTACGTAGGATCTTCTGCCAACTCCACCAAGAACCTGCGTTCCCTCCATAAAAATATGCATATGCCTGTGTGAACGAGCCCTCACACCATGCTGGACATCACTTGAGGCTTTCTTACCAATATTGAGTTCATCATCTGTTAGGGTGTCCCCGATGAAGTCAAACTGGAAACTTTGCAAAGTCTGGGCGAACTTTTGGACGGCGTTGGAATAGCCTAGAACAATAAAGAACAATAGTTTTAGCACCAAGCTAGTCTTTCACTGTTATCTTAAAAATACATTAAAGCTGGATGTTTGACAATTTAAAAATAAATTACCACCGATGAAGCGTGTGCCATGTGCGGGGAGCTGCTGCATTTGGGAACATTCTTGCTTTCAGTCAGCCCATAGAGTACAGTAAAAGTGCAGAACGTCCGGCGCCAAGACTTACATCTTCAATTAGAGTACACAGATGGTATCGCCATGTTCGCTCTGCACCTTCTCCATTCAGAAAAGGTCTTGCATTCTTTTTATATAATACAAGGCATTCTGTGAATGGAGATGAAGGCTATGATCTCCCCACAGAACTCTGAAAAGAACGCGAGATGATTTCTGAATAGAGGAGGTGCAGAGCACGGGACTGGCTATGATCTGATCGGCCAGAAGTGTAAGTCTCAGCGCTGACCATTCAGTGCTTACTGTATGGAATAAATAAATGTAAGAATTTTCTAAAATAAAGATGCAACCTGTGAATGGAGCTAAATTTGAGCTGTTGATGGCCTTGCCCACTTCCCCAGGCTTGAAAAAAATAGGCCAAACTGGTTGCAGTCAACACGTGAACCTTCTGCTTCCTCTGAGCTCCATCTGTAAAGCCCATGAGTGCCTTCCCCTCTCAGCAAGCAAGGTAGTGACTGTAGCATGCTTAGCACTGTGCAGCCTTACAGGTCTCCTCAGACCACAGTCCAGAGCACTGTGCCTTAAAGGCCTCCTCAGACCCCCGGCCAGAGAACTGTGTGCATTACAGGCCTCCTCAGACCCCCGGCCAGAGCACTGTGTGCATTACAGGCCTCCTCAGACCCCCGGCCAGAGCACTGTGTGCATTACAGGCCTCCTCAGACCCCCGGCCAGAGCACTGTGTGCATTACAGGCCTCAGACCATCCAGAGCACTGTGCGCATTACAGGCCTCCTCAGACCATCCAGAGCACTGTGCGCATTACAGGCCTCTCAGACCATCCAGAGTACTGTGCGCATTACAGGCCTCTCAGACCATCCAGAGTACTGTGCGCATTACAGGCCTCTCAGACCATCCAGAGTACTGTGCGCATTACAGGCCTCTCAGACCATCCAGAGTACTGTGCACATTACAGGCCTCTCAGACCATCCAGAGTACTGTGCGCATTACAGGCCTCTCAGACCATCCAGAGCACTGTGCGCATTACAGGCCTCTCAGACCATCCAGAGCACTGTGTGCATTACAGGCCTCTCAGACCATCCAGACCACTGTGCGCATTACAGGCCTCTCAGACCATCCAGAGCACTGTGCGCATTACAGGCCTCTCAGACCATCCAGAGCACTGTGCGCATTACAGGCCTCTCAGACCATCCAGAGCACTGTGCGCATTACAGGCCTCCTCAGACCATCCAGAGCACTGTGCGCATTACAGGCCTCTCAGACCATCCAGAGTACTGTGCGCATTACAGGCCTCTCAGACCATCCAGAGCACTGTGCGCATTACAGGCCTCTCAGACCATCCAGAGCACTGTGCGCATTACAGGCCTCTCAGACCATCCAGAGCACTGTGCGCATTACAGGCCTCTCAGACCATCCAGACCACTGTGCGCATTAAAGGCCTCTCAGACCATCCAGAGCACTGTGCGCATTACAGGCCTCTCAGACCATCCAGAGCACTGTGTGCATTACAGGCCTCTCAGACCATCCAGAGCACTGTGCACATTACAGGCCTCTCAGACCACTGTGCGCATTACATGCTTCTCAGACCAACATCCAAAATGTGTAGTTTGTGCAAACCTTAATACTGTAAATATTAGTTTTTTACTCCAGGATTATAGAACGAGTTTGGAATGTCCAAAGAAATGATTACATATTGCATTTCAACTTAATTAAACCCATTAGATTGTAATCTACTAAAATGTACAGCAGATTTTAGTTCACTTAATACCTCTAAAACAAACAATTGCAGGTGACTAAAATTAAAATGGCATTTTAGTCAAAAGACTGACAAAAACTAAATCAAAATTTGATGCCAAAATTAACAAAATGTCAGGTTGCTATGGACTTTAGGCTTCATTTCACTTCTCCACATGTGTTTTCTTGTATTTTACAGTCATCAATATATGGGCAATGCACAGAGGTCAACTACCAGTAAAGGCAATGGCTAGCATCTGTCAACATGTTAAAGCGCACGGACACTTAGTTGAAATTTTTTGTGATATTTTGTCATTTTTCTTAGCTGCCGTGTTCAACTGATCACGATGAGTGACTAAAGTTTAAAAAAAAGTTTGGTTTGCACAGTTATCTTCGAGATTTTATTCTGTCCAATAATGTTTAGTAGGAGGATTGAAAAAATATTTGTGAATTTTATATATACACCGGTATATATATATATATATATATATATATATATATATATATATATATATATATATATATATATATATTTATTTATTTATTTATTTAATACAAAGTCTTAAAAATACAAGAACATCCACGTGTACCCTACATGGCGAAACTTGAGTTTGCATGATTCTCGTGCAGAAAATGTGCATCGCGCATAGGGCAGCCCAGTCATTTGAATAGGCTGTCCTATGCACAGTTGTCATTCCAAAGTAGCTAAGGGACCAAATTATAGCCCCCCCGGAGCCAGGAGCGATTTTACACTCGCCTTTTACCATGATTTTCAAGCGTTTTGTGAGGCGGCAATCGCTACAAAATCACGCCACGTTTGGGGTGCTGCCATTCAAGATGAATGGCACCCAATTGCGCGCCGTGTGTTTTACTGCAATTTGGATTTGTAGGCAGCAGCACAGTGTTTCTGCCCCGTGATTCCAATCCGCCCATATATAAACGTCGACTTAGCATTTTTTTTCTTGTGCCTTCGTTATATTAAGAAGCATTTGGATATATTGCTTAGAGTAAATTAAAATACAAATGGTCTATATTTAAACCTCTACGTCCTGCTGTAATGCAGATGCAGTGAAAAAGTATTCATACCCCTTGCAAGTTTCCACATTTTGTCATGTTACTTTTATTGGGATTTTATGTGATAGACCAACAAAGTGGCACATAATTGTGAAGTGGAAGGAAAATGATAAATGGTTTTACATTTTTTACAAACATCTAAAAAGTGTGGAGTGCATTTGTATTCAGCCCCCTTTACTCTGATACCCCTAACTAAAATCTAGTGGAACCAATTGCCTTCAGACATCACCTAAAAAATAGAGTCCACCTGTAATTTAATATCAGTATAAATACAGCTACTTTGTGAAACCCTCAGAGGTTTGTTAGAGAACCTTAGTGAACAAACAGCATCATGAAGGCCAAGGAACACAACAGACAGGTCAGATAAAATTGTGAAGAAGTTTAAAGCAGGGTTAGGTTGTAAAATAATATTCCAAGCTTTGAACATCTCACAGAGCACTGTTCCATCCATCATCTGAAAATGGAAAGTAGGGATGCACCAAATGGGTTTTTTGGTGCCAAAACCGATACCAAAAATAAGTCTTCCTTGATCCCAAAAACGATACCGAAACAGCACCGATACTGAAATTGACTTTTTAAAAAATATATTTTTATACAGGACATGGTCAGAGACTGCGGGCATGCTACAGGAGATGGTCGGAGACTGCAGGCATGGTACAGGACATGGTCAGAGACTGCGGGCATGGTACAGGAGATGGTCGGAGACTGCAGGCATGGTACAGGAGATGGTCAGAGACTGCAGGCATGGTACAGGAGATGGTCAGAGACTGCAGGCATGGTACAGGAGATGGTCAGAGACTGCAGGCATGGTACAGGAGATGGTCAGAGACTGCAGGCATGGTACAGGAGATGGTCAGAGACTGCAGGCATGGTACAGGAGATGGTCAGAGACTGCAGGCATGGTACAGGAGATGGTCAGAGACTGCAGGCATGGTACAGGAGATGGTCAGAGACTGCAGGCATGGTACAGGAGATGGTCAGAGACTGCAGGCATGGTACAGGAGATGGTCAGAGACTGCAGGCATGGTACAGGAGATGGTCAGAGACTGCAGGCATGGTACAGGAGATGGTCAGAGACTGCAGGCATGGTACAGGAGATGGTCAGAGACTGCAGGCATGGTACAGGAGATGGTCAGAGACTGCAGGCATGGTACAGGAGATGGTCAGAGACTGCAGGCATGGTACAGGAGATGGTCAGAGACTGCAGGCATGGTACAGGAGATGGTCAGAGACTGCAGGCATGGTACAGGAGATGGTCAGAGACTGCAGGCATGGTACAGGAGATGGTCAGAGACTGCAGGCATGGTACAGGAGATGGTCAGAGACTGCAGGCATGGTACAGGAGATCAATGCAGCCTCACTGTGCCCAGCAGCCTACCAGTGCCCGTCATGTAGCCTGCCTGTGCCTCAGCAGTGCATATAAATATACACATATAAAAACACACACACAACACACACACAACACACACATACAGAGGCATACAAACAAATACAATAAATAAATAAATATATATATATTATCTTTAAAAATTGGCAGCTGCAGCTCTGTACCTTAAAGTGGTTTGGTACCTAAAAATGAAAGTTCATGTTATTAAAATCAACAGATAGCATACTTACCTAAACGAACCCTGAAAAAAAAAAATATTATTTACTTACCTTTTATTTCTGATGTTTCAGCTGACTTCCGGGTTCTCCTCCCGTGGGAGTAGGCGTGGCTATCGTCCTCGCAATGGTCCCTGGGAAATTTCCCAAGAATCCATGGGGGACACTGAAATTGCGAAATCTCGCGAGATTTCTGTAGTGTCACATTTTGCTGCCTATCACAGAATGCAACAGAAGTGAAGAAATTGCGTACTGCGCATGCGACTTGCGTTCCAAACGCTAGCGCCGTGCGTTCCAACATATGTTCGGCAATACAGCATCACATAATGTTACGGAAGTGACTGTGCAGACAACACAAACACTGGGCGTTACAACACTAATACTTCCCTTGTTACCTGGTATCAGTTTGTAAATAACCATGCTGAGCTACGTGTGCTGTTAGGTTATGGAGTGCTGGGACTTGTAGTGCCTATGCTGAGCTACGTGCAGTCTTAGGTTCTGGAGTGCTGGGACTTGTAGTGCCTATCCTGAGCTACGTGCAGTGTTAGTTTCTGGATTGCTGGGACTTGTAGTGCCTATCCTGAGCTACGTGTGGTGTTAGGTTCTGGATTGCTGGGACTTGTAGTGCCTATCCTGAGCTACGTGTGGTGTTAGGTTCTGGATTGCTGGGACTTGTAGTGCCTATCCTGAGCTACGTGTGGTGTTAGGTTCTGGATTGCTGGGACTTGTAGTGCCTATGCTGAGCTACATGCGGTGTTAGGTTCTGGAGTGCTGGGACTTGTAGTGCCCATGACGAGGGCGTGTACGAATTTCCCATTTTTAAAGTGGGCAGGCAGCTGTATCTGCCATTACACACGAGGAAGCAAGGAAACATCACTGAGCATGTGCAAGATGGAGCGGAGCATGCTGGGAGCCAGACGTCATCATATACCAGGAAGTAAATGCCTGTGGGCTTCAGACGCCCACAGTTAAAATGGAAAACGCCAGAGCAGGTTTTTATAAGTCATCCCGAGGAAAAGATTTGTCGCGCCGGGGGTCAAAAAAACGCCGGACGTGGATGCCAATCGAAGGTAGCACTCGCCCACCTGTGACACAGGTAAGAAAAAAAAAAAAAAAAAAGCGGAATCCCGCTTTAATCTCCATACTGGGTACTGCACTCTAGGGGGAGGCAGAGAGCACAGCACACACTGCTAGACATCTCTCCCTTTCTTTCACTTTCACAGTAAACTGCGTGCCCCAGCTCCTGCACAGCCAATTTACACATCGGCTGAGGAGCCATATGAAGCCACCGCTGGGGAGAGGGGGACTTCACAGCGAGACCCCACAGGCCGCCTGCAGCATGGGTGAGGAGGGAGGGGAGGAGGAGAGAGTAAAGATGGAATGACACCCCTGTGATGAATCCAATGCCCCTATTGATGACCGTTTGAGTCAAAACGCGTAGGGATAGCTATCTGAGAGTCCCATACTGCTTTTTTAAGTGTTTTTATGCTATTTTTATTGCACTATTGTGTCCTTTTTATGTCTCCTTGACTGCGAGAAGTTTTCCAATAAAACATTATTGGCTGATCTGCACTATATGGAGCACTTTTTTCCTCCTTTTTTTATGATATTCTAGGTACCGGTGAACACTGACGGGTTGGATTCTGAAGCTGTGGATATTTTCAGAGATTACCTCCGGCCGTGAACCTATTCCTGTGATTGGGACCCTGTCCTCATACCTAAAGACAACCATCTGGCACCTAGCCATCATACCCAAAGACAACTATTCATGCGCATTTGACCCACTGCCATATGGTACGTGTCCACCTCTGCTGGTAAGAGTACCTCCGTGTCACAAGCATTACATCCTTGTGTAGCCATCTCCAAGACACCACAGTTGATCCTCATTCAGATTTTAATCCTTCAGATTGACTCACATTTACCAGTTTTACATTGGTCAATGGACTTTCACCTGCGTATTGCACATTACTGTTCACTTTGTGATTTTTACTAATTTTTCACATGGCTATTATAAGCCTTAGTGCTACACATTTTTTGCTTGCAAGACCCCTTTCACACCACACCGCCCATAGCGTCAGCGGTAAAACGCCGCTATTTTTTTACTGCCGGATTTACGGCGCATTTCGGCAGCCAGCGGGGCGCTTTTACCCCCGCTAGCGGCCGAGAAAGGGTTAAAACCGCCAGCAATACGCCGCAATAGCGGCGTTTTGCCGGCGGTATTACAGCGCTGCCCCATTGATTTCAATGGGGAGCAGCGGTGGAGGAGCGGTAAACCCACCGCTCCTTCACCGTTCCAAAGTAGCTGCTGCCAGGACTTTTCCCTGACGTCCCTCGGGCTTTCACACTACAGACAATGGTGCAGCTTTTTTAGGGCGGATTGCAGGGGTCTAAGGGAATATACTTGCCACCCCTCCACCTATAAGACCTTGTCCAGACTTTATTTGGCTTTTGCATCAGGCCCGGAATTGTTCAGGGTGTATCTGTGCTTCCCAGGGGAATCTGACCATGCACTCCTATGCCTCTCTCTAGCGCCAACTATCCCCCCTTAGTCCCATCTCTCAAGATTGTCCAGATTCTGGGCGACTGATGAGCAACTGCAGGAACCTCACGGTTTCTATATGCAATTTATGGACTGATAATACAGACTCACAGCTCCCCCTACGGTACTCTGGGACTCTTAAATCCTGAGCTAGGGGAGAACATATCTCCAAAATATCACGCATTAAGAGAGAGAAGGCTCGTAGTGAGCAACCAAACTGGAGGTGGACTTTGTCTCTCACTCAGACGATGACCACTATCAAGCTTGGCAACAGGCGCTCTGTGGCTGCCTGCTCACCTGGGGGGACTAGCCCTCCCTAACTTTCAAGTCTACTACTGGGCCACAGTACTAGTAACGGTTCAGTGGTGGTGGCTCCAGGGATCCAAATCCAATGCCTTTGGTCTGTCTGGAGGCAAACTGCTTGGGCTCACTGGCTGAGCTCTGCAGCTTTGCCTACAGAGGACCAAGGGCATATGGGGCGACTCCGGGGCCTACGCGGGTGGACATCTGCTGCTGCTCGGCAACGTTTTTTTTTTTTACGCGGCCAGAACAGTGGTGTCAGCGCACACCCTGTGCGGAAATCCTAACCTACCACACTTTCGCACCATTCCAGATCCCCAAGTGTGGGCCAGGTATGGCATTACGACTTTGGACCAAGTTATGCCCCAGGGTGCTCTGATACAGCTCACAGACCTGCAGACCAAACCGACTTGCCCCAAAGGATGTGGTTCCAATACTTGCAACTACGCCATGCGGCCAGGGCCCAGAGTTTACGCTTGCCTCTCGTCCAGGCTGACCCCATTGATGAACTTCTGGCCCTGGGAGACCTCGCTAAACCCCTCTCCACCCTTTACGGTGCACTCCTGGGTACCAACTGCAAATTAGAGAGGTTATGGGACCTATGGCATAGGGATACACCCTCACTGGACAGGGAAGGTTGGGAGGACTGTCTAACATGGACCCAAACATGTTATTGCCTTCAAGGACAAGCTCATCCAGATGAAATTTTTACACTTAATCTACTACAAACCACAAAAATTCCATTGAATATTTCCAGAAAGAAGCTCTGTATGCCCTAGATGTAAAATACATATAGGCACAATCTTCCACATGCTTTGGTACTGTCCCATCATCTTGACCTATTGGACAAAGGTATTCACTGTCTGTCAATTCAAGATTACAATTGTCCCTTCCAATACTGCCCGAGTTGGCCATATTGGGGGTTCACGAGGATGTAAAACATTCTCGTCGCTCCAAATTACTGATTTCCTACCTTTTATTTAACTCAAAGAAATTCTCCTAAAGTGGATTATGTCTACCCCCCCCCCCCCCCCCATCCCCATCTCTCTTCCCTCCTGGAAGGCACAGATCATGGCTGCCCTACCTATGTATAGAATCACGTACGTTAATCAGTGCTGTCAGTGGAAATACGAAAAGGTGTGGGCCCCCTGGACCTCCACTTAGGTGTTTTAATGGTGATTACTCCATTGTGATCAATGTAGAATGGGAGTCTGAACAACGGTTGTTGGTACCCAGATCATCTGCGTTATGTACCCATGGATTTACTGCATGTAGTGATTTTCTCACATCTCTCGTCTTGTATATGCACATATATACTCATCACGCAATGTTCTGTACTGTATCAATTGCTATGCTGTATATCACCCTGCATGACAATAAAGCACCTTTGGGAAAAAAATATATATATTCCAGCATGTCTTTGGCATGTAGAAGGAAACCCATGCAGACACAGACTAAAAATATACTTGTAGGCTCAAAAAACCTGTCTTACAAGTGCCAATGCAAGATATTTACATATAGGTGACAGAGGGCAGGAGATTATACATAAAGATTACATAAGTACTGGAACATGGGATAGGCAAGTAGAACAGGTTCCCTTTACAAAGCAGAACTATCAATACAAGGACAAGCCTTTACCGCCAGATCAGACCATGTCATCAGGACCAGGGCTGGAATGCAGGTGAAAGATTAAATGGAATGCCATTTAAAAACGAATTGCAGGCCAAGCTGTCCCGCAAAAGTGGTACTTGGGACAAATTACAATACTTCCAACTGTCAGCTTTTCAAAATCCTAAATACAAAAAATATGGTTGTACACCAATGTAAAGGGGGGTCGTGACGCAAAGAGGGGGGCGTGATGCAAAGAGGGGGGTCGTGATCCAAAGGGGGGGTCGTGGCGCAAAGGGGGGGTCGTGGCGCAAAGGGGGGGGGCATGACGCAAAGAGGGGGGGCATGAAATTTCTGCAGTGTCGTCAACAAATGGCACCACAGAAATAAGTGTCCAACCCTTTCCCGTTTATAAACAAATGGGGGCACATAAGTGGTTAACCATTTCATGCAAAGTATAGGAGATGTTGAAATATTTTAATTGATCAGAGTCAGCATATGGGGTTTCTCGATAATTAGGACAAAATGAGAACAAACCGTTTAATATCTGAACACAGCATGGCAGATAACCGCTACCATAAGCAGCAGAAAGAAAAAAACATGCGATCTGTCCAATCTGGAAGGCTTCCAAGTTCTCGGCATATGGACAACACATGTGGTGATGAAGGCCTGACATATCCACAGGCACGAGTTCAGCTCACATTGTGCTCTCAGTGTGGGTGGTTCTTCTAAGGACTCCAACACTTTCCCTGACAGAGGCGCCTTGTACGGCATTAAGGAACACAGGAAATCGGTTATTATCTAGACTTAAGAGGTTTGATTCCATCTCTGAGCATGGAAGATAGCGGAGGGGTTTCCTTCTAAGTACCACAGAACGGTGGAGTTCACCACTACAATCACAAAGAATTACTGAAGCTGGTTCTCATTTAGGGTTTGTACGGTACGATCTTCCAAGGCACGCCAGAACAGAGGGAACACACAAGAGCGTCCCGAATCCTCAAACCAAGCTCTGAGTCATAGGATGGCCCAAGTCAATGGTGGAATCTGCTGAACCCATTACATCGTTGGGTGATTTAAGGGACAGCTCATCTCCTTCAAAAGCTAGCTTAACACATTAAAGTAGAACTTCATTCAAAAACGTGAAGCCCCACTGGTTCCCTCCCTTTCGAGACTGAGTTACTGTTTTTTTTTTTTTTTTGTGGGGCGAGGAAAAAAAGCAAGTACTGATTTATAATCGGTACCTGGTCCCACTTCCACAATCTTCACCTAGGTGAGACTTAAGTTCCTTGCCCCATCCCTTTCTAGCAGTATCCTGGGACAGGAGGTTGCAGAACTAGTCACAGTGGGCTTTGCATGCTTGCCCATGCCCATGCAGGAAGCCAGCTGTGGTTCCTCAGGTAGCCACAGCCGGCTCCTATATACAAGGTGGCTACATCAGGGACCCGCAGAGGTAAGAACCAACTGCGACAGGGAGTGACAAATTGGCTTTGAATCTAGGAGCCAGCTAAAAAAGTTAGGAGCCTTTTTTTTTCCACCACTTGCCTATTGGGCACTTTCAACCCCTTCCTGCCCAGGTCAATTTTCAGCGCTCTCACACTTTGAACAATTGCGCGGTCATGCAACACTGTACCCAAACAAAATATTTATCTTTTTTCACACAAATAAAGCTTTCTTTTGGTGGTATCTAATCACCACTGGGGTTTTTATTTTTTTGCTAAACAAATAATAAAAAAAAAAAAAGACTGAAATTTTAAGCTAAATATTTTCTTCACAAATGGGCATGGATGAGGCTGCACCGATGGGCGCGGATGAGCCTGCGCCAATGGGCGCGGATGAGCCTGCGCCAATGGGCGCGGATGAGGCTGCACCAATGGGCGCGGATGAGGCTGCACCAATGGGCGCGGATGAGGCTGCACCAATGGGCGCGGATGAGGCTGCACCAATGGGCGCGGATGAGGCTGCACCAATGGGCGCGGATGAGGCTGCACCAATGGGCGCGGATGAGGCTGCACCAATGGGCGCGGTACAGAGCCGTCATTCAGCTCTGTGAGGGCGTCTATTGACTATGGCTTTCTGTAGCTGACTTTTTTCCTCTCCTGTTCACTGGCTTTCGACTGCTACAGAGAGTCCTACAAGAAATCGGTTCCAGTAATTGCTCTCCCCAGCACACTAGTCACCCTCCCTGTGTACCATAAGTTTCCCTCTGCTGCTTCTCTCCACTCTTTCCTTTCCGGCAGCTGCAAGCACACAATAGGATCCTTCCTTTCCCTAATGAACACCATGAGTGATTGGTACCAATCACTCACTGCATTAATTCATAACTGAAGCATAGTAAACGGTTTATTTAAGGGGGGGGGGGGGGTTGTCAGGTTGGCTGTATGGAGCCACGTGGTTTCTAACAGCCAGAGGCGACTCTTTGCTTTGTGAGACCATTAATCTTTGGTTACGTGAGAGGTGAGTGGTGATGGGGCTCTGCCTGTGCACAGCAGTGTTAAGGTGTCCCGTTACCCGTTTTTTTTTTCGCTTTAACCACTTCAGCCCCGGAAGATCTGGCTGCTGAATGACCAGGCCATTTTTTGTGATTCGTCACTACGTTGCTTTAACTGACAATTGCTCGGTCGTGCGATGTTGTACCCAAACAAAATTGACATCTTTTTTCTCCCACAAATAGAGCTTTCTTTTAGTGGCATTTGATCACCTCTGCTGTTTTTTTTTGTTTTGTTTTTTCTGCGCTATAAACAAAAAAAGCGTAAAATTTGAAAAAAATATATATATTTTGTACTTTTTGCTATAATAAAAAAAAAAAAAAGCTAATTTTTTTTCTCAGTTAGGCCAATATGTATTCTACATTTTTTTGAAAAAAAAAAGTTGCAATAAGCGTATACTGATTGGTTGGCATAAAAAGTTATAGCGTCTGAAAAATAGGGGATAGATTTATGGCATTTTTTTACTAGTAATTACGGCGATCTGTGATTTTTATCGGGACTGCAACATTATGGCAAACATATCGGGCACTTGACACATTTTTGGGACCATTGGCATTTATACAGCGATCAGCGCTATAAAAATGCACTGATTACTGTATAAATGTCACTGGCAGGGAAGGGGTTAACCACTAGGGGTGATCAAGGGGTTAATTGTGTTCCCTCTGTGTGTTCTAACTATAGGGAGAGGGGACTGGCCTAGTGGAAATATTAGGAACTCACGATCCGTCACTTCTCACAGAACATAGGTTGGACTTGGATTTTTTCGACCTCACCTACTATGTAACTGAACAGGGATTTGTGTACACACACCCCTGTTCTGTCTCTCATGCCCGCGATCGCTCGTGGTGGTCATCGTGTCTGTCGCCCATGAGCATCGGCACCCCCGCAGTGCAGCGGGCTCGCGCCTGCTATCCCAATCCCGCGAGCCGACATATAGCTATGACGGCTCGCAGGATCGTGCCGACCTGCCGCCGTAAAATGACAGCGGCTGGTCGGCAAGCGGTTAAAATAACAAACATGTTATAATAACCTGCCCTGTGCAGCGATTTTGCAGAGCAGCCTGGATCCTGTTTTGGGGATGGCGCTCCTGGCTCCTCCCTCCTGCACCAAACCAGGCGCGCTCCCGACCCGCGGCTCTGTATGTCCATCTGCAACACGGAACCGTGGATCGGTCCTGCTCCCTCCATCTCCTGACTGGCTCACTGACTAATTGACAGCAACAGGAGCCAATGGCTGCTGCCAAAAGCCAATCAGGAGTTCGAGTCCCCAGAGAGGCAAGGCTCTTAAGAACATCACTGGATCGAGATGAGGCTCGGGTAAGTATTAGGGGGGCTGCTGAGAATGAGAATGATGAAGATAAAAAACCTGGAGCCTTTACAACCACTTTAAACCAAGAGAAAGAAAGGTGACAGGGGAGGGATCTCCAGCTAAACGACAGCCTCAGCTCTGTTCCTATGTGCTGTGTGAAGGGGGGGGTATCCCTTCCCTCCAATCAGCTCTCAGAGCTCTCCTCATTGAGCTCTGCAGAGTAATTTCAGTTCTCCAACCACCCTCCTCCTCCCCGCTTTTCAGAGCTGAGTGATCTTGAGTAAATTCTGGACTTTGAACAGATGTAGAAACAAGAAGCCTGCAGATATACAGGTACAACTTATGCAGGAGGATTTGTATCATCTCTGCATCAGTCACTTCACTGGGTTTTATGTTAGGAATTACAACCACTTTAACTGCTTGCCGACAGCCTGTACATGTGCAGTATTAAGGCGGCCTCTTGCTTTGCTGAGATTCGTCACAACGCAAGCCAAACTGTGGGTCTCAGCCAATGATTGGCCGCTGAAACCTCCTGATTGGCTCAGTGATTCATGGAACAGAGCTCAGGAAAAAAAAAAAAAAAAAAAAGAAGATCTTTAGTAAAAGCAGCACATACCACAGGAACACATTTAACCCTTTGATCACCCTAGATGTTAACCCTTTCTTGCCCAGTGTCATTAGTACAGTGTATAGTATTAGCACTGATCACTGGTGATATCAGTCAGATCCGCCACTGCAGTATTTCAGTCCCATAAGCTGATCGCCACCATTGGTAGTATACAAAAAAAATAAAAAAATTGTATAATTATATATATATATATATTTTTTTTTTTTTACTTTTTTTTGTATACTACCAATGGTGGCGATCAGCTTATGGGACATTATTTATATATATAAGGACAGCCCTTGAGCGCAAAATCACATACCTGAACACAATTTGTTCTTCTGGGTCTGGGGGCGCGCACCACTGGAGACCTGCTCCCACTGTTTGCAGTGGGAGCCAATCAGCAGGCCGGGCAGATCGCCGTTCTGGCAGTAAGAAAAACAGAGATCTTGTGTTTCTAAGAAGGAATACAGATCTCTGTCTTTCTTCAGGTTAAGCCATCTCCCCACACAGTTCGAAAACACTCCCAGGGAACACAGTTGACCCTTTGATCGCCCCTGATGTTAACCCCTTCCCTGCCAGTGTCATTTATACAGTGGCAGAGCATTTTTTTTTTTAGTACTGGTCACTGTATTGGTGTCACTGGTCCCCAAAAAGGGTCAGAATGTCTGCCGCAATATCGAACTCCCGCTATAAGTTGCTGACTGCTGCCATTACTAGTGAAAAAATAAATATACATTTTCAATATCAAACCTGTAGCAAAATACATATTAGCCTAAATTGATGTGTCAGAATTGTCAGCCGCAATGTCGCAGTCCCACTAAAAATCACCGATCACCTACATTACTAGTAAAAAAAAAAAAAAATTAAAAAAGTCCATAAATCTATCCCATAGTTTGTAGATGCAATAATTCTTGCGCAAATCAATGAACATACGCATGATGGGATTTTTTACCAAAACATGTAGCAGAATAAATTTTGGCCTAAAATGGATTTAAAAATGAGATTTTTTTTACTTTTTTATTGCATATATCATAAATCAGAAAGTAAAATTTTTTTTCTAAAATTGACGCTTTTGTTTGTAGCGCAAAAATAAAAACCACAGAGGTGATCAAATACCACCAAAAGAAAGCTCAATTTGTGGGGGGGAAAAAAAGGGCTTCAATTTTATTTGTGTACAGTGTTGCACGACTGCGCAATTATCAAGTAAAGCAACGTAGTGCCAAATCGCAAAAGATGGCCTGGTCAGGAAGGGGGTAAAATCTTTTCGGGACTGAAGTGCTAAATGGTAAAACATGCTCTGGTCAAGAAGAGGGTAAAATCTTACAGTTGTTGCATAGGCTTTAACATTATGGCGTGTGTTTATTATGAATGGGCTGCAAACTCAGATAAAAACGTTTTATTTTTTATTTAATGCACCACAGCACACAGTATATGTGTTGTGCATTGGGATCTACTGTACAATGCACCGGGGGGGTAATGCACAATGGGTGGCACTGCGACAAACCACACAGAGCGCAGAGGAAGACAATTTTTAATTACTTTTTTTACTGTTTAAGTTCAAATAATTCAAACAAGAATAAACAAACGAGTACCTTTAATGATGAATCTTAAATTTTAGATCCAAAGTGACCTAAAACAAATAGCGAATCCCTCTTTGTGGCGCGTAAAGGCACGGATGGGTGGAGGTGTTAAAGAACACACATTGTTATTGCTAATGATTTAATTCTGGGAACATAGAAAAAAAAAAAAAGGTATCCTTGGAAAGAACCTACAAACATCTTCTAATGAGAATTTCTCAAAGTGACGCGGGACGCAAGGAGAGGACGTGGTTATCATTTAACGGAGTCAGGAAGGAAGGATTATTTCCCCTCAGCCTCCATGAATTAATAGGGGGGATTTCTGGTGACCTTTGATTTTAAATACAAAAAAAAGTAATTCCTGAAAAACAAAAAAAATAAAAAATAAATAAAAGAAAGGTGTAAGTTTCCACTCCAGTAGGTTGCTACGTGTGTCGCGCTCTTTGATCAGACGCCGGGTGGAGGACACAGGAACACCACGCAGGAATTTCCAGCAACACTTCACAGGAGGTCAGAATCCGGCCAGGGTGGAAATTCAGGTTCCGTCTGCTGCGTCCAGAACATTAACCCTTTGTGTCAGGAACGTACGACCTCAAAACAAAGGCACGCGCCGAAACTGAAAATTTAGGATGCAATTTGCCAAAAAAAACACGAAATGGACAGTTTTCAATTTTTTTTTAGTAAAAATGTAATGAATGTGGCTGGCAATTTTGCATTGAAGTCAATGTGGCATTATTTTGTATTTAAGTCCATAGGGGGCATTTTTGTATTGAAGTCAATGGGATGTGATTTTGGATTAGTCAATAGGGAGCCATCAAGAATGCTAAGCGTCGTCCTGTGTCCTAGCTGCATAAGACACTGGGCAGAAAACACCCGCATTCTAGCAACCAAGGTTCTAGGCAGCATGAGGCACCTGCAAGGACTGCCTGCATCTTAGCAACAAAGGATGAAAGGCGACAAGCTGCCTGCATCCTAGCAACCTAAGACACTGGCCATCAATGGCTGGCTGTTCCCTAGCAATCAAAAATACTGGGCAGCAGGAGCCCTCGTGTCCTAGCAGCATAAGACACTGGGCAGCAAAAACTGCCTGCATTCTAGCAACCAAGGTGCTAGGCAGCATGGAGCACCTGCATCCTTGCAACCCAGGACTCTAAACTACAATGACTGCCTGCATCTCAGCAACCAAGGATGCTATTTCACAGGAGCGGCCTGCATCCTAAGGCACTGGGCAGCAATGGACACCTGCATCCTAGCAACCTAGCACTAACCTACAATGGCTGCCAGCATCTTAGCAACCAAGGATGCTAGGCAAAGGAAGCTGTCTCCATCCTAGCAACCTAAGACACTGGAAAGCAATGGCTGGCTGTGCCCTAGCAATAAAGAATGCTGGGCAGCAGGAGCCCTCCTGTGTTCTAACTGCATAAGACAATAGGCAGTAAAAAACGCCCGCATTCTAGCAACCGAGGTGCTAGGCAGCAAGAGGCACCTGCATCCTTGCAACCTAGGACTCTAACCTGCAATGGCTGCCAGCATCTTAGGTTACTAGGATGCAGGTGGCTCCTGTCGCCTAGCATCTTTTGTTGCTAAGACACTGGGCAGCAATGGCCGCTTGCGTCATAACAACCAGGAAAGCTAGGCAGTAAGAACTGGCTGCTTCAAAACAAAATAAGACATTAGGCAACAAGGGCTGCTGGCATGCCAACAACCAAAGGCACTAGGTGGCAAGAGCATCCTGGCAACCAATAGGTCGCACCAATGCTGTGTGCTGGCATGCATGCAGGATCTTGCTCAATTAAATTTAGTTTAGGAATCATATGCAGCCACCGTTAAAGTATGGATTGCATGTAGATAGGAAGTGGCTGCAAAGAGGCTGTGGGAAATCATCACTGAGATAAAACAATGGATAAAAAAGTGGAAACAAGTTTTTTTTTTTAACACAGTTCTTTATGCTGCACAGTGGACAAAACAAACTAAATGTCATTCATATAAATGTCCCACATAACAGGGATTCATGGATTAGAGATCCCGATCTCAGAGAGGTCGTGTATTGCTGCAGACATTTTCCCTTGTCCTGGATGGGATATGGACTTTGTAGAAGACACCCCACATCTGGTCCAGCAGATGATTCAGCCTGCGGCTCACTCTGTAACCTTCGCTGAGCAAGGCTTCTTTTTTTGGCCAAGGTAAAACAAGGGCCCGCTTGTTCGGAGGGGGGGGCAGCGGACGATCACTGCGTCCAACACACAACATACTCTTTGTCCGATTCCTCCTTCACTTCTAATCCAATGAGATCTTACACTTCTCAGCTTGAATCTAAAAAACTGCTTCTCTTCTGCAGCCAACAATGACAGAATGCAGTGCCATCTCCTAACCTAGGGGGCGCCAGACTTCACAACGTCCTATAGATTACATACATCTCCCCCTGAAAAAATTCTATTCTTACCAATCAAATTTCAATGTATGAATAGGTTTTGTTTGGAGATTTTTTTTGTAATCAGCATCATGCAGTTAAAAAAAAAAAATTCAGTATAATAAAGCAAAGCAATTCCAAATAAACTTGAGCAGCCCCCCCACAATACATCAGAGTACCCACTAGACTTTCCTCTTACATCGGAGTCCCCATGACATCAAAGCCCCCCCTCTGTCCCCATTACATGACATTCCTCATCTTAGTCCTCTTACAGAATCCTCCCTTACATGACACTCCCTATCACAGTATCCCCCTTACACCAGAGTCCCTATTAGAATCCCCACTAGAGTTTCCTCTTACATCAAAGTCCCCCTAACATCAGAGCCTTCGCCACCCCTCCTTACATAAGACAAACAAGATATTTGGGGGGCACACCCTAAAAAAATGCATAAAGATGGTGCTGCCATAAGACCATACAACAAAAATATTACAGCGCACACACGCAAAACTAACATTTACCTCTAGCAAGGCTTTTTAAAAACACCTAGACATTTTCAAAAAACAAAAAAAAATATGGGGATTTGGTCGCACCATATTGCTATATGGTGATTAAGCCCACTTACTGCGACAAAGTACCCCATAATTAGTGGGTAGTTATTCGTTTGTCTCAGTAAGTGGGCTTAAGCACCGAATAGCAATATGGTGTGACCAAATCCCCATATTTTTTGATAATGTTTTTTTGAAAATGTCTAGGTGTTTTTAAAAAGCCTTGCTGGGGGTAAATGTTAGTTTTGCATGTGTGCGCTGTAATATTTTTGCTCCCCCTACATAAGAGTCCCCTATTATATGACAGTCCCCATCATAGTCCTCTTACATAGTTCCCCCTTACATGACACTACCCGTTTCCTATCACAGTCCCCTTTACACCAAAGTCCCCCCTAACATAACAGTCCCCATCATTGTCCCCCTCACGTGACAGTCCCTACCGATGTTCCTCCCCTTAAACAAGAGCCCCTATAAGTCCTCCCCTATACCAGAGTCCCGGTATAACAGAGCCCCCATCAGAGTTTCCTATTACATTACAACAGTCCCCATCAGTCTTCTTACAGAGTTCCTGCTTACATGACACTCCCTATCACAGTAACTCCCTTACATCAGAATCCCCCCCCCCCCCTACATGACAATCCCAATGCTAGCCCCCTTACAACAGAGTCCCCATCATTGTCCCCCTCACATGATAGTCCCTACCAGAGTACCCTCCTTACACCAGAGAGCCTGTACAACAGAGCCCCCATTACATAACAGTGCCCATCACAATCTTCTTATAGAGTTCCTCCTTGCATGACACTCCCCATCACAGTAACCCCTTACATCAGAGTTCCCCCTTACATGACAGTCCCCATTATAGTTTCCTTACAACTAAGTCCACCTGGCATCAGAGTACCCCTTACATGAGTCCCTATCAGTTTCCCTACTTGCATCAGGGTCCCCCCTTACATGACAGTCCCCATCAGGGTCCCTCCTCATGACAGTGTCCCAAGTCCAGGTCTTCATCAAGAAACAAATCTTCAGATGATATCATGTCACTATGGACCAAAATCTCTGAGGAATGTTTCCAACATTATGTTGAATCTCTGTCATGAAGAATGAAGGCAGTTCTGAATGCAAAAGGGGGTCCAAACCGGTACTAGCAAAGTGGACCTAATAAAGAGGCCGGTGAGGGTATGTGAAAGAGGCCCACTCACTGGTAGTCCGTTCCTGCTCAGTCGAATATTACAGGTCATCTGTCAGGTGTGTCATCTGGAGGTGGTGACCCAGGAAAATTCCTTCAGGTTCCTTTCCGCATTATTTCAGTAAGTGACAAGCAAAAACATGCTCAGTGTCCATCAAGAAACAAGCGTTGGTATACATGGCAAGGGAAGGGCATGCAAACAAAACTGCTAGCTAACAAAATTTGAAGCCAAACTTAAATTATAATTAAAAAATAATCTGTTAAGGTAGAAATAAATGTGCTTTTTCAACGAGTTGCACCAGTCAAAACTGAAAAGGACAAAGTTCAGTTGCCTATTCAGGGGTTCTTCCATAATCAACTGAAAAAGCTGATCCACCTGGCTCCCTGGTCACCGCGGTCTTTCCGACTGTTGCCCAGCTCTCCTGGTTCTCTCTTGGCTCCCTCAGCCTTTAGTTGCAGCTCTCTGCGGCATGGTTCACGTTCTTCAGACATCCTTATAGGAGCCCACCTGATTCCTGGGATGGGACCTCCCGTTTCCTCGCTACTGGCTAGGGAAGCTCTGACTCCCCTGGGTAAGACCTCCTGGCTGGAGAACCTCTGACCCCCTGGGTAAGACCTCCTGGCTGGAGAACCTCTGACCCCCTGGGTAAAACCTCCTGGCTGGAGAACCTCTGACCCCCTGGGTAAAACCTCCTGGCTGGAGAACCTCTGACCCCCTGGGTAAAACCTCCTGGCTGGAGAACCTCTGACCCCCTGGGTAAGACCTCCTGGCTGGAGAACCTCTGACCCCCTGGGTAAGACCTCCTTGGCTGAAGAACCTCTGACCCCCTGGGTAAGACCTCCTTGGCTGGAGAACCTCTGACCCCCTGGGTAAGACCTCCTTGGCTGGAGAACCTCTGACCCCCTGGGTAAGACCTCCTTGGCTGGAGAACCTCTGACCCCCTGGGTAAGACCTCCTTGGCTGGAGAACCTCTGACCCCCTGGGTAAGACCTCCTTGGCTGGAGAACCTCTGACCCCCTGGGTAAGACCTCCTTGGCTGGAGAACCTCTGACCCCCTGGGTAAGACCTCCTTGGCTGGAGAACCTCTGACCCCCTGGGTAAGACCTCCTTGGCTGGAGAACATCTGACCCCCTGGATAAGACCTCCTTGGCTGGAGAACCTCTGACCCCCTGGGTAAGACCTCCTTGGCTGGAGAACCTCTGACCCCCTGGGTAAGACCTCCTTGGCTGGAGAACCTCTGACCCCCTGGGTAAGACCTCCTTGGCTGGAGAACCTCTGACCCCCTGGGTAAGACCTCCTTGGCTGGAGAACCTCTGACCCCCTGGGTAAGACCTCCTTGGCTGGAGAACCTCTGACCCCCTGGGTAAGACCTCCTTGGTTGGAGAACCTCTGACCCCTTGTGGAGATCTTCTCTGTCCAATATAGGAGCGGTCTCCAAACTGGAAAATTTGAGATATTCTCCGGCTTGAGTATATAACTGCACACCTGTGTACTTACGAAGGCTGAAGACATCCAGTAAAATCTGGGTGAAGAAATGTCACCAGCACACCCAGGATTCCTCGAAAGGGTCCAAAGCTTTACTCACGTGGTCACATGGTACACATACGGCAGCACTTTGGCGCCAAGCAGCACACAACTTGGCTGATGAAGGGGCCCTGCGTGACTCCGAAACTTTGCCATATGTGTACCGTGTGACCATGTGAAGAACTGATCCCTTTCTAGGAATCCTTGGTGTGCTGGTGACATTTCTTCACCCCGATTCTCTACGGTTTCCAGCTGGTGGTCATTACAGCTCCCAGCATTACTATAGCCATTTCCGTGAATGTATGCGTGGGAATACTGTGTTTGGAGCCAGTAAAATCTGGACACAGGACAGGATTGAAGGTTCTGTCCCACCAAGGATACTGTGGAACCTTCAAGCTCCAGACCCCAATCCAGGTTTACAAAATCCAAAGAAAACCATTAAGTCTTAATGCGCATCTGGTGTCATTTTCCACCACATTTCCATACTGGCAGGTCCTCGCACTGTCACAGTATATACATTTTTGTAGAATAAAGATATTTAGTGTCACTTTGACTTTCAGAGTCCAGGTGTCTGTGTCTCTCTGCTGTCTGATGTCCCTCCATGTTACTAGCCTGGCCTTGCAGTTCTGAAGGGACATCATACTCATTTAGTGGTTGGAGGTCTTCGGTACCAGCAAAGGTTGTAGTTCTGTAAGAAAGCGAAGACTGGAGTCATCACACCTCAGTCAAGAACTAGTAATCTTTGTTTACAAGAAATGTATATTGGCATGTTAGCGTGGCAACACATGTCCAATAAAAATAAGGAAATATTTTTCCTGGTTCACAGACTAGGCAAAGAAACAAATGTCAGAGTAAATGTAACCAGTTCAGTTGCATTCCACACTAAAAACACAAAAAACAAACAAAATTTGTAAAAATTTAAAACCACGAGTCACAATCGCATGGCTGTCTGAAAACTCAGTTGGGATGAAGTGAATGTTGCCAAAAGTGCTTTCATTAAAGGGTACTGGTAATGTTATAGCATACAACAATGGTACTCTTCCGAAGTTGTGGTAACAGAATCCTTCCTGTTCCAGCAAGACTGTGTCCCATGTACAAAGTCAGTTCCATGAAGACATGGTTTGATGAGTTTGGGGTGGAGGTACGCAAGTGTCCTGCACAGAGCCCCGACCTCAACCTGATATTACACCTTTGGGATCGGGTCTTCTTGATTATCAGTACCTGACCTCAACCCTACTACTGAACATCTTTGGGCTCAAGTCTTCTCATCCAACATCCATATCTGACCTCAACCCTACTGAACACCTTTGCGATCGGGTCTTCTCATCCAACATCAGCACCTGACCTCATCCCTACTGAACACCTCTGGAATCAGGTCTTCTTGAACAAAATCAGTACCTGACCTGAAACCCTACAACTGAACATCTTTGGGCTCAGGTCTTCTCATCCAACATCAACACCTGACCTCATCATTACTGAACACCTTTGGGATCAGGTCTTCTCACCCAACATTGCCTGACCTCAACCCTGCTGAATACCTTTGGTATCAGATCTAGTCATTCATTGTCAGTAACTGACCTTAATCTTACTGAACACCTTTGGGATCAGGTCTTCCCACCCAACATCAGTACCTGACCTCATCCCTACTGAACACCTTTGGGATGAGGTATTGCCATTCAACACCAGTACCTGACCTCAACCCTACTAAACGCCTTTGGGATCAGGTATTCCCACCCAATATCAGTACCTGACCTCATTCCTACTGAACACCTTTGGGATGAATTAGAATGCCATTTGCAAGCCAGGTCTTCTTATCCAAACATCAGTACCTGACCTCACAAACACACAACCCTTAGCCAAAGAACATGCGTGTACTTTTTAAAGTAACAAAATGCTCAGGTTGGAATAGGCATTCTAATGTTGAGCATTAAAGGGCATTAAAGGGCTCTGGAAAATGTATTTCAAATAACTCAGGTGGCATATGGACATGATTTAACCAGCTCGGTGAGGAGGAACTTGAGTGGCCTGTAGAGAGCCCTGACCTCAGCCCTAGGGAATCCAATTATGAGCCAGGTCTTCTCCTCCAACGTTAGTACCTGACCTCATAAATAGGCACAAGCAAGAACCACCAAGAGTCCATGGTCCATTGATGTCACCATCAGGAAACCTGCCCTGAGAAATGCCATGCAGCCATCACTGGAGTGCATGTAGCCAGGCAGTGGATGCGAAGAGGCTGCAGGCGATTGCTAGCACTGAGATACAACAAACCATGACAAAGAATAAAATGGTTTTATAAATGATTAAGTTGTATTTGGAGCTTTTGTTTGTAATCAGCATGAAGTGATTCAGAAAATAAACTTCAGTAAAACAAAGCAAAGAAATTCCAAATAAACTACATCAGAGTCCCCATCAAACCCCCCCCCTGTACATCAGAGTCCCCATCAAACCCCCCCCCCCTGTACATCAGAGTCCCCATTAAAGCCCTCCCCTGTACATCAGAGCCCCCATCAAAGTCCTCCCTCAAATCAGAGCCCCCATCAAAGTCCTCCCTCAAATCAGAACCCCCATCAAAGTCCTCCCTCAAATCAGAACCCCCATCAAAGTCCTCCCTCAAATCAGAGCCCCCATCAAAGTCCTCCCTCAAATCAGAGCCCCCATCAAAGTCCTCCCTCAAATCAGAGCCCCCATCAAAGTCCTCCCTCAAATCAGAGCCCCCATCAAAGTCCTCCCTCAAATCAGAACCCCCATCAAAGTCCTCCCCTGTACATCAGAGTCCCCATTAAAGTCATCCCTGTCAGAGTCCCCCTTACATCAGAGTCCCCATCAAAATCCCCCCTTACATCAGAGTACCTACTTATATCAGGGTCCCCCCATCAGTGTCCCTTACATCAGAGTCCGCCTTTACAGTAGATTTCCCCATTACATCAGCGTCCCCCTGACACCAGAGTCTTCTGCACATCAGAGTCCACCCTGGGTCCCCATTAGAAACCTTACACCAGAGTCCCCTGTACATTAGAGTCCCCATAAAAGTCCACACTTACATCAGAGTCTGCCCTTACATCAGGGTCCCCATTAGAGTACACTAGATTCACCAGTACATCAGTATCCACCCTTACATCTAATTTCCCTTTTATATCAGAATCCCCCTTACAGAGTCCCCATGAAATTCCACACTTATATCAGTCTGCCCTTACATCAGGGTTCCCATCAGAGTACCCCTTACATTGAAGGTCCCCGTACATCAAAGTCTGCGCTTACATCAGATTTACTCTTGCATCAGAATCCCCCTTACGCCATTGTCCCCATCAAAGTCTACACTATCATAAGGGTCCCCCCTTACATCAGAGTCCCATCAGAGTGCCCCTTGCACCAGGGTTCCCATCAGGTCTAGACAGAGGAAGTGACATCCTGTGAACGTTCGGGCAAAAGCATAATTGGTTTGTTAGAACACCAGCGGTCCTAGCAACCAATGACAGTACAGTGTCAGCTGTACTGGGGAGTGGAGGGGGAAGGGGAAGTTGGAGAGAAAAGGGGACCATAGGCTGACTTGTGTGAAAAGCCCCCAACCCTAGCTGCGGGTTGGACAACATCTTGCAGTGGGACAGATCTGATCCATGGGCCAACGTTTGAAGACCCTTTGCTCTGGATCAACCACAGGTTTAGGGAGGATGCAGGTTTTTATTGGATGAACTCTAACAATGCAATGTCTATAGAATGGTACACAGACCCGTAATAAAGCCTTAAGCCCCATACACACTATCAGATTGTCTGCTGAGTTTTTCCTTCAGGTTTACCAAAACCATGTAGTACAAGGGCCTGCCTGGTTGCATACACATTGAAACCCCTAAGGTTTGACCTCATATTATATGGTTTTGGTAAATCTGATGGAAAAAATCAGCAGACAATCTGATAGTGTGTATGGGGCTTTAGACTAAATATCAATTAGTTACATCATCCAGAGTACTTGTACACTCTCAAGGGCAGGCAAGGAGTAAAGTGCATTAGTCCAAAGCAGCGTCATCCTCGGATCGCTATACACAGGTGAAAGGACACTTCCATTTCTCTCACTTGATTCTCTTTGGGGCAGAAATAGAAAATGAGAGTTTTCATTATTGAAAGAAATCCGGAGAATTCTATGATAATCACAATGAGATGCGTTGGGGTGAAAATGAAAAGAGTATTCACCACTTACCACAAACCGCCATATTTGTACGTTGGTACTTTGGACGTAGAATACCGGGGTTATGGCAGTAGATAACTGCCATGATCCTGGTACTTTCTGAAATGGCTGGCGGTCCTCTTAGATAAAAGTGGCCTCCGCAGCTGATCCGCCACAAGATCACTTATCAGCGGCAAGAGGTGCCACCCCACCCCTCCCCCCCCACCCACTACGTTCTGATCCCATCCTTTCCCTTCAGAGGCATGAAGTCGAGCGAGGGAATGTTGGCCCCAACTCAAACTCAATGATGTTGGATGACAGAAGTGGTGTCAAACGTTCAGCCCAAACACCTTGAAGGGAAAAAACATTAAACATTTTTGGAGAAAAAAAAATGTATTTATTTTTTCAATAAAAAACATTTTTTTTAAATTCTTGCATTTAAGCGTAAATGAGATCCGAGGCCTTTTTCACCGTAAATCTCATATTTAAGAAGTCCTGTCATGCTTTTTTTTCTATTAAGGGAGGTTTACATTCCTTGTAAGAATAAAGAGGATAGAGATAGAGATAGAGATAGAGATAGAGATAGAGATAGAGATAGAGATAGAGATAGAGATAGAGATAGAGATAGAGATAGAGATAGAGATAGAGATAGAGATAGAGATAGAGATAGAGATAGAGATAGAGATAGAGATAGAGATAGAGATAGAGATAGAGATAGAGATAGAGATAGAGATAGAGATAGAGATAGAGATAGAGATAGAGATAGAGATAGAGATAGAGATAGAGATAGAGATAGAGATAGAGATAATCTAGCTCTATATATTTTTTTTTTCTTTTGGAGGGTTCTAACTAATTTTCTAGGAATAAAACAAAACATGATTTTAAACTTGTAAACAACAAGTTTGAAAAATAGGCCTGGTCCATAAGTGGTTAAACGTTAAAATGTTTTCAAGTGATAAACATTTACCATCATTTACCATGTAGGCCGGGGACATGCAATTAGCGGACCTCCAGCTGTTGCAGAACTACAAGTCCCATGAGGCATAGCAAGACTGACAGCTAGAAGCATGAAACCCAGAGGCATGATAGGACTTGTAGTTCTGCAACAGCTGGAGGTCTGCCAATGGCATATCCCTGATGTAGGGTATGCAGGCATACAGTCACCTTTGCCAACTTCAGGACCCTCAGTGTAGCTTCCCTGAACTTCCTGTTGGGATGAGCACACACACACTGTGTATTATCTCACAAAAGGACTGTGCAGGTACCCACAGCTGTCATCAATGAGCTTGGGAAGAGAGGAGGAGGAGGGAGCGTTGGAGTAACTTGGCATTTGTATGGACGCACCCATTATATATCACCCAACATCCATTCATCTCTCGTCCTTGAAGGGAGGAGCGTAAAGGTGGTCCCTCTGTGCAAAACCAACTGCACAGCGGAGGCAAGTATGACATGTTTTTTTTTTTTTTTTAAAAGCCTGAATCCTTTAACCACCTCTCCAGCAACAATAGACCCCCCCCCCCCCCCTCAACAAAAGATCAATCCCAGCAACAATTAACCCCACTCCAGAAACTACAGATCCTCCACCAGCAACCATAGACCCCTCCCTTAACAGAAGATCCCCCCCAGCAACAATTAACACCACTTCAGCAATGATAGATCCTCCACAAGCAACCATAGATCTCCCAGTGGCCAGCATCCATAGACCCCTGCCTCAACAGAAGATCCCACCCAGCAACAATTAACACCACTTCAGCAATGATAGATCCTCCACAAGCAACCATATATCTCCCAGTGGCCAGCATCCATAGACCCCTGCCTCAACAGAAGATCCCACCCAGCAACAATTAACACCACTTCAGCAATGATAGATCCTCCACAAGCAACCATAGATCTCCCAGTGGCCAGCATCCATAGACCCCTGCCTCAACAGAAGATCCCACCCAGCAACAATTAACCCCACTCCAGCAACAATAGATCCTCCACCAGCAACCATAGACTCCTCCCAGCAACAATTTAACCCCACTCCAGCAATAGATCCTCCACCAGCAACACTAGACCCCTCACAGGCAGCATCGATAGACCCCCTCCCAGCAACAATAGATCCTCCACCAGCAACCATAGACCCCCCGGGGAGAGGAGTGTCTGACCACACCGGTCTCATTACTGAATGTACAGGGTCCATCTCTGGGGCCTATTGGTTTGTAAAATATATATTTTTACCCGGAGAACTACTGTAATGGGAAAGTGAAAATAGAAGCTGCAAGTACAAAATCCGGCGTCAGCTGAGCTTTATCCATCAATGCGATTTTTATCATTCTATTGATTTGAACTTTGTATTATTCCTTGCAGGGTGAGTGTTTCTTAGCCCCGCCTCTTCTATGCTGGTAATATAAATATCCTTTAATTACAGGTCCAATTATGTAGGAACGCCTCTCACTGTAACCGATCATCTTCCTATGTACACCCTCGCTCCGGACTTCCCTGCAGTCTTGCACAGTAGTACCGACTCCTCTCCTCTCTACCGGCTTCCTCTGATGTCACCGCACACTGTGAGCTTCTCACAACATGCATTAAAAGCTGCAGCAAGTCAGATACAGCCCTTCTCATTTTCTGGGACATCCAGCATCATCTAGCCCCTCTGTCCCCAGCCTGGCTTTTCCTGACCCTGCCCCTTTCATTCTTTGGATTTTAGCTCTCTCAAAGTCTCAGCATCACCTGTGTTATCAGCAAATATTGTCTGCCTAGGAACAGCCCCCCTCCAGACTGACATCCACCCACCAAGGTAGATTGAGATTTGCATAATCCCTCCCACTGCTTGCATTGGGGCAGAGGGCTCGAGAGGAGTTCTGATGTTTTCAAGATATGTACAGCAGCACTCTGCCGGCCCCTCCCACCAGCATGATCTGCCTGCATTGCATAGAGAAGCACAGAGACCCGGTGATGACATCATTCTGATATAAGGTATGTCATGAAAACAGGAAGTGCCCCATCATTGGTGTGGGTGCCTCCCCTGGTTTCTCCCCCCCCCCCCCCCCCCAATCAACATTCTAAAGACAATTACACTTTTAAATCCTTATTCCTCCCACCGACACCAATGACGGGGCACTATTCCTCCCACCGACACAAATGACGGGGCACTATTCCTCCCACCGACACAAATGACGGGGCACTATTCCTCCCACCGACACAAATGACGGGGCACTATTCCTCCCACCGACACAAATGACGGGGCACTATTCCTCCCACCGACACAAATGACGGGGCACTATTCCTCCCACCGACACAAATGACGGGGCACTATTCCTCCCACCGACACAAATGACGGGGTACTATTCCTCCCACCGACACAAATGACGGGGCACTATTCCTCCCACCGACACAAATGACGGGGCACTATTCCTCCCACCGACACAAATGACGGGGCACTATTCCTCCCACCGACACAAATGACGGGGCACTATTCCTCCCCCCACCACAAATGACGGGGCACTATTCCTCCCACCGACACAAATGACGGGGCACTATTCCTCCCACCACCACAAATGACGGGGCACTATTCCTCCCACCACCACAAATGACGGGGCACTATTCCTCCCACCGACACAAATGACGGGGCACTATTCCTCCCCCCACCACAAATGACGGGGCACTATTCCTCCCACCGACACAAATGACGGGGCACTATTCCTCCCACCACCACAAATGACAGGGCACTATTCCTCCCACCGACACAAATGACGGGGCACTATTCCTCCCACTGACACAAATGATGGGGCACTATTCCTCCCACCACCACAAATGACGGGGCACTATTCCTCCCACCGACACAGATGACGGGGCACTATTCCTCCCACCGACACAAATGACAGGGCACTATTCCTCCCACCGACACCAATGATGGGGCACTATTCAACCCACTGATACCCATGATGGGGCATTACTCCATCCACGGATACCGTTCGTGGGGCACTATTCCTCCCACTGACACCAATGATGGGGCACTATTCATCCTACTGATACCCATGATGGGGCATGGTTCCTTCCACTGATACCAATGATGGGGCACGATTTCAGCCACTGACACCAACAGGGCACTGTTTACTCCCACAGGGCACAGTCCCCCCTAAAGTCTAAAGGACAGTAAACTGGCCCTTTGTGTAAAAAGTTTGGAGGCTCCCGTTCTAAACCAATACCATTGTTTGAGGTTTTCTCTCATCTGGAAACATTTACCGTTATTGACCATTTTTTGCAAATTGTTGAAACAATAAATTGTTTGCATATTAGGAGTGACATTGGTAAACTCATGGCTCTCTCAGGGTAATGGATGCCCTTCACTGTCATCTATGTGACCTGTACAAAGCATGGCATATTTAGAGTATCCCCCTCGCCCTGTGGCAGAATAGTGATGACATGGAGGAGACCATGGGAAACCCCAGTAGACACCCAATTCTCACTTTTGAGACCTAGAAAGACTGAGGACACGGATTCCTCAATGGGATGCCTCAATGCTTTCTCTGCAGCCTCAGCTGCAGAGTGTGAATGAAACTGCGGTAAGTAATGCAACAGTGCATTCTTAAAAGGTACTGTGTTTTTATCGAAAAACCAGAAAAAACAAATATTGCATATTCAATTGCAACTATACAGCCGCCTGCAAAAACTTTGCGGCCAAACAGGCATCAGCCGATGCACTGACGTCTACCTTGTAGAACATGGAAAACGTGTGGACAGACGACCAGGTCGCCGTCTTACACACCTGAACGTCAGGCGCTTGGTGTCGGAAGGCCCAAGACATTCCGAATGCCCTTGTGGAACGGGCCAGAAAGATGGTGGCTGATGAGACCGCCATGCCCTTCTTGGGACCAGCAACCGAGACAAACATTGAGTCTGACTTCCGAAAGGGAGCAGTGGTAGACAAATACACTTTCAGAGCCCGAACCACATCCAGAGCATGAAGATCCACCTCCTTAGGGTGTTTCGGCCTAGGACAGAGAGATGGTAACACAATGTCCCCATTAATGTGAAAAGCCGAGGACTACCTTCGGTAGAAAGAACAGTTGAGAACGCAACACCACCTTATCCTTATGGATAACCAGATAAGGCGACTTGCAACACAAGGTCGCCAGTTCCAAAATCCTCCTGGCCGAGGTGATGGCCACTAGAAAGACCACTTTCTGGGAAAAAGTCAACAGGGGAAACTCCCTGATATTTTCAAGCAGCGGGTCTTGAAGCGCCGATAACACCAGGTTCAAATCCCATGGGGGTAGCGGTGGGCGCACCGAAGGGACTACATGACAAACCCCCTGAACAAAGGTACTCACTATGAGTGAGACGTCAGGGGTCGCTGAAAAAAAGGACAGTCAAAGCTGAAATTTTTGCCCCTTAATAGAGCTTAAAGCGGGAGTCCGCATTTTTTATTTTTTTTTAAAGCCAGCAGCTACAAATACTGCAGCTGCTGACTTTTAAAATAGTGACACTTACCCGCCCAGCGCGCCCGCGATGTCGGCACCCGAAGCCGATCTCTCGATCGTCTCTCGAGTGCTGCTGCCGCCATCTTGGGTATGGGAATCAGGAAGTGGAGCCTTTTGGCTTCATTTCCCGGTTCCCTACTGCGCATGCGCGAGTCGTGCTGCGCAATAAGGATAGTCCCCGCTGTCTCTGGGATCCGTGTGTTTCCCAGCAGGCAGCGGGGGACTTTCGGAAAGGGGCATCGATTCTGCGGAAAGGGGCGTGCCTTCTGCAGAATCTACGCCAGAAGTGGGTGCAGATACCTGTACTGTACAGGTACCTGCACCCCCCTCCCCCCTGAAAGGTGCCAATTGTGGCGCCGGTGGGGGGGAGGATTCCAATGAGCGGAAGGTCCACTTTAGGGTGGAGCTCCGCTTTAATGCCATTTTCTGGTCTACTCCTTGCAGAAAAAAACAGCAGAATCCTGGATATGGAAAAAAAAGCGCGGATGCCAACCTTTCTCCGCACACGTGGAGATGTAGGCCATCCAGAAACGATGAAGAAGAAAAATTTCCGTGCTCTCAACATAGTTGGGATCACCGAGTCCGACAGACCCCGGTTTCCTCAACACCTGGCTCACAATAGCTGTGCCGTTAAAGCCAGCGATGGTAAAGCAGGATGGAGAATTGGACCAAGAGACAGAAGGTCCTCTAGTAATGGCAGTCGCCAAAGTGTCTACTACCAGACGCACCAGGTCTGCAGACCAGGGATGCTGAGTCCAATCTGGGTCCACCAGTATTACTGGGATCCCCTCGGCTTCCACTCTGCGAATCAGATGTGGTAACAGCTTCAGTGGAGGAAAGGCATAGATCAGCTGGTACTGATCCCACGGAGCCACCAGCGCGTCTGACGAGTCTGCCCACGGATCTCTTATCCCGGACATGAATCTTGGCAGCCTCCGATTGAGACGGGGGGCCAGAAGATCCACGTCTGGTGTGCCCCACCTCAGGCACATTAACCTGAAGATCTCCGGATGCTGGGTCCAACATCTGGCGACTCACAGTCCGCCTGCCAGTTCTCCACTCCGGGAATGTAAATGGCTGACAAAACCACATGTCGCTCTGCCCACCGAAGTATGTGAGTGACCTCCCGTGCCGCGGCTGAGCTACTCGCCCCCCCCCCACCCTTGGTTATTGACATATGCCACTGCAGTTGTCTGGATCCTGATCTGACGTCCTTGCAGTCTCATTGACCATGTGGAGAGGCACAGCCTGATCGCTCTCAGTTCAAGCAGATCGATCGGCAACTTGGATTTTTCCGTCGACCAGAGGCCCTGAGCCGACTGAACCCCCATTACTCCACCCCAGCCGAAAATGCTGGCATCCTGTGTGATCACTGTCAACTTTAGAAGTAGGAACGACTTTCCGGCCTGAATCACCAGGGACCTCAGCCACCAAATCAGTTATTGACTGACTGGCTCACCTGAATCTGATGATCCAGGGACAAATGAGATCTGTCCCATTTTGACAAGATCTCCTTCTGCAGGACTCTGGTGTAGAACTGGGCAAATGGTACAGCCCCAAAAGGAGACCACCATGAGCTCCAGGACTCGCATGCAAAAGCAAAGCGAGGACCACCTGCGGTTCATCTGCAGTTTTACCACGGATCTAAGAGTCTGCAGCTTGTCTGAAGGGAGAAAAACTCTCGCTTCCATTGAGTCTAGCAGCAAGCCTAGGTACTCCAAACGCTGAGTCGGTACAATCACCGAGTTCTTTAGGTTCAACAGCCACCCAAATTCTCGCAGAGTCTTCATGGTGATCGCCACATCCTCCTAATACTGAGGCGGAGGAGATTGTCTAGATATCGCGACTCTACGTTGCCATAGCAACACCAAAACCGGAGCCAAAACCTTGGTAAAGACTCGGGGGGCTGATGCCATACCAAAAGGGAGAGCCACAGACTGGTAGTGGGCTTCCCTGACTGCAAATCGCAGAAACTTCTGCTGTCACAGGCATATGGGTATGTGCAGGTACACATCCTGGAAGTCCAAGGACGCCAGGGAGAACCCTTGATGGAGTGCAGCAACAACTGGGCGAACTGATTCCATTCTGAACCTCTGCATTTTAACAAAGTGATAGAGGGCTTTTAGGTCCAAGATTGGACGTACCCCTTCCTTCTTGGGAACCACAAGCATATTTGAGTAGAATCCCTGGAAACGCTCTGATTCCCGGAACCGGTACAACCACCCTGCGACTCAGCAGGTCCCTTACTGCCCCCAAGAGGGTCTCCAGGCGAGCCTGGGATACGGGTATACTGGAGAGGATGAATCTGTTTGGCGACCAAGAGAGAAACTCTATCTTGAAGCCTAAGGAAATCAGATCGCAGGTCCATTGGTCCAAAACCGAGGGGACCACAGGGCTGCAAACTCCCGAAGGCAACCCCCCACCCGAGACATGGGTGGGGACAAACCTTCATGCGGTAGCACTTATACTCGCAGGCTTGTTAGGCTTGCAGTTCCAGGGACGTTTTTGTCCATCCGTGTTCGCCCTGTCGGGCTGGGGACATTATACCGAAGCTCCAGGCGGACTGAAAAGCCTTAGCCTTCCTGGCCTGTAGGAGTAGTGTACTCTACCACCGGTGGCATTTTTACTAATGCCATCCAAAGAGGCTCCAAAGAGCCGTTCGCCAAGGAGGGGAAGATCCGTCAGGGCTTTTTAAATGCCTGATCAACAGACTAGCATATTAGCCAAATCAGGCGCCTCAGCACCACAGCGGACACTGAAGCCCTAGATACAGAGGGAGGGTATCCAGAGCCGCGTCACAATGTTAGCCAAATCAGGCGCCTCAGCACCACAGCGGACACTGAAGCCCTAGATACAGAGGGAGGGTATCCAGAGCCGCGTCACAATGTACTTAAGGCCTTGCACTAGTTGGTCTGCTAATTTCGCGCAGACAGGAGAAGCCTGTTGCTCTCCCAATTTGCAGTGCAAGCGTTTTGCCCGCACAGTCAGTGTCTGTGACACAAGTGCGGATGCCAGTACTGGTCGCACAAAGGACCCCACAACCATAAACAAGGAATGAGCCACTACCTCGGCCTTCCTGTCCGCGGGATCCTTAAATGCAGGAGTTCCCACTACCGGGATCATGGTTACTCATTTAACCTGGATACTGGAGGTCCACGACCGGAGGAGCTGACCACTTGTGAGAAGGCTTTCCTGAAAAGGGTAAAGCACCGCCATGTGTCTGGGGACCAAAAAGGTCCATTGCGTGCGACCCCACTTCCTGTAAGTGAACTTGCAAATAAGTCAGATGATACGGAAACACCATGGGTGAACATGCTGGCTTGCGGGACCCAAAAGGGACCGGTACATCAGCAGGGGGACCTGCTGGCTCCTGAATCTTCAGGGTATCATGCACAGCTGTGATAAGCTGTGATAAGTGCTCCAACAAGCGCTTTGTCGCGCACAGACCTGGACGGGGACTCATCCTCACTGTCTGAACGGTCCTGGTCAGCGTCATCTGACAAGACAGAGCAGGGTTCACCAGCCTCAGCAGAGCCCGAGTCTGTGCCAGAGCTCTCCCCAGAAGACGGGGGGAAAGAGGGGCCACCTTATTGCACCCATCTTCCCATGCACCGCCTCTATCTAGCAATAAACAAGTTGAGGACCGCCATCAGGGCGTCCATGGGCACTGCGCAGTCTGCAGGTGACCCGGTTGCCATTGTCTGGACTTTGGGGGAAGAAATACTAGTTTCTGAGCCATGCTGACCCTATCATGTCTGCCACCTGAAGGGGACTTAGGACAGTGACAGTCCCACCCTCCCTGCTGCCGCTGACTGAGGGGCCCATTCCTGCCGGACTCACCACCCTGGGGAGTTCTGTGCTGTCCACAAGTGGTGCCTGTAGCCCCTGAGTGCGCCCAGGTGCAGAGGAAACCAAAAACCGAGTTGGTGATAACTGCTGGAATGATCGCTAAAACGATCAGAAAAAATGCTCAGGCTTCCATAAATTGGCCGCTCAGCGTCCAGTACACAGACGGGAAACGCAGGGAAAAAAGGCTGTGAGAGCACATGAGCCATGCTGCTGTTAGGGAACACTGAAATATGTTCATGCTTCCAGAAAATGGCAGCCAGTGCCTTGAACAGGAATGGCCGCTGAAGCCCAGACAGTCAGCCTGCTCTGCCCACACCTAAAATGGCCGCCAAACATCGCCATGAGGTAGATATAAAAACCTCCCTGCAAAGCCACAACGCTGCACCATTCCCAGCAGACCCTCACAGGCACCTTCCAGGGGCATACCATACAGGTCCCAGGACCACTGCCATTCAGCCAGCTCCCCCCCCCCCCATGTCAGGTGAGAGCCCACACAATGGGAGGGAGGGAAGATAGGGAAAGGGGAGAGAAGCTAGGGAGGTGAGGGGGCCCCCGAATCGACCTCCCAGGGAATGCCCAGCTGCTCAGCCCCGTCAGAACAGGGAGAGCTGTACTTACCAGTCCTGAAGAGCTGGGAGACATTCCATTGTAGAGCTACTCCTGATCAGTACAGGGTAGCTACTGGCTTTGGCATACTGTGACGCAGACATCAGTAGCCCGGTCATATGTATGCCCCGGAGCATAAAAGCTCACCAACCACCTCTGGAGCTGAGGTATGTCGTGGCCTGCCGAGCCGTAGCTGCGACCTGCACACGCTCGATGGCCGGACTGGGGAGACTACAAGGATAAGTGAACCAGCCTGTCACCCAGCCGGCTGTTGATAGAAGATCACAGGATCATTCATCTTGCGCAAAAAGCAAAGCTTCTGCATAAAAAAAAAAAACACGGACCTATGGCCCACAGGGTTCTTAGGTCTGTCTCCTTCACTGGGCAAAATAAAACTGATTACTGCAAGGCAGGGTGGAGGGTTGATACCTAGGGGACCGACCCCTGGGCGGAACTGAAAGTTCTGAGTGTTGAGTTACAACTTTGCCTAGTGTCTCCTAAAGGGAAAGGTATACAACCCAATGGTCTAAGAGAGGAGCTGTGTCGGTCAGTGAATATAAGAGAAATGACCAACTACTTTTGGCTTACTTAAACAGTGGGTGTGATGGTCAGGTGACCATCTACTTCTGACTATACTGGTAGGTGTGAAGGTCAGGTAACCAGATTATGGCTATATCAGTAGGTGGGAAGGGCAGGTGACCAACTACTCTTGGCATTAGCAGTAGGTGTGAAGTTCTGGTAGATACCTACTTTTGGCTATAGAGGTAGGTGTGAAGGTCAGGTGACCACCTACTTTACTTTCACTACCCTGGCTCTGAGGAAGAGGGTTCACCCTTGAAACACAGCTTGAATCAGCTACTTTTGGACACTGTCTGGTCTTCCGGCAGTACTGATGAACGTTTTTTAGACCTTCAGGCAGTTGAGTTCACTTGATTTCTGTCTTAATTTACGTATGAGTATATTTATTGCCGTTTTTATTTTGGAACACATTTTAATAAAGTAATGTGCTAGATCGGTGCGCCCTTTTCTTTTTATTGTTTTTCAGACTGAGGATACCCATTCTACTGAGTGGGCAGCAAGACCATTGGTGCCAAGAAGGGATTTTGCACCGTGTACCCGAGCGCAGAATACTTGACCACCTATTTCAGGCTATATCAGTAGGTGTAAAGGTCAGATGACAACTTACACTAGGCAATATCAGTATGGTCAAGTAACCACCTTCTTTTGGCTATAGCAGCATGGTCAAGTGACCACCTTCTTCTGGCTATAGTGGTATGGTCAAGTGACCACCTTCTTCTGGCTATAGCGGTATGGTCAAGTGACCACCTTCTTCTGGCTATAGCGGTATGGTCAAGTGACCACCTTCTTCTGGCTATAGCGGTATGGTCAAGTGACCACCTTCTTTTGGCTATATCGGTAGGTGTGAAGGTCAGCTGACCACCTTCTTTTGGCTATATAGTGTAGTTAGACATACAAATGCCCATGACAGGGCTCATCACATACATTGATCATCCTTGTGCCAGGCTGTTGAAAATGCAAGATTTTCGAGCTGCGAGAGGCAGATGGGAAAATGTTCCACCTGCTCCTCATCCCCCGCACAGAGCAAGAACAGCAAAATCCCTAATTATCAGCAATTCCAACAACTCTGCATCCCGCGGTGGCAGCCTACACCGTATATCCCAGCCTCTGTTCAGTCAAACGTTTACCACGTCTCTATTTCTATAGCGATGCTGAGAACGCCCACATCTGACACCACCATGGGAGACATCTGTTCTGTAGAATACTTAGCTTGCAGCGGGTACACTGCACCAACAACCTGGAAGCTGAAGCCCAGGTAAACAGCTATAATATTTTTTTATAATTATATATATATATATATATATATATATA
Organism: Lithobates pipiens; assembly: GCF_037356315.1. NCBI lineage: Eukaryota > Metazoa > Chordata > Amphibia > Anura > Ranidae > Lithobates > Lithobates pipiens. Next base: position 194,088,415 of record NW_027507685.1, read on the forward strand.
TATATATATATATATATATATACACACACACACACACACACATATATATACACACACACACACACACACACACACACCACTATATAAAAATAAATATAAATGCCAATATATATAAAAATAAATATGAATGCCAAAATATATATCACTTAGTCTGCAGATGCTATAACTTCTCAAAATCAAAACAATATACTCTTATTTTATTTTTTTTTACCAAAAATATAAAGCAAAATACATATTAGCCTGAATTTATGAAGAAATTTGATTTTTTACATTTTTTTTTATTGGATAGGTTTTATAGCAGAAAATAAAAAAAAATTGTTTTTTTTTTTCACCATTTTCTTTTTTTTTCGTTTATAGTGAAAATAAATTGAAATAAAAAAAAAATCAATATCACCAAAAGCAAGCTCTATTAGTGGGGGAAAAAAATACTATAAATGTTATTTGGGTACAGTGTTGCACGACCACACAATTGTCAGTTAAAATAACGCAGTTCCCCATCGCAAAAATAGCCTGGCCATGAAAGAGGGGTAAATCTTCCAGAGGTCAAGTGATTAAAGTAAAAGCAGCACACATTACACATGGTTAGGCACCCAGTTAACCTTTTCATTGCCCCTGACGTTAACCCAGCCAGTGCCATTAGTACAGTGACAGTGCATAGCATTATCACTGTATTAGTGACACTGATGAGGCCAGTGTCCATTAGCACCAGATTGTCCGCCATACTATCACAGTCCCACTAGAAGTCGCTGATCACCGCCATTACTACCCTGTTTCCCCTAAAATAAGACCTAGCGTGATTGTCGGTGTTGGCTGCAATATAAGCCCTACCACCCAAATAAGCCCTACTCTGTTTCCTCAAAAATAAGCCCTACCCTGAAAAGAAGACCTACAAGGACTTTAACTAGGGCTTATTTGGGGGGGGGTAGGGCTTTTATTGCAGCCATCACCGACAATCTCACTAGGTGTTATTTTAGGGGAAACAGGGTAGTATAGCATTCATAGCTGTGTAAATTCCAGTATATATACACACCATAGCTTATAGACACTTACACACAAATCAATATATGCTTTTTTTTCTTAGCAAAGACATGCAGCAAAATATATTTTGGACTAAATTTAAGAAATTGTATTTTATTTGATATGTTTTATAAAAGAGAAAGTAGCAAATATTGAGTTATAACATTTCTTTTTTGGTAATATAAAATAATTAAAAAAGCACCAAACCACCAAAAATAAATAAATAAATAAATAAAATAAAAAAGCTCTATTTGTGGGAACAAAATAAAAGTAAAGTAACTCTCGGTGTACAGTGTTGTATGACCACGCAATTGCCAGTTAAAGCAGCTCAGTGCTGAACAGCAAAAAATACCTCTGGCCATGAAGGGGGTCTTTATTCGTTTCTATAATAGAAAATACAGAGGTGATCAAATACCACCAAAAGAAAGTTCTATTTGTGGAAAAAAATATAAATTTCATTTGGTGTACAGTGTTGCATAACCACACAATTTCCAGTTAAAGTAGCACAATGATGAATAGAAAAAAAAATGCCCTGATCCTTTGTTTCTATCAAATATCACCAAAAGAAAGCTATATTTGTGTGAAAAAAACTAAAATAAATTTAAGTATAGCAGATCCTCGTTTGCTAACAGTGTTGAATGACTGCGCAATTTCCAGTTAAAGTAGTACAGTGCTGAATAGCAAAAAATCTCCTGGTCATGAAGGGGTCTATTTTCATTTCTAAAATAAAAAACCCCAGAGGTGATCACATATCACCAAAAGAAAGCTTAAACTGTGTGAAAATATAAATTTCATTTGGTGTACAGTGTTGCATGACCATGCAATTGCCAGTTAAAGTAGTACAGTACTGAATAGCAAAAAAATGCCCTGGTCATGGAGATTTTTCAATTCTATAAATAAAAACCAAGGAGGTGGTCAAATACCACCAACAGAAAAACTTGTGTAAAAAAAAAAAAACAAGTTTAATTTGGGTACAGAGTTGCATGACTGCACAATTGTCAGTTAAAGTAGTGCAGTTCTGAATAGCAAAAAAATTCCCTGGTCCTGAAGGGGGTCTTTATTCATTTCTATCAAATAACACCAAAAGAAAGCTTTGTGTGAAAAAATGTAAACAAATGATAGTGAAGTAAATCTTATT